>NW_023270807.1:27490133-27586789 GCF_011800145.1 Mirounga leonina | reverse complement strand
AACAAAGGAAAAAGTAAAGAATGAAAAGAGAAGCTATTCAAAAGCTTCCTAGTCCCAGCTACTTGCTTTGCAATTTATAAAATGTGTGGTTAAAGTTACACACCTAAACTCTCTGATCCTCAGTTTCCTCATTTATGAAAAATTGAATTCAATGATACTGCCAAATTTGTTTTGTTGCTTTTGTTTTTTTTTTTTTAACTTTTAGTAAAAGTGAAATGTCTAGTTACATAGTCTTAATTTAAGTGCAAAAGAGTCTGAGAATTATAACCAAAACAAGAGGAAACTACAATTAGTGAACATCAAGCTAGTCTTCATCGTAGCTAATGCAGTACCCCTACCAGCATACTAACACAAAATATGAAGTGATCTACTGCAGATAGAGTTTTATCTATATGTGATTTAAATATGAGTCAGAACACAGTGTTATTCTTCAACATAAACATGGGATTAATTTATTTCTGGTTCATGTCATGGTCTTAAGTTTAAATAGATATGTAGCGATTCACAGTAAATATGAAGGAGACATTTCTCACAGAGGGGGGACCTGCATATGTATTTATAGTGAGACCACTAAGCCTTGGGTATTTTCAGAAATGAGTCATCTGGGAAGATTTAGGTATAAGTTTTCTTAAAGGAAGGAGAATATGAGCCAGATGACATTTAGTAATCTCCACCAGTCATATAAGTCTGTGACATTTCTGTTAGCTCTCTATATTATGTCCTGTTAGGATGATATCACAATCAAAGAGTACTAATTTTAGCTATCTTAAATTACTTTTTCTAATTTCTTAAATGGCATAATGACAACAGAATGTTACCCCTGCCTTGGCCTCTTTTCGTAAACTCTAAAGCACTCATAATGAATGTCTTGAAATATGTGGAAAAAAATCTGACACTGGGTGGGGGGCAGGGAATAGCTGGGGAGAAGCTAGTCTTTGCACCCCCATCTTCTTATTAAATTAAGAAAAATTTCAATGTACTGTGACTTAGTCTCAAAGTTTCAGAATTTAGATAAACCATTATAATTTGGGAGATGTGCATGTATTTATTTTTATTTTTGCTTGCTTATGGCCACTTCCTATAGTGATTCTTGTTTTTTGTATAAAACTCAACTTTAAGGGTGCCTGGGGCGCTCAGTTGGTTAAGCGACTGCCTTCGGCTCAGGTCATGATCCTGGAGTCCCGGGATCGAGTCCCACATCAGGCTCCCTGCTCAGCAGGGAGTCTGCTTCTCCCTCTGACCCTCCTCCCTCTCATGCTCTCTGTCTCTCATTCTGTCTCTCACAAATAAATAAAATCTTAAAAAAAAAATTAAAAAAAAAACAACTCAACTTTAAGTGTAAAGATAGATAAGTCAAAATAAAAATTCACCTGGTAGGCATCATTTTATATTCAGAATTACTGATTCCTTCTTACAATGTTTTTTTTTTGTTACATCAAGATCTTAGAGTCTGTTTCTTCACCCCAAGGAAAACTTAAACTCCTTCCAACAATATATAAAAATACGAGTTGCTCTGGGCGCCTGGGTGGCTCAGTCGTTAAGCGTCTGCCTTCCGCTCAGGTCATGATCCCAGGGTCCTGGGATCGAGTCCCACACCCGGCTCCCTGCTCAGCAGGAAAGCCTGCTTCTCCCTCTCCCACTCTCCCTGCTTGTGTTCCTGCTCTCGCTCTCTCTCTGTCAAATAAATAAATAAAATCTTAAAAAAAAAAAAATACGAGTTGCTCTACATCCTTGGGATCATTTTGAATTTTCCATCTTTTCACTTTAGCCATTCTGTTGGATTTGTAGTAATTTATTAAACATGTTTTGAATTTGCATTTGCCTAGGTGAATGAAAGTTGCACACCTTTTTTACATATTTATTGACCATGTGGATACCGTTTTTTATGATTTTGTGTTCAAATATTTTGTTCTCTTCAAAAGCATATGTTCTTTTTATTTAATGACTTTAAGGAAGGAGTTCATTTTTAAACAATTACTTAGAAGTATTATGAGTCATCACTTGATAGATGTCAGGTCAAGATTAGTAAAAAAAATCTAAAATAAAGATAGAAGGTGTGTGTTCTAAGGATTGAGGCCATGGAAATAGATATGATATCATAAAGATAATATACAGAATAAGACCAAAAAAAAGCCCTGAGGAACAACTGGGACCAGAGAAAAGAAAATAGGGGAAGAGACCACTAAGTCAAATAAGAATTGTCAAGTAAGGGAGACAAAGAGAGTCTGAGCCAGCTGCTTCACTAGTCCTGACATTGCTAATAGAGTGAGTGATCTGAAGATCCACCAAAGGCCTCTGGTTCAAATAAAGCTTACCCACCATTGATCTCTACATAGGTTTCAACAAACTCTCAGGGGAGTGCGTCCAACTCTGCGTACTCCTGGCAAAACTCTTTCCTTTCTCTCTGCTGCCTTACTGCTACTCACCAGCTCAAAACTGCAATTTCCATTAGGCACAAATGACACTAATTTATCAACCCTGCCCTCTGTTTACAAGGTGAGTTTTGAAATAGCAATACCGAAAGATTATTTTTCATCGTCTGAACTCTAACCCCCCCAAGTGGTGCAATATTTGGATTTCTCTTCATTCTTTTGGGAGATCTCAAGCCCTAGGATTTTAAGTACCGTATTCTGGATATTTTTTTAACTCTACTCAGACAAATCTCTAGCCATTCTCCTCTGAACAACTTCACATGTTAAAGAGTTAGTAAGATACTTCTTAGGACTTCACCATGTAAGCTTTCTTTTCCCACCAAAAACAGTGTAGATTGAGAGAGAGAACCCAAAGATTTCTCATAATTGCCTCTTCCATATATATCCATTTTCAATATACATAACAACCATAGTGATCATATTATGTAATTTAGGTCATGTCATATAATGCTGAAATCCCTATTATGGCTTCCCTTTACTTTGGGTTTTACTCACCCAAAGTAAAACCACAAACTCTTACCACCACCTTCAATGTTTTGATGATTTGTTCCTTCCCTGTCCTATCTTCTCTGACTCCGTTTCCTACTACTCTTCCTGTTTATATCCTGTTTTAGCCACAGTGACCTCCTTGATTTCCTTCTAAACATTTTTATCCCATGCTGGCTTGTCATGACAGGGAAACTAACAAGTGGAAAGTATAAAAACAATTTAGCCATGTAGAGTTCTTGAATTTCCATACATCACTTGAGACTTTAGCTCCCACCCATCAGGCAAGAGGTTCCCAGACAGGAACTGTAGCCTGAGATGCAAAAGAGTGTTACAAATCATATTTTACTAGTTCCCCTCCCCATATCAGGTAAATCTCACTAGTAATACTAGAATAATTGTGCATCCTTACATTTCTTTTTCTAATCACTTGGAGTAATATTGAAGGTATTTTGTGCAGACATTGGAGCTTTAGCCTTTCCTTTTTCTAAAGTACTTAAAAGTAAATGCTGGCTCTCATAATGAGCATAACTGACCTCATACTGTGGCTTGCTCACATAAATGCATTGAGAAATACTCAGCTAGAGAATGTTTTATTCCAAAATTAGAACTCATGTGTTTTACATTTTTTGAATGAAAATAGCTGATCCTAGAATATAGTATTTTGAGGTAACATTGCATAGTTAAATATTCTATTATTTCATAAGTTCTTTCAGAAATAAAACATAGAATAAGTGTTTATTTTGCTTTGAATGGCTTCTTTTATCAATTACATAGCATTGACCTGGAAATCATTCCTTAAGATCCATTAAAAAAGACATCAGGAAAAATACTTCAACAGTACTCTCAGCAGTGGAAACAACAACAACAACAACAACAACAACCACCACCACCACCACCAAAAACACACTCACATTTTTGGGCATATGAGAAATAACCAATAAACCTCAACAAAAATGTACATTTAAAAATAAAAGACTATTACTGGTCTAATCTCAAATTTTGAAAGAATATATTTTTAATTTATTTAAATTTCCATATTAATTTTATTAGGACCACAGCCTTCTCTAGAATATTTTACAGGTCCTGATAATTATGTATTTGAGTGCCAATGCAGACATCAACTTTACTTAACTTGGATGAGCTGCCATATTATGCTATGTCTACAGAGAACTGTTAAATTAAAGCCCAACTAAAAGTTTACATAATCTGATCATCTAAACCATAAATTAACAATAGTTGTACCATAAACCAAGATTGTTACCAACATATCAAGGTAATTGAAATAGACATTGTTTTTCATGCATCTTATAAAAATCATAGAAATTCTGAGTTTGTAACAAAGTCGCTTTACATATAATAAAGAGTAATCATATAAAAGTTAGCAATAGAGCTAATAGCTAATAGGAATTGGTTGGTAGCTAATTAGATAATAGCAAAAGACCTAATAACTATGGGTACACAGTGAATAAATACAGTATAATGCTACTGATACCTTATAGATTTTGGCATTCTTTACTGTTCTGTACAACAACTTTTTCACTCGTTGTCACTTTAGCCTTTTATAAACTCAGCTTTGCCTAGTAATCCCCTTAATCCTCTTTTTTTTCTTTTTTAAAGATTTTATTTATTTATTTGACAGAGAGAGAGGGAACACAAGCAGGGGGAGTGGGAGAGGGAGAAGCAGGCTTCCCGCCGAGCAGGGAGCCCGATGTGGGGCTCGATCCCAGGACCCTGGGATCATGACCTGAGCCGAAGGCAGATGCTTAACGACTGAGCCACCCAGGCGCCCCTCCCTTAATCCTCTTATTTTCTGCTTTCATACTTGTCATATGTCTTCTTTCCTTCAGTGATAACTTTTTAAAAATCATTTTCTAACTCAGCCATGTTATTCTTATTTCTGTTCTTAAATTTATTTTAGAGTGGACTCAGTGTTTGCCTACAGAAGATTCTCCTTAGTATATAGCGGACTAAGATATGCATAAAAGGGCCTGGGTCAACACCAAGGACAATGAAGTCTTTGGCCACAATGGCAGTGCTTTGACAGGAAGACCATGCTTTCTTTCAAAAATATCCTCCTAATATCTAAAAAGCTTGTGCAAAAGAGAAATGAGGTAACCTTAGGAAGTAGTGATATTAATTATAAAATTCCCTGAAAAATTGCCAGGAAATCACTTGCCACATTTCTGAATGCATGAATGGGTGTATATATTCAACTATGATGAAGGGTTCACGTAAACATTAAAGTTCATTATAGTCCTGATATTCTGCCATACTTTATCTACCTTCACTTGATAACTTTCAGCAATAAAATATTTGAAATTCACATTTTTATTTTATGCAAAGTTTGTTGATATTTAAGGTGTATTGTGTTTACTACTTTTTCTTAGATGCATCTCCAGAGGCAAGGGGAACAAAAGCAAAAATGAACTATTGGGACTTCATCAGGATACAAAATATATCTTACTCCTTTATCATACAACATCTTTTCTGTAAATTAAATATCTGGTCAAAACTGAAACTCTGTAATTTCTATATATTAGATATATTTCTTAATCTTATCCAAGCTCACTCTAGCCTTAGAATGCATCATATTTAACAAAACTGTTATTTAGTATGAATTATATTAGATGTAATTCCAATCAAAGTCTTGATGTGATATGTGAAAATCATAGCAATTAGCATAACAAATCTAGAAGTTAATGACACTGATGATCAATCAATAAATTGTTAAAAATCATGCTCCTTAAGACAGAACGTGGATTCTCTGCACCTCATCTTTCTCAACTGGAGGAAGTTGAGAAAGGAAATGAAATGAAAAGAGCAGCTATCTCACGTGTTGTGAGGGTTAAATAAATATAGCAGGTAACATTTTAAACAACTTATAACATACAATAAGTAAACTACTATTAGCTAATTTCACCATGTTTTAAATTATACTCCACGAAAGGCCATTGAGAGTCAAAAAAAAGTTTTTAATGACATGAGAGAGGGAGAAAAGATAAGATGTGAAAGGAAAACTTCAAGTGGAATAACTTTTAAGGTTCTTGCAAAGTTTGCTATCTTCTGTCATTTTTGTTCACTTCAACTCTATCAACACAATCCGTGTGATTATTTTAGAACTTATACCTAAGCACTATGTACATATACCTAAACATTTTGTATGGCACCATATCCTGCACAAATTAAAAACTTTTTTTGAATCTTTGAATTAACACTTCACAGTCTGGATGACTGGAGCATAATTTATCACACCATTATCACTTGTAACCAAATGGTTCTTTTTTTTTTCTGCCTCATCAACATTCTCACATGAAAAACAATCCCCTTAATGTTACCTTTCATAATAGAGATTCTAAATTAGAGTCATATTGTTAGGATATAAACTGCAGAGTTAGAATGAAAAGCTTATATAATTTTAATAAATTATCAGATTATATTTACTTTTATAAGAAATAATATTTCCATTAAATTTGAGAATAGCCACTACTGCGCCATTGAAAATTTATGCAAGCATATATAGTAAACTTCGATAGATTTGCTTTTTATCTGGTTGGTCCATTTCCTGGAGTGGTTTCCATTTTCCCTTTTTCGTGGTCCTGGGGCAAGAGCAAAAATCACCTTTACCTTGAAAATCTGAAAATCCTGTAGAAATCACTCAATAGACATTTTACCTTGTTCTGCTGGTAGCAGTTAGTTCATTCTACCGTATGTTACTTATTAGACTGCACAATAATTGTTTGTTTATGTTTCTAGCTACCAAATAAAACATTAAGACCCTCAAAGTCAGGTTAATCTTTGTCTCTCAGGACATTGTCTAGTGCCTGATACACAGCAGACATTCAAATGTAGAAGTAAAATTTTACAATCTTTATTGCCTTTGGTTAAAATTTTAGTCTCTATTTCATATTTTAATCCTCAGGCATGCTTTTCCACAAGAGTAGCTAAAAAAGAAAATTTCTGTGTAGACCTTTTTTTTAAAAAAAAGATTTATTGATTTATTGATTTATTGATTTTGGACAGAGAGAGAGAAAGCACGAGTGGAGGGGATCTCATCCAGACTCTGTACTGAGCATAGAGCCCCATGCCTGGCTTGAGTCCACGACCCTGAGATCATGACCTGAGCTGAAATCAAGAGTGGGCTGATTAACCTACTGAGCCACCCATGCACCCCGGGGCTTCTTTTAATAGTGATTCTTCTGAAGTGAAATTATGCATGAATAGGACAGAGGAAGAAGTTATAAAGTTATTCACATTAATGCAAAACAAAGTTAAATTCTAAATAATTACAGTCTTAAGAAAATGTAAGATTATAAATAGAAACATTCACATTAATTTCTTTCCTATATTCTTGTCCTATGTGGGGAGTTAAGTGTACATTTATAACTTGCAGCCAACTCTTTATATTCTCTGTTACCATTCTATATGAACTTTGACAGTGCACTTATCATGATGAAATCTCTCAAGACTTCAAGAATGATGCTTATTGCCTGTGTAATAAAATCTTTAGCCTCTGAAGCCCTTATTTGCTAAATATTTAAACTGGTTGTCCTAAATTTCATGATAATGAAATTGTCATCTATTTACTTTGAAGATATACATTCTGTTTTTGCTTTTTGTTTTCATTTTATTGTTGTTGTTGTTATTCAGAGTGTTTTGAAATTTATGTAAAATGAGCTGATAACTTCAATATAATTTTTCCCTTTAAAAAATGTGTATGAGTGGGGCACCTGGGTGGCTCAGTCATTAAGCGTCTGCCTTCAGCTCAGGTCATGATCCCAGGGTCCTGGGATCCCCCTGCTTGTGTTCCCTCTCTCACTGTCTCTCTCTCTCAAAGAAATAAATAAAATCTTTAAAAAAAAATTGTATGAGTGATTTTTTAAAAAAATCATGTCCCAGGGGCGCCTGGGTGGCTCAGATGGTTAAGCGTCTGCCTTCAGCTCAGGTCATGATCCCAGAGTCCTGGGATCAAGCCCCACATCAGGCTCCCTGCTCAGTGGGGAGTCTGTTTCTCCCTCTCCCTCTGCCATTCACTCCACTTGTGCTCCCTGGCTCTATCTCTCTGTCAAATAAATAAATAAAATCTTAAAAATAAAATAAAATAAAAAAATCATGTCACAATTGATATATTAATGGAGAAAATGTTTATTCGCAGAATAACAGGTTTGGTTTTTTTTTAAGATTTTATTCATTTATTTGACAGAGAGAGAGAGACAGCAAGAGAGGGAACACAAGCAGGGGGGATGGGAGAGGGAGAAGCAGGCTTCGCGCTGAGCAGGGAGCCTGATGCGGGGCTCAATCCCAGGATCCCGGGATCACGACCTGAGCCAAAGGCAGTCGCTCAACCAACTGAGCCACCCAGACGCCCCTAGAATAACAGTTTTATTTAAAATTCAAAACACTATAAAAATAAAATACATTGACCTATCTAATTTAGTATAAAGATTAAAAAATATAGTGATAGAATATTCTGGTTATTTTCTTCTGTGACTATGTATGTTTTTTTTTCCCTTGTAATTAATGCCCTTTTAATTTCCACCTCTTTAGCTACTCTCTATCCTCTACCTATTGTTCTTTCCACATGCTCTAGTTTTACCTGCATTCTGGAAAGTTTGAATTTTCAGTCATTTACTTACTCACCTAGCTAGATTTTATTTATTAGAGAGAGAACAAGCAGGGCGAGCAGCAAGCAGAGGGGAAAGCAGACTCTCTGCTGAGCAAGGAGCCCCATGCAGAACTCAATCCCAGGACTCTGGGATCATGACCTGAGCTGAAGCCATACGCTTAACTGACTGAGCCACCCAGGCGTCCCTATTTTTAAACTTGCAGTATGGATTAAAGGAACTTTGCAATTCAAACAAAGATTATCTCAGACCCTGATAGTAATCGTTAAAAAGATCTTTTAGTTTAAGTGTCCTTTTAAATTAGAATTGAGAATAGCCTGTTTAATATTTACATAAGAACATAGAGAAAACAATTTGATGATTATTTTTCATGAAAAGAAGTGATGCATGACATATATTTACACAGAAGGGGCGTCTGGGTGGCTCAGTCAGTTAAGCCTCTGCCTTTGGCTCAGGTCATGATCTCAGGGTCCTGGGATCAAGTCCCATGTCTGATTCCCTGCTTAGCGGGGATTCTGCTTCTCCCTCTCCTTCTGCTTCCCCCCTTCCCCCCCCCCCCGACTTGTATGCTTGTGCTCTCTCTCTCTCTCTCTCTGATAAATAAAATCTTTGAAAAAAACCAACCAACCAATAAAAACCCACAGGATTTTCTGAATCTACGTATCAGGACCTTGGAAGTCACTGGACCATCATGAAAATATGAAAGGGGTAAAAAATTAACAACTGTTCTTGGATTCATAAAAGAGCGGTAGATACAAGGCAAACTACTTCCGCCAAGATTGGAGAGATATATGGGCAAATACAGAGAATTGCCACTTCAGGGAAGAAAGACTCCTGAACAGAAACCTCCAGAAACCAATACCAGGGTAGGAAAACCTGGAACTATAACTGATGAATTGTAGGAGTTTCAGTGGGGACACACCTGAAAGTTAAAAACTCCAGGGGGCCCCAGCCATGGTTGGTGGGGAGAAATACTGTAAAAATTTACCACTAGGAATTTTACTAGGTTCTCACAGTAAATATTAGATAAATATCCCTGGTGTTTCTGGGGGTATGAAGGAGTGGAAGCATTTTGAAGTACTTCAGAGCACTCTGTTTTTCTTACAAAGGCCTGTTCTGAGGGGAAACTAGTTAATCAAAGCCTAACCTGCTGGGGGTACATTTAGAGCTAACTGTGGGGAAATAAAAATACCCAACTCCAACATACTCTAGCCATTCTGTTCGACTTAAAGGGGAGAAAATAATTAAACTCTGTGAAGTTCATAGTCCAAAGGCATAGGCTCACTAAAAGCCCCCACATCTCACTACTGCATTACTAAAGGCCTATTTATAGCAGTTCCTTTTACACCCTATGTCACATCTGGTTATCAAGAAAAAATTACAAGACATACCAAGTAGCAAAACACACAAACAAATAAACAACCCCACAATTTGAAGAGACAGAGCAAGCATTAGAACCACACAAGGAAGGAATGTTGGAATTATCAGACCAGGGAGATATATATCTATATCTATATATCTACCTCTATATATGATATGCTAAGGGTTCTAATGGATAAAGTAGACAGTATAAGAACAGATGGACAATGTAAACAGAGAGCTAGAAATCGTAAGAAAGAATCAAAATACTAAAGATCAGAAATCTGTAACGGAAATAAAAAATGCCTTTGATGGACTTGTAGACCATACATGGCAGCGGGAAGAATCTCTGAGCTAGAGGAGATATCCATAGAATCCTCAAAAATCAAAAAAGCAAAGAGAACAAAAACTTCAACAATAAAAATGACAACAAATGAATATACAAAGACTGTGAGACAATCACAAAAAGTATAACATACACTTAATGGGGATACTGGAAGGATAAGAAACCAAAGAAATATTTGAAACAATAATGACTGACAGTTTCCCAAAATTAATATCAAATAGCATATCACAGATCCAACAAGCTCAGAGAACATTGTGCAGGGTAAAGCCAAAACAACAACAAACAAACAAAGCAAAACAAACAAAAAACAACTGTTCCTAGGTATGTAATTTCCAAACTATGGAATATAAATGATAAAGAAAAAAGTCCTGAGAGAAGCCAGAAAAAAAAAAATAATAAAACACCTTAGCTACAGAGAAATGAAGAAATTAATAACATCTGACTTTTCAGAAATCATGCAAGAAAGAAGAGTGAAATATTTAAAGTGATGAGAGAAAAAACAAAGGAAAACGAAAACACACCAACTTAAAATTATGTGCTCTATGAAATTATCCTTCAAAAATGAAAGAAACAGTGCACCTGGGTGGCTCAGTTGGTTAGGCGACTGCCTTCGGCTCAGGTCATGATCCTGGAGTCCCGGGATTGAGTCCCACATCAGGCTCCCTGCTCGGCGGGGGGTCTGCTTCTCCCTCTGACCCTCTCCCCTCTCGTGCTCTCTGTCTCTCATTCTCTCTCTCAAATAAATAAATAAAATCTTTAAAAAAAAATGAAAGAAACAGATTTCCTTAGTTAAACAAAATTTGAGAGAATTTGTTGCCAGTAAACGTGTTTTGCAGGAAATGATAATAGAAGTTCTTTAGAAAGAAGGAAAATAATATAGGTCAGAAACTCAGTTCTATATAAATTAAGGAAGACCATCAAAGAAGGAACAACTGATGGTAAAATAAAAACTTCTATTTTTTTTAATTATTAATTGATCTAACAGGTAAGGTTTTACTAAAATATTAATACAAATAATGTATTCAATTATGTATATTTATGCATGCATATAATGTGCATAAGCGCATACACATATATATATACATAAGCATACATATACGCTTACATATAAGTAGAATTATGACAGCAATGATATAAGAAATAGGAAGGATAAATTAGGATTATTTTATTATAAGATACATTACCTGTGAAGTGGTATGTTATTTGAAAGTAGGCTTGGAATAGCTGTAAATGTATATTGCAAACTCTAGAACAACCACTAAGATATAAAAAAAATACAATATATATGCTTTTTTAAAAAATGGAGAGGAACAGAGTCATATAAAACACTCAATTAAAATCACAAAGGGCAGAAAATGAGTGGAAAGCTAAAATAGGAACAAAGAACAAGAACAACCAATAGAAAACAGTAACAAATATGGTGGATATTAATCCAACTATATCAATAATAACTTACAATGTTAATGGTCTAAATGTACCCAATAAAAACAGATTTTCTTAGTGGATCACAAAGCAAGACCCAACCATATGTTGTCTACAAGAAATCCACTTTAAGTGTAAATACACACATAGAATAAAAGTGAAAGGAGGCAAATATACTATGCTAACAGTAGTCAAAAGAAAGCATGAGTAGCTATATTAATTTCAGACCATGCAGACTTCAGATTAAGGAAAGTTATCAGGTACAAAGATGAGCATTATATAAGGATAATGGAGTCAATCCTCCAAGTAGACCTAATAACCCTCAATGTGCACACCTAAAAAGAGAGCATTGAACTATGTGAGACAGAAACAAATAGAATTGTAAAGAGAAATAGATGAATCAATTATTGTAGCTGATTTTTAACACCTCTCTATCAGCTTTTTAACACCTCTTTATCAGAAATAGATCCATTAAGCAGAAAATCAGAAAAAAAAAATAGTTGAACTCAACAACATTATCAATCAACCGGATATAATAGATATCTATAGACTATGTCATCCAACAATTGCAGAATACACATTTTTTTCAAGTTCACCAGAGCTTTACTCAAAATAGACCAAATTCTGGGACATAAAACAAACCTTAACACATTTAATAGAATGGAAATCACACAATGTCTACTCTGAGACAATAATAGAATTACTAGAAATCAGTAGCAGAGAGTTAACTGGAAAATCCCAAAGAACATAACATATAGCACACATTTAAATAACGCATGGGTCAAATAAATCTTACAAGAAATTTTTAAAAATATATTGAACTAAGTGAAAATGAAAACACAACTTATCAAAATTTGTGGAAAAAAACAAAAGCAGACTTAGAGAGAAAATTATAGCATTGAAAGGTATATTAGAAACAAAAATCTAAAATCAATCATCTCAGCTTCTATCATAAGAAATAAGAAAGTAATAGAGCAAATTAAATCCAAAGTCAGCAGAAAAAATATATACTGAGAATTAGATCAGAAATCAATGAACTTGAAGATAGGAAATCAAAATAGAATAATAAAACCAAAACTAGTTCTTTGAAATGATCAATAAAATTGATTAGCCTCTGGTCAGGCTATCAAAGAAAACAACAGAAGCAACAGAAATAACTAATGTCAGAAATGAAACAGAAGAGCATCATTACAGATCCATGGAATTAAAAAGATAATAAAGGAATAATATGAACCACTCTATGCTCACAATTTGATAGTCTAGATTAAATGGGTCAATTCTTTGAAAGACATAATTTGCCAAAATTCACACAGGAAGAAACAATCTGAATGGGCATATACCTATTAAAGAGATTGAATAAATAATTAACTTCCTCAACTTGATAAAGAATATCTATAAAAGCCTACAGCTAATGTCATACATACATAAAGTGAGAAACTTTAAGCTTTCTCATTAAGATCAGGAATAAGGCAAGGATGTGCCCTCTCTAAACTTAGTTTTAATATCATACTTGGAACTTACGGTTAATGCAAAAAAGCAAGAAAAAGAAATAAAAGACATAGAGATTGGGAAAGAAGACATAAAAAATGTCTTTGGTCACAGATAACATGATTACACAGAAAATCTGAAATAATCAACAAAAATCTCCTGGAATTAATAAGCAATTATAGCAAGGTTCCATAATACAAGGCTAATATACATAATTCAATTGCTTTCCTATATACCCAGAGATGAACAATGAACAATGAAGTGGAATTTGAAATTAAAAACAAACACAATACCATTTACATTACCATCCCTCAAAATAAATCGCTTCTGTATACATCTAACAAAACATGTACAAGATCTATATGAAGAATACTACAAAAATCTGATGAATTAAATAAAAAAATAATAACTACATAAATGCAGAGATATTCCCTATCCACAGATAAGAAGACTCAATATTGTCAAGATATCAGTTCTTCCCAACTTTATCTGTAGATTCAATGCAATCTCAATCAATATCCCAGCAAGTTATCTTGTGGATACAACAAATTGATTCTAAAGTTTATGCAGAGAGGCAAAATACCCAGAATAACCAACACAGTATTGAAGGAGAAGAACAATGTGGGAGGACTTACACTATTCAATGTCAAGACTTACCATAAAACTACAGTAACCAAGAGAGTGTAGTACGGACAAAATAATAGACAAATAAATTAATTAAATACAATAGAGATCCCAGAAATAGACTCAAATATAGTCACCTGATACTTGACAAAGGATCAAAGCCAATAAAATTGAGCAAAGATTGTTTTGTCAACAAATGATGCTGAAACAATTGGACATCCACATGCAAAAAAAAAAAATGAATCTAGACACAGACCTAATACCTTCCACAAAAACTCAAAATGGATCATTTTATTTAGAAGTAAGTACAAAATGCAAACCTATAAAACTCCTAGGGTATAGGGGGAAAAAGCCTAAATGAGCTTTGGTATGGCAATGCCTTTTTAGATACAACACCCAAAACAAAATCCATAAATAAATAAATAAGAAAATAATAGATAAGCTGGACTTCATTAAAATTAAAAACATCTGCTCTGGGAAGACAATATCAAGAGAATGAGAAGACAAGCCACAGATTGTGAGAAAATATTTGTAAAACATATATTTGATAATGGGCTCTTTTTTTTTTTAAGATTTTATTTATTTATTTGAGAGAGAGAATGAGATAGAGAGAGAGAGCATGAGAGGGGGGAGGGTCAGAGAGAGAGGCAGACTCCCTGATGAGCAGGGAGCCTGATGTGGGACTCGATCCCGGGACTCCAGGATCATGACCTGAGCCGAAGGCAGTCACTTAACCAACTGAGCCACCCAGGCGCCCTGGTAATGGGCTCTTAACCAAAATGTGCAAAGAACTCTTAAAGCTCAACAACAGGAAAACAACCCGGTTGAAAAATGGGTCAAAGTCCTGAAGAGACCTTCACAAAAGAAGATATACAGGAAGAAAATAAGCATATAAAAACATGTTCTGTATCCTATGTCATCAGAGAAATGCAAATTAAAGCAACAATAAGATACCAATACACACTTACTAGAATGGCCAAAACCTGGAACAATAACAATATCAAACAGGGTGAGAATGGAACTCTCATCCATTGCTGGTAGTAATGCAAAATGGCACACTCTGTCCACACAAAAACTTGGACACAAAGGCAGCTTTATACATAATTGCCAAAATTAGGAAGTAAACAAAATGTCTTTCAGAAGGTTAATGGATAAACTGTGGTATATCCCGAAAACAATTATTATTGGGTACTAAAAGGAAATGAACTATCAATACATGAACAACAATAACAACAACAAAAACAAACAGGCAATAACTTTCAAATGCCTATTAATAAATGAAATGAGCCAATCCAAAATGGCTGCATATTGTATGATTCCAACTGTATGATATGCTGGAAAAGGCAAAACTATGGAGACATTAAAAAATAAGTGGTTTCTAGGGGTTGGAGTGGTCGGGGGTGAATAAACAAAGCACAGAGGAGTTATAGGGCAGTGAAAATATTTTGTATGATACCTTAAGATGGATGTATATCATTATATATTTATCCCAATTCATAGAACTCAACACACCAAGAATGAACCCTATGGTAAACTATGGACTAAGGGTGATTATGATGTGTTAATCTAAGTTTGTCAATTGTAGCAAATACACCACTATGGTGGAGGATGTTGATAGTGGGGGAGGCTATGCAAGTGTAGGAATAGGCAGGAGGTATATGGAAACTCTATCTTCCCCACAATTATGCTATGAACCTAACTGCATATATATATATATATATAATATATGTATATATATTATATATATATATATATATATATATATATATATATATGAATCCCCTGGTTTACATACCTGAAACTATACATTTTATCTAACTGCTTTCTTAATAGAGTAGCATAATATTTTTAAGACTGGAAATCAGAATAACTAACATGTAGCAATCATAATTTTTGTCACCTTCCAAAATCCCAGTTGCTTGGAGTTTAGATATCTCCTAAAGAGAAAAGAAAATTCAGCTGCTCTCTAGCAGAAATGACTAGTGATTAGCCCAGGCCTAATTTGTATTATAGAGAAAAAGATCTATGTCCTAGTTAAATGAACACACTACCTGCTTCAAACCCTGGGTCTGGTGCTTAATTCACAGTCTTAATATGTCCTTTTATCAAAAAAATAGCTGTATGAAAATAGCCAATTTGATTCATATCTAAGCAATTATTTAAAAATTACCTGAAAAGCAAATGTGAGCCTTTTTTTAAACCAGAAAATTAAACTCAGTGGAAGACTTTGGACATCCATTCAGGGATTTCTCAATCCACTGATATTTTAGAGGTGATAAAAAAAAAAAAAAAGGAGGTGTTAAATATTTTATCATTTAGTGCAAATTATATTAATGAGACATTAATAAGGATGCTAGGATATGCCAAACATAATATGTATCCACATGTAACTTAAAGGTATCATGTGCCAACATATACTTTTGTTTTTTTGATGGAGAGCTATACATATTTTTTAAAGATTTCAATCATTTATTTGAGAGAGAGAGAGTGAGAAAGCACAAGCAGGGGGAGCAGCAGAGGGAGATGGAGGAACAGGCTACCCGCTGAGCAGGGAGCCAGCCGCAGGGCTTGATCCCAGGACCCTGGGATCAATAACCTGACCCGAAGGCAGATGCTTTTTATTTCTTTTTTTTTAATTTAATTTAATTATGTTATGTTAGTCACCATACAGTACTTCATTAGTTTTTGATGTAGTGTTCCATGATTCACTGTTTTCGTACAACACCCAGTGCTCCGTGCAATGCGTGCTCTCCTTAATACCCAACATTGGGCTAACCCATCCCCCCACCCCCCTCCCCTCTAAAACACTCAGTTTGTTTCTCGGAGCCCATTGTCTCTCATGGTTCCTCTCCCCCTCCGATTTCCCCCCCTTCATTTTTCCCTTCCTTCTCCTAATGTCCTCCATGCTATTCCTTATGTTCCACAAATAAGTGAAACCATATGTTAATTGACTTTTTCTGCTTGACTTATTTCACTTAGCATAATCTCTTCCAGTCCCATGCACATCGATTTAAAAGTTGGGTATTCATCCTTTCTGATGGCTGAGTAATATTCCATTGTATCTACTTTATCCATTCATCTGTTGATGAATGGAATGGAAGACCACATCTTCTTTATCCATTCATCTGTTGAAGGGCATCTTGGCTCTTTCCACAGTTTGGCTATTGCGGACATTGATGCTATGAACATTGGGGTGCATATGGCCCTTCTTTTCAGTACATCTGTGTTTGCTATCTATTTTTAATATAAATTAGGTAATAGTTTCCTTTCCACATTTCTAGCTATATATTTCAATCGTGTTTTGGGTACATTAATTGTACTTTCATTTTTTTTAATCTTTTGGATAATTGACATATAGCATGTCATAAACTTGTGCAAGTTTAAGGTGTACAACATGTTGATTTGATACATTTATACATTGCAATATGATTACCACTGTAGTGTTAGCTAATAACTTTCATCACTTCCACATAATTATTATTATTATTATTTTTTTTTTTTTTTTGAGAACATTTAAGATCCAGTAGCTTTGCAGGGCACCTGGGTGGCTCAGTCCCTTAAGCATCCAACTCTTGATTTCAGCTCAGGTCTTGATGTGGAGGTTGCAAGTTCAAGCCCCGTGTTGAGCTCCAGTAGGCCCAGCATGAAGTCTACTTAAAAAAAATTTTTAAAAAGAAAAAATAAATTCAAAATATGATCTAGTATCTACGTAACTTCCAAGTGTATATTACAGTGTTGGCAACTATAATCACATTGCTGTGCATTAGATCCCCAGACCTTATTCATCTTTTAATTGCAAGTTTGAACAACATCTTCCCAATTTCCCTTTCCCCCAGATCCTAATAACTACCTTTCGACCCTATTTCTACAAGTTCAGCTTTTTTTTAGATTCCACATATAAGTTATACAGTACAGTTTTGTCTTTCTCTGAGTTATCTTACTTAGCATAATGCCTTCAAGGCCTATCCATGTTGTAACAAATGTCAGGGTTTCCTTCTTTCAATTTTCTGAATATTTCTGACTCTGTGTGTGTGTGCGCACACACATGTGTGTGCATGTGCGTGTATGTGTGCATGTGTGTGTGTTTCACATCTTCTTTATCCATTCATCTGTGATGGATATTTAGGTTGTTCCATATCTTTACTATTATGAAGAATGCCGAAATGAACATGGACTACAGCTATCTCTTTGATATCCTGTTTTTATTTCCTTTGGATATAAACCCAGAAGTGGAATTGCTGGATTATATGGTAGTTCTATTTTTGATGTTTTGAGGAAATTTTATACTATTTTCCATAATGGCTGCACCAAGTTATATTCCTGCCAAAAGTACACAAGTGTTCTCTTTTCTCTACATCCTTCCAACACATATTATCTCTTGTTTCTTTTGATGATAGCCATTCAAGTGTGAGGTGTGAGGTGCTATCTCATTGTGATTTTGATTTTCATTTCCCTGATGACAAGTTTTGCTGAGCATTTTTTCTTGTATATGTTGTCCATTCATATCTCTTCTTTGGAAAAATGTCTTATTTAATTCCTCCACCCATTTTTTAATCAAAGTATTTGCTTTTCTTGTGATTGAGTTTTATGAGTTCTTTATATATTTTGGATATTAACACCTTATTAGACATGTAGCTTGCACATATTTTCCTCCATTCTATAAATTGACTTTTCATTTTGTTATTTATTTTTTTTCTTTTTTAGTTTGATGTAGTTCCACTTGACAATTTTTGCTTTTGTGCTTGTGCTTTTGGTGTCATGTGCAAAAATAAATCATTACCAAGACCAATGCTAAGGAAGTTTTTCCCTCTGTTTTCCTCTAGTTCTCCAGTTTTATATCTCTAATACATTATAAGTTAGCTTTTATGAGTGGTGAAAGATAGAGGTCCAATTTCATTTTTCTGCTTGTAGTTATTCAGTTTCCCCAACATTTATTGAAGAGACTACCCTTTCCTCATTGAGTATTCTTGACTCCCTTATCAAATATTAGCTGAAAATGCAAGCAAGAGCTTATTTTTCAGGTCTCTATTCTGTTCTATTGGTCTATGTATCTATTTTGATATCAGTATCATACTGTCTTGATTATTATAGCTTTGTAGTATAGTTCAAAATCAAGAAGTATGAAGCCTTTAGCTCTTTTCTTCTTCCTCAGGATTACTTTGGCTATTTGGGGTCTTTGTGGTTCCACATAAGTTTTAAGATTTTTTTTTTCTCTATCTGTAAAAACTGCCATTGAAACTTTGATAGCAATTACATTGAATCTGTAGATGTTTTGGGGTCTATGAACATTTTAACAATATTAATTTTTCTGATTATGAACATGGGATGTCATTCCATTTATTTGTATGCTTTTAAATTTCTTTCACCAAAATCTTGTAGTTTTCAGTGTATAGATCCTGTACTTCCTTGGTTAAATTTATCCCTAAGTAATTTATCTTATTAATGTTATTGTAAATAAAATTATTTTCTTTATTTATTTTTCAGCCATCTTTATTAGTGTATAAAAAAGCAACTGATTTCTGTATATTGATTCTATATCCTGCAATTTTACTGAATTTATTGATTACTTCCAACAGTTTTTGGTTTCTGATTTGGATGCCTTGTATTTCTTTATCTTGCCTTATTATTCCATCTAGGACTTCTAATATTATGTGTTGATACCCCAGCTCTTTTGGCTTCCACTTGTATGGAATATATTTTTCCAGCCCTTCACTTTGAGCCAATGTGTGCTTTTAAATCTGAAGTTTTTTGTAGGCAGCATATAATTGTCTTTTTTATCCATCTAGCCACTCTGCCTTTTGATTAAAGAATTCAATCCATTTACATTTAGAGTAGTTATTGATATGTAATGACCTATTAATATCATCTTATTGTTTTGTTTGGTAGTTCCATTGTTCTTTTTTCCTCTCTTGCTGACTGCCTTTGTGGAACAGTAATTTTTCATAGTATTATGCTCTGATTCCCTTCTATCTTTTGTGAATCTGCTGTAAGTGTTTACCATGCTTTGTTTTTACCATGAGGCTTACATAAAACATCTTACATAAAACAATCTTTTGAAAGTTGATAGCAACTTAAATTCTATTGCATACAAAAATTCTATCCTGATACGCTCACCTTTTGAGTTTTTTTAAGATTGACTTATTTGAGACAGAGAGAGCATGTGTGAGAGTGGGAGGAGGGGCAGAGGGAGAGAATCTTCAAGCAGACTCCCCACTGAGCATAGAGCCCAACCTGGGCTTGATCCCACGACCCATAAGGTCATGACCTGAGTCAAAACCAAGAGTTGGATGCTTAACTGACTGAGCTACCCAGGTGCCCCCCTTTTGTGTTTTTAATGTCACAACTTACCTCTTTATATTGTGTATTCATTAATAAATTATGGTAGCTATGGTTATTTTTGATACTCTTTTCTTTTAATCTTTATACTATAGTTGTGAGGTTAACACACCAGCATACTAAAGAATTAGCATTTTCTGAATTGGACTGTACATTTACCTTTACTAGTGTTTGTATATTTTTTATATAGTTTCATGTTACTAATTAGCACCTTTTCAGTTAAAGAACTTTCAGCATATCTTGTAAGGCAGTTCTAGTTGTGATGAACTCCATCAGCTTTTGTTTGTCTGGGTAAGTCTTTATTTCTCCTACATTTCTGAAGAATAATTTTGTTGAATAGAGTATTATTGGCTGACAATTTTTCTTATTTTTGTACTTCTAGTGTATCATCCCACTATCTCTCAGCCTATATGGTTTCTGTTGAGAAATTGGCTGACCATCCAATGGAGGTTCCTCTGTAGGTTACAATCTTTCTTTTGCTGCTTTTAGGATTGTTTGTCTTTGATTTTGTCAGTTTAATTATAACATGCCTCAGAGAAGATAATGTTGGATTGAAATAATGAGTTGATATATTATCTTAATGAAGTTGGATGTCCAATCTCTTCACAAGTTTGAGAAGTTCTCAGTTCTTTTTTTAAAATGATTTTTCTTCTTCTTTCCTAAAACTCAAATGATTCTGATGGTGTTCCACAGATTATTGAGGCTTTCCTCACTCTTTTTCATTATTTTTTCTTTGTTTTCCTCTGACCAGGTTATTTCAAAATTCCTATCCTCTAACTCACTTATTCTTCTGGCCAGCTATTCTAATGCTGATGGTGTTTACTGCATCCTTCATTTTATTCATTGGATATTTCAGCCGCAGAAATTTTGTTTGGTAAGAATTCTCTTTGTTAAATTTCTCATGTTTTTCATGTATTCTTTTCCTGATTTCATTTTTGTATTTTCTTGTAGCTTATTGAGTTTCTTCAAAACATTTGAGGATTCTATTCTACTCTATTTTTAATTCTTTATTGCTTAAATCACCAATCTCCATCTCATTGAGTTTGCTTCCTGAAGGATTATTGAGATCTTTGGTGATGTTATGTTTCCTTGATTTTTCACGTTCTTTGGAAGTTTTCATTGCTGCTTTTGCATTTGAAGTTGCAGTCAACTCCTTCAATCTTTATTAACTGCTTTTAGGTGAGAGATATTTTTATTGGTCCTGCTATATATTCTGACACTTTCTCCCACCTTTATGGATACACCTGTTCCACAATTCTTGCTCCCTTGTGTAGAAGAATTCTTATGCTTGTATGTCTTCTTTCTATCTTACAACACACCAGGCCATCTGCTGGAAACCTCTTTTTTGCTTTCCCAAAGATGGCACTACAACTAAAGATTGTGATTTCTCCCTTGCTTACAGACCCTGGACTGTTTTCTGTGCATACTCCTTGTCTGCCTGAGCTATTCTCACTGCCACCTCAGAAATGCACAGAAGGAGCTAGCCACAGAGTAGAGAAGAGGTGTGGTTTGGGCACTCAGGGTGTTGGGGATGCCTGTGGGCCAGCTGAGGGAATTCTTAGTTCAAGTTTTCCCAGTACTTCATGGGCAGTCTTCCTGCTGGAGTCCAGAAAAGAGTCAGCAGGACCACATTCCTTTAATATTCTCTGATATTATTTTCCTCGTTCCTGATCTTCTCCCTCCTCTCAGTCATAGAGCTTCCACTTTAATATTCTAGGTACTATCAGGGAGAAACGGATTTCTTTAGTAGTGTCCTTCATAGCCAGGAAAGCTGGGTACTCACCCACCACTCTCTATTTCCCCCATGGGGGAGATCCCCAGCCTCCTCTTTCTATGCTGTGCTACCTTCTGGAGAGGAGTGACACTGATAAATTCTTCATCCACACTCTCATGCATCTAAACCCCCCTTTTTTTTTTCCCCTCCATGGAAATCTGGACTTCTACAAAGGCTCCCTCACCCATGGGTTTCTATCCAAGTCAGCACTTTCCAGGTCCTGCCAGACTGTGGCCAAGAGTGGATAGAGCTGGTCCATAGGCTTCTGGCTATTCCACAAGCCATACTATAGTCTATCTGCTTATTACTTGATGCACAGTTAGGTGAGACTCCTTGACATTTGGTGCTAAATCCCATGACTCCCACAGAGATGATGGATGCCAGATTTTAGTTGTTAAAGAAGGGACCAAAACAAGAGACATCTCATGTTGCCATGACGTTGACACCACTTGGTACTCTCATTTTTTAAGCTTTGATTTTAACTGACATTTATATTAGCCAGATCCAAAAGGAACAGAGAAACCATCTTTCTCATATCAGAAAAAAAACCTATTTGGACAGCTAAAATTTCATTCAGTTATTTAAGTGTTTGCTATTAAGATACTGTATCATGCCATAAGCCCAATTGGTAATTCTTTTTTATTAAATATTTTCTCTGTTTTGTCACTTCCAGAATGTTAGAATTGGTTAGAGGTCATAAGTCAAATACACTGACTGCAAATCTAATCACTTTAGGATGTGAATTAAATGGGGAAAGTGAATAACATTTTGATGAGTAGCATGAATGGGACAAAAAATCCCATTTTAGGAGGGGATATTCTAAAAGATATAGTAGTGGGCAAATATAAACGGAATATGAGGTACAGGAACACAACAATTTGGCTTGGGTCAGATATATGTGTAAAGACATATCGGGATAAAGGAGGAAATGTTAAGTTTGCATCAGAAAGCCATGATAAGAAGTCTGATAATTATTTAGCACACCTGAAGATTTTAGAGCAGGAGAAGGACATTTTATTTCCTTGAAATGTCCTGATTAACCCTAGAAAATTTTTAAAAAGCTTGTTTCAACAAAATTTCTTCAGACTAGCTTTTACAAAGAAAGGTATGATGAAGAGAAGTGATATGAAGAGAAAAGAAATAACACAGTAGCTAACAAAGCAATTCCCGTCTAGCATAACCAAAGGATACAATAGTAGATACTTTTCAGTAGGCTTAATTTTATAATAACAGACAGCAAAGAAATGCCTAGGATATCCTTCTGTTGAAAATAAGCAAAATCAAAAATAAGAACTCAATAGGTCTAAGACAACATTGCTCAGAAGTATAATTAGGGTGAAAATCCAGAATTTAATACTTTTAGGAAGAAACTATAATAAGCATCAGCACACATCACAATAAAAAAAAATTTAGTTTAGATAAGCATAAAATAAAAACAAGAAAGAGATGCCAGAGTGATTCAAAGTTATATATATACTGAAAAAAAACATAAAAATATGTTAAAGATCATTTTGGTAAATACAAAACACAGGGGAAAAGATAAGAAATCTGGGTATTTATCAAACTCCCCCTACATTCAGCCATAATATTAGATTTTCATTTGTCCTGTACAACATTCAACATAGATATCATAATCACAATCAAGCTCATGAATTTAATTGCCTAAGATGTCACAGTTTAGACTGGATATACTAGAAAAGAGTGAGAATACCTGCTTTGTCTTGATCTAAAGTCAATTCCACTACATCATGATAATGTGTTATATTATAGTTTTAACCTGATATAAATTGCTAAATTTATCAGATAATTATAACTATTTTATCTCCATTACTTAGAATTTATAAAGTATTTTAAAAATTATATTTTACCCTTAAAACAATGAGGAAATGTTGACGAAAGTGACATAATCAGAGGATAAATAACTAAAGTCATGTTTGAATGATATTTATTAAAATTAAATATATTATGTCCAGGTAGTAATGACCAACACTTCTGGAGGACACTAATTCTTTCAGGTCCCCTTAACGCATATGGATCATAGTAAATTAAACTATTTACCCAAAGCTATAAATAGTTAATATACCTTTTTGTCTACTAAAATCTAATGTCTGTAACTACTACTTAATTGCTTAAACATGGTTTAAAACCAATGTAGTCCAACAATTAACTTTAAAGATTTGCCTTCCTAATTATTTTATAAAGACTCTCATTTCTAATTTCAGTCCCTAATTAGACAATAGAATTTAAAACAAGGGGATAGGGAGGTGGAAAAGAGATGAGGAGCTATATTCCTATTGCTTGATCTCTTTGGCAGATTTTCTTTGTGTTACTTTGATATCCCAGATAGGATATGCTTATATATACTTAATTCTTTGTCTTAGGATATGAATTCCTTCAACATTTTAAACCACAAAATCCACTCAGGCCATACTTTTATTTAATCCATTTGATATCATCATCTTTACCTTTTCCAACTGGCTGAGGCTGTGTCTGACTTGTGAATTATTGAAACCCTGGTGACTACAACACTATCTGAAATATAGCAATAACTCAACATCTATGTGTTACATAAAGGAATGAGTAACCAACTGACAGATTCAAGAAATGAACCATCCTGTTTAATTTTCTTTCTTTTTTTTTTATAAGATTTTATTTATTTATTTGACAGAGAGAGACACAGCGAGAGAGGGAATACAAGCAGGGGGAGTGGGAGAGAGAGAAGCAGCCTTCCCGTCGAGCAGGGAGCCTGATGCAGGGCTCGATCCCAGGACCTGGAATCATGACCTGAGCTGAAGGCAGACGCTTAACGACTGAGCCACTCAGGAGGCCCCATCCTGTTTAATTTTCACATACCAGCCAGTCTATATCAAATACATTTATATATAACATATGAAAACTTTACACAGATACATAGAATATTACTTAATATACTAATATTGAAATATAGGTGTTTTCATTCCAACTTTTTGAGAGATTATTGATGCTGAGAGGAATTGGATTGTTCAGTGTCATACAGCCAATTAATAGCAAAGTGGGGACTAGACTATGTGTCCTCTAATGTTCATATTTGCATATTAATAATGTCAAGATATGGTATCATAAGATTAGTGAATAATGCTATGCTACTTGTGTTTTTATAATTAACATATTAAATATTGGGTTAACGGAATCTTACAATGAAGTTAAGTAGGCCTCACCATCATCATTTTCATATCTGTTTAGATTCTGTCTTGTGTTATGAAAAATAAATATAGACTCATAGTACATAGGCAAATAATTGCTGAATAAAAATTCAAAAGAGTTCACAAGCAAAATTTTAATACTGATTTTCTATTTAAATAAGATTACAAATATTTTAGAGCTAATGAATTACATTACAGAATATTATTAATAAAAATAGGTTAATAGGAATACTTCAAGAAAATATTGTAAAGAAATTTATACTTTTAATGATTTTTTTTAACTGGACCAAGGATTCAGTTGTATAAATTTTATATATTACTGTTTATGTTGAGAAGCTTTTACTTTAAGGAACATACTAAGAAAATTACAATTAATAAAGTTGTACCTATATCATTTGCCAATCATTCAAAAGCATAATGAGCACAAGGGGAAACTGGGGGAGGGGGTATTTTGTTACTACATATGATATAAAAATGACTTTCAATTTAGTTTTAAAAAAGACAGCAACATTAATTTAGAGTATTATCATGTCTTAAGGGCATGCAGTAATAGAATGCACGTACCAAGGAAAACTCTCTACTATTTTTATTTAGGAATATAAATGAAGAAATAAATATATCCTGTCAGGTAATAAATGTCACCCAGAGGCCACAGAATTTAGTTAAGTAATTCAATTTTTTTAACTGACCACTCTACTCCAGATCTTTGAATAACTAACTAGCCCAAGAGATATTTTGAGAGATACTGGAAAAAAATTAACACTTATATTTCTGGTGTGGACCCTCAGCTTATTTCTACAGAATTCACAACACATTATAGATTTTTAACTTCTTATAATCCATTGCAAAAGTTTTCTAGGCAATAAGGTACCCCATAGCAATAAGTATATTTTCCATGATGTCTTCAACCAAAGACGATATAGTTTCAGCCATTTTAATAGGATTCTGAATCACAACATAAGTTTGAAAATATTGCATCAATGCACTGTGAAGAAATGGAGCATTGCATAGAATTTAAAATATAGCAGATTATTGATATATTTCACATTTAAGCAAATATTTCCTTAAATAAGACTGATGTCTTTGATAAGGACTTTAACCTTGGTGGAATTTTCAGTATCAAAAAGTATAATTATTTTTTCCCTTTGTTCATTTGTTTCTTAAATGTCACATATGAGTGAAATCATACGGTATTTGTCTTTCTCTGACTGACTTATTTCACTTAGCATAACACTCTCTAGCTCCATCCATGTTATTGCAAATGACAAGATTTCATTCTTTTTTAATGGCTGAGTAATATTCCATTGTATAAATATATCACATTTTCTTTATTCATTCATCAGTGAATGGACATTTGGACTCTTTCCATAATTTGGCTATTGTAGATAACATTGCTATGAACATCAGGGTGAGTGTATTGTTTTGAATTAGTATTTTTGTATTCTTTGGGTAAATACCTAGTAGTGCAATCGCTGGGTTGTAGGGAAGTTCTATTTTTAACTTTTTGAGGAATCTCCATACTGTTTTCCAGAGTATATGTACCAGTTTTTATTCCCACCAACAATTCAAGAGGGTTCCCCTTTCTTTATACCCTAGTCAACACCTGTTGTTTCTTGTGTTGTTGATTTTAACCATTCTGGCAGGTGTGAGGTGATAACTCATTGTAGTTTTGATTTGCATTTCCCTGATGATGAGTGATGTTGAGCACCTTTTCATATGGCTGTTGGCCATCTGGATGTCTTTTTTGGAAAAATGTCTATTCATGTCTTCTGCCCATTTTTTAATTGGATTATGTGATTTTGGGGTGTTGAGTTTTATAAGTTCTTTATATATTTTAGATACTAACCCTTTATCAAATATGTCTTTTGCAAAAAAGAGAGAGAGGGGCAAACCAAGAAACAGGCTCTCAACTATAGAGAACAAACTGATGGTTACCAGAAGGGAGGTGCGTGTAGGGATGGGTTAAATAAGTGATGGGGATTAAGGAGTCACTTGTGATGAGAATTGGATGTTGTATGGAATTGTTGAATCAGTATATTGTACACCTGAAACTAATACTACACTGTATGTTAACTAACAGGAATTAAAATAAAAACTTTTAAAAATATATAATTAGCTTTACCTAACAAATCAAAATGGAAATCTGTCACATTGAGACTGAAGAAATAATAGTGTTTAATATGCAGATCTGGTGGACATACTGATCAAGTTTAAACATGGGTGATTAAAATCAATACTTTATTTTTGTATAAAAGTTATAGAAGGAATCCTAAGTAGACCTGACAGTGGACTGAAGTATGGTATGGGATGGTGGCAGTCAGCATGAATATATAGACTTGTCGAGAAGAATTTGTCACAGTTTCTGATAACAATGCATTGATCTTTCTAACTAAACCTACCTACCTTTTCAATAGTTGGTTTTCAAGGTAAATCTCCATGTCCTATGAGCATTCTTCCATACAATAACAACAAAACAACAACAAAACTGTTCCCTACTTTTTCATAAACATGCATTAGATAAAGAGATCTAATAGATAAATCTCATCTCTTAATAAACATATTCCTCTAAAGAAATCATGCTGCAGATGGTAAAGGAGGAAATAGGTGGCTGCCTTTTTATAACTATTAGCAAAAATAAGTAACAAAAAATATGTAATAAATAGCTAAATTCATTAGCACTAAAAATTTGAGATGATGAAATATATTTAAGTTAGAAAGCATACTTACAATAATTAAAAACAGTAGACAAGACCAGAGTGAGAGTAAGATCATAGTGAAGAACAGGGGAATCAGCTTTAGATGTTAATTAGCTGCAAGATTCTTTTGTGGAAGTTTTCTTCTACCATAGATCTATCTTTTGGAAATTTAAGAAAGCTCTTAATAATTTCCAGTCTGTTTCTAGCAGTAAATGAAGAGAGATTTTAGAGTAAAAAAAAAAAAAAAAAAAAAGTTGCTAATTTATTTATTGTGTCAGAGAACACACATGCAGAAAAAATGCAAAAAATGTGAAAGTGCTGTTTAATAATTAATTATAAGGCAAACAACTATATAACAACTCCATCTATGACAGAAAATTGTCAGGACATAGAATCCCCTGTTTTGTCCTTACCTAGTCATAGCTTCCATCCATCTCTAGAACTGGCCATTATCTTATTTTATGGTAATAACTTCTTGACTTTTCTTTATTATTGTACTTCATGTATGCATTCCTAAGCAATATCATTAAGTACTGTTTGCTTTTGATTTATATATACATATAAATATTATATATACTATATATATAATATATATATTTGAATGGATATATATATCCATTACTTCATGTCTCACTTCAACTCTTGGTTTTTGTTTATAGCTATTGTTCATTAATTCTAATTATTGTATGCCAATAATTATTTATTCATTTTACTTTTTTGTTTAGATTTTTTTTTTTTTTAATTTGAAAGAGAGATAGAGCACAGGAGCAGGGGCAGAGGCAGAGAGAGAAGCAGACTCCCCCACTGAGCAGGGAGCCCAATGCGGAACTCGATTCCAGGATCCTGGGATCATGACCTGAGCTGAAGGCAGCTGCTTAACTGACTGAGCCACCCAGGTGCCCCTATTCATTTTATTTTTGATTGCTATTTGGTGTTACTAGATTTGGGCTATTAAAAGTATTGATGCCATGATTATTCTTTATCCATTTCCTGGTGCACATGTACATAAGATTTTCCAGGGAATATACCTATGAATGGAATTTCTGGGTCACACAGTATTATTTCCTGTCTCTACACCTAGAAACACTGGAAACACCCTTGCTTTCTTTAACAAGGTATCTCAGACTCATCCTGAAATTAGTACCCTACCAAATCCTTTTTTTAGGTTATAAGAGTATAAGAGAACAAAATTAATAGTAAAGGCTACACATTACTTTGTCTTACATGATGACTAGAGACTAACAGGGTGATGAGAGAGATGAGGAGTTTTTAATTATTGCAGGTACAGAACAGAGAAATTAGCATTTTCTAAAAATAAAGATCATGGGTTTATATTGACATTTCTAGCATATCTCAAGTCTCTTCTGCCTTGCTCTAATAGCAGAGTTTCTAGTCTTCCATCTCAGAGCATGAATTGTAGAACCTGACTCCCTGGGTTCAAATCCATGCTTCACTATGGGAATATATTAAAATTTTAGTATAGATTAACATATTTTTAAGTGTCTTCATTACAAAATAGGAATAAATATAGCCCCTCAACTCTTCTAATAAATATAAAATGCAAATAAATTTCAATTTCAATATAACATTTTAATTGACAAGTAATTTAAGTAAGAAGGAAATGATACTGAATTCAGTAATAATTGATGACTCTTGGACTCTCTTTGAAACAAAGTTCTAAAAGGCAAGATTCTAAAATGAATAACAATAAATCCAGGGCACAATCAAAGGAAAGTAGGAAAAGAATCTATTTTTATACTTAATTCATTTCTGAACTCTAAATCACACAGGCTTCAATTATTAAGTACTACATGGGTTAATGTTTTGAAATGAAGGATTTGCCTCTTAATGTGAAATCTGCAGTTCATCATAAAGTTAAGAAAGTAATGTCCTTAGCTTAGTTATTCTCCAGAGAAACTATCCTCTCTTTGTGCTGTCTGCAGCACATACTAAAGAGAGATTAGGGGGAGGGAGGACACTTCCTGTATGAAAACATGGTAGAATATCAATAGGTTGAAGTAGTGCAGCTTCTCATAAAGCACTGAATGTTCTACACTAATCATTTTGCTGGAAATCCAAGTATTTTGTGGAATCTCTTAGATTTATAAAGTTTCACTATAAAACTAGAAATGTACTATTTAAATAAAAGTCACCTGAACATAATTGAAGTAATGAACGATATTTAAAAAACACAATCATAAACATAAGTTAGAAAAATAAAACATTAAATCTAAAAAAATCTAAGAAGGGGCACCTGGGTGGCTCAGATGGTTGAGCGTCTGCCTTCGGCTCAGGTCATGATCCCAGGGTCCTGGGATCAAGTCCCGCATCGGGCTCTCTGCTCCTTGGGAGCCTGTTTCTCCCTCTGCCTCTCTCTCTCTCTGTCTGTCTCTCATGAATAAATAAATAAAATCTTTAAAAAAAAAAATCTAAGAAATTTAAAATTCTACCATAAGGTAGTAATACTTAAATATGGAAAGATCAAGGCACAATATTTTCTTAATTTTAACTAAAACTTTTTTATTCTTTAAACTATTAATATTTATGACTATTTTATTAAAGGAAATGATTTTTTAATATCTAATGTTATGCTATGTCCCTTTTTAAAATAATTTTATTAATTATATTTTATTAAATAGATGAGAAATGTTTTATTAATTTTAGTATTTCTAGGTATCTTAAATTCTTTCATTCTTTTTCCTGTTTTTGTACATAAAGTTCCCTTATTTCTAGGTTCTTGTTTGCTTTTTTTTTAAGATTTTATTTTTAAGTAATCTCTACACCCAACGTGGGGATCAAACTTACAACTCTGAGATCAAGAGTCACATGCTCTACCAACTGAGTTAGTTGGGCACCCCATTTCTATCCTCTTTTTGAGAACCTGGCAACAAAAGAAGTTCACCATCCCCTTCTGGAGCTAAGATTCTGTGCCTAAGCTTGTGGTTGTAACATGTTTTTCTTGACTTTGGCTCAACTAGAGCTTGGAAAACCTAAATCAGAGGTGAGGGGATGGTTAAAGTAAGAAAAAAAGGCAGTCTGGCTAAAAATATAATAAGAGCTAATTAGATTAGTTAGATAACAAAATCTTATCAAATTAGTTGACAGATTTCAACTGGTATATCTCATTGGGGGCTATCTAAATTCACAGAAATAATTTTGTCCTGGATTTGCACTTTGGAATTCATGTGGGCTGCTTTGATAGAGATGCTGTCCCATTCAACCCAGAAGAGGAAAATGATCAATTATTGTTTATAGGATGTCAGTCCCAAGCATATTAGGTGAAGTTAGGTTTAGCATCACCTATTCGATTAGATTCATATAAGATAGTGAATATGTACTCTTGCCTCTCATAATAGTATAGGTATTTGTACTGGTGGAAAAATTAGGTGTTAATGCAAATCCTTAGGCCTATGAAAGAGCCCCCCAGTTATGTTCTACTGGAAGCGTAGACTGACTTTTTTGAAAAGTATTGAAGTTGAAGGAGGGTTCTTTTGAAATGTAGAGTAAAAAACAAAAAGGCCCTCAAGTGATAATACAAAGAATTCCCTTAAATATGAGACAGACACAGGAATTTGGAGGAAACCTGAGGCTTCCAAAGGAAATTGAGCACATAACCAGCAATCAAATTAGGGTTGTGAGGTTGTGTTATGAGTTGAGTAAAGGAAAACCTTAGTTTCTAGGGTCCTTGCAGAAATGGAGGAACTATTAATGAGGAAATCGCTTGTATGAAGGGAAAGAAGTAGTAGTATAATGTAAGGTACATTATGTAAAGCCCATTATGGTGGGGTAGACAGAAACACATTTGGAGGAACAAAAGAGAAAGAAAAGTATGGAGGGTAATAATGTCTTAGATTTGAGAGAAAAAGAAGGAGTAGCATCAGAAGAAGATAGGTGATCTTTAAGTGATTGAATAGGTTCAGATAAGGTATATTGAGGTTGCTGAAGGGACTGCTTGAAATTTAATTGGGAGATGGCAAGATCTCATTCCTTTTGATGGCTGCATAATATTCCATTGTATATATATACCACATCTTCTTTATCCATTCATCTGTCTATGGACATCTTGTCTCTTTCCACAGTTTGGCTATTGTGGACACTGATGCTTTAAACATCAGGGTGCACGTAAGAAGATAGCAGGAGGGGAAGAATGAAGGGGGGAAATCGGACGGGGAGACGAACCATGAGAGATGATGGACTCTGAAAAACAAACTGAGGGTTCTAGAGGGGAGGGAGTGGGAGGATGGATTAGCCTGGTGATGGGTATTAAAGAGGGCACGTTCTGCATGGAGCACTGGGTGTTATACACAAACAATGAATCATGGAACACTACATCAAAAACTAATGATGTAATGTATGGTGATTAACATAACAATAAAAATTAAAAAAAAAGAAATTTAATTGGAAGAACCATTTTCTGGCTTCTTCATATCAAGTAAAGAAAGCCATTATCTGGGCGGAGGGGCATTCTGGGCCCCTGAAATTCCAAAGTTCTTCAAAGTTTCACAACTTGTGGAGGTAGCAAGAGCCCAAAATTTGTCATTGCAATTCTAAATTATCCTTAGTAAAATTTTTGCCATTTTGAAGGTATAGAAAATAATTAGTGCCACAGTGGTGAAACATATAGTCTGCTGGAGGGTGGAAAGAGGGTGCCCAGTAATTGAGATGACCTAGGAGAGAGCAGGATCGAATAGAAAAAGGAGTCAAATAGGAAAAAGCAGTGCCATGAACAATCTCCATCTGAGTCTCTAGTGCATTCTTCGTTGAGAAGCTGAAAGACTTGCTCTGAGCAATCTTTGGATGAGAAGTAACAAAACAAAACAAAACAAAACAAAAAAGAAAGGCCTCACAGAAGAGCTGGGTATTCCAGCTTCAGAGTCAGGAAGCAAATATTCACTTGGAAGAACCAAGAACACTTTCATCCAGGAAGTTCTCTCTTGACCAGAAGAGAGCCTGAAAGAGTCCTGCTCAATAGAAAGGGCCAGAGATTAAATCTTCCCTCAAAAGAGCCAAGAATAGTTCCATTTGGGAAGAGTTTCAGTCAACATAAAAGAGACAGAAAAAGTCTTGCACAAATAGAAAAGAATCACAAAGAATCCTGATCAGTCAGAAAAGTACCAGCACTGTGAATTGTGTGAGACTGTTGAATCGCAGACCTGTATCTCTGACACAAATAATACATTATATGTTAAAAAAAAAAAAAAAAGAAGAAGAAGAAGAAGAAGAAGATAGCAGGAAGGGAAAAATGAAGGGGGGAAATCAGAGGGGGAGACGAACCATGAGAGACTATGGACTCTGAGAAACAGAGGGTTCTAGAGGGGAGGAGGGTGGGGGGACGGGTTAGCCTGGTGATGGGTATTAAAGAGGGCACGTACTGCATGGAGCACTGGGTGTTATGCACAAACAATGAATCATGGAACACTACATCAAAAACTAATGATGTAATGTATGGTGATTAAAATAATAAAATAAAATTAAAAAAACTAATGATGTAATGTGTGGTGATTAATATAACATAAAAAAAAAAAAAAAAAACTAGTCTAAAAAAAAAACAAAAGAAAAGTACCAGCAAGAGCACCATTTAGTAGAATTGAAGTAACTCCTTGTTATGCAAGTACAGATAAATGTCCAGAGCACTGGATTGTTACTCACCACCATGGATCTCAATTTCTGCAGCCAGGCCAGAAAGACAAAAAGGGCCCAAGAAGTTGGCATGAATACTCGGGTGAAACCATCACCGTCTGAGGGCATTTACCACTCTGCCCACATCATAGCACCAGACACTGTCGGGGGAGGGGTGTGGGAATCTGTACTTAGATTAAGAGAGGGTTTATTCAGAAGAGGAAAATGCTCCAATCTCAGAAATCCACAAGCATCTGAAAATCAAACAGAGTAAGTTTGTTTGTTTGTTTGTTTGTTTGTTTAAAGGAAGGGCAAGTAGAGATAAGCAAAATCTTCTCAGGGGAAGCTAGACAAGCAAGAGGAAATGATCACTGGGCAAGACAGAAAAAAGATCTCACTTTGTTGAGCTGATTCCCAGAACAACACGATAAAGGAGTCACATTCTACATTTTTTTAGAGCTTGCTCAGGCTTAAGGGAACAAAGAATGCAAGGGACTGTAGGAAAGAGAGAAGCTGGACTAAAGTTGAGTCAAGACAAAACAGAAGTTAAGGAAGAAACAACTGAAAACATTTAGTCAGTCTCTATTTTTTGTTCTTTCTCTCCAGTTCAGGCAAAAGAGCCACACCACCCATAATTTGTGTAACTGCCATGGTTGCCACAGTAATTAAGTTGTGGTGAGCTGATCTCCCTTTAACCTTCCATACACCAGTTCTTTGGCGCAGTATCTCAAGGGTGATCAATGTATGAACCGTCAGTGTCCTACTTACCACGGTCAAGGAGGTCATTTATGTGTCATCAAATATGTGACAATCTAATCTCAAAATTCCATCTGTAGGGTATGTGTCCTGGGTCACACTCTCCTATCAATGACTTTCTCAATTAGTGGACTGGCAGGAAACAGGAAACACACAACTAGAATTTTTTTGTATTCTAATAAAGGGCTATTTCTAGAAGTGTGAGGAAATTTCAGGGTAAAATACAACAACATAGCACACAGTGTCTTGCAACATTTAAAAACTATTACCATCCCTAAACATGAGGTCCAAAGAGAGTAAGAACATAGTTATGAAAATGTAAGCCACAGCCTCAAGGTCAACAGGGACTATCAAATTATTTTACTATTCTCTGCATTTCAAAGTATATTGCAAGTATCAGTGTATTTCAACACTAAACAACATATTTAACTGTTTAACCCTAAACAGTATCATTAACAAGAATTCAGTACTTCAAGGAAACACAATTCAACCCAAACAGTACTACTGTCATTTAAAACCTATACTATTGGGGCGCTTGGGTGGCTCAGTTGGTTGAGCGACTGCCTTCGGCTCAGGTCATGATCCTGGAGTCCCTGGATCAAGTCCCGCATCGGGCTCCCTGCTCGGCAGGGAGTCTGCTTCTCCCTCTGACCCTCCCCCCTCTCATGTGCTCTCTCTCATTCTCTCTCTCTCAAATAAATAAATAAAATCTTAAAAAAATAAAAAATAAAAATAAATAATAAAAAAATAAAACCTATACTATTCACATGCCAACAATAAGTTAGAAAAGACAGTAATTAATATTTCTGCAGCTACACATTTTCTAATGTTACCCACTATTTCCCTAATCTTTCCAATGTACACTCATGTGTGCACACACAACGGTATTTCATGTCATTATCAAGTTATTCTCTTTCTCAGTCTCTTAAGACTTTTTACTATACGTGATAAAGTAGTGTTGTTTCAACTTAACTATAACATCGTTTTGAAGATGAGTTCTTCAAATGTTGAAGAAATTGAATTCTTCAACATCTGAAGATGAATTTTAACTATAACATCAATTTGAATATATTGAATGAAATAATAACAGGTAAATGATTAGCAGAGATAACTGGAGAATGTGGCCTCTAATTCAGATAATTCATATCATAAATATCTTGTATTCATTTGTGTGTTCCTGAAATTGCACCATAATTCAAATGTACAAACACCTTATGAGTTAAGCATCACAATAATGTGGAAAAAGAAAATCTTTATCTTTTGAGATAGCAAATAGAAAACATATATATCCTCTTTTTACTCTTTTGAGTTGTGGGGAAAAAATATTTAGATTTCTTCAGTTCTCCAGAGACTAAAACTATATGTTCTCAAAGGCATATGGTTGGAGTAATTTTCATGCTGAATTTGGAAGCAATACAAATCTTTAAAAACACTGGACCAAGAAAATTGGATATGGTCTAATATGCAGAGAGGACCCAAAGGTATTATTTACAGCATTTCTTAATATATGAACTTTTCAAGCATTTGGCAATGATCAAATATATTTGAAATGTGTTTTTCCTGTTTAAAAGAGTAAACAACTACTTGGGCAAATCTGCTCTCAAAGATTTTATCTGCACTCAGATAAGCATCCACACAGAAATTTAAAGAAAAACTCCAACTCTTCTGAAATATTCATATTTGTAATTTCACACAACAGTGTTTACATATGGTTTTATCAAGCTTTGGAAGGTAAAAATGTTATATAAGTTGAATTTCCCGTCTTACTCTTCACACCAAAATTGTGTTTCATAGAGATTTTCCTGTAGCGATTATGTCCTCAATGCTACCCAGTATTTTTCTTAATTAATTATAAACCAAGAATCTATAGTGCACATACAATCTTAGCTATCTATACCTAACTATCCATATAGCATTTAAATCTCTATTGTCTGGAACAAAGAAGTAAATAAACCCATTATATTTTTGTGTGTGCGTGTGAGCACACACATGCGCATGTATATATGCATGTGTGTGTGAAATACAACTTATTACAATATACAATTACACACTGAAATAAATGCTAATTATATTTGTCTAAGTTGAATGCTCACTATATCTTATATCAAGTCTTTAGTGTAAAATCAATAGATGCTTTAAGTCTTTAAATATTCCATTTCTAATACAATATTTTAGCCAATAGAAAATATTCCAATACACTTTTGTTGAAAAGCTAATGGCATTTTTATAATATTTTCTCTTTCAGTGAAATAGACTAAATGATTAAAACTTTTACTTTAAATCATAAAATATTTATTAGAATGTCAAAAAATACATGAAGTTGAATTTATTATCAGTAAGGATTCCAATTAAGTTTTATTTTCATCAGTTTGTTGTTATTATTGAATGTTGGAGTGGACAAGCTATAACAATGATTCACTCAAAATATCAGGTTCCTAAAATGCTGATATTTAACTTATTTATCAATATATTTGCTCTCTATTTTGGACAGAGATGATTCAAGCATATGGAAAATTTTGTCAACAGTGTAGGGGGAAAATATAATTGAGAAAAAAATTAAAAATCCATCTGAAATCCACATATAATCAAACACAATTTCTAAAATATGGCTCTGTTTTCATGACACCATTCCTAAGACAGGGTGTTCAAGGCAAAAGAGATGCAACATTCCTTTCCACTGCCTATTCTTATGAAACATTATTTCTTCTGCAAAGTGGCCAACAATGTTTATTTAAACTACATTCCCCTGGGTAGAGATAATGTAGACAAGGATAGTTAAGGTGAGACACAGAGTAATTACTCTCTGACTTTGAAGTTACTTGGAGATATCCTTAATATTAACATGCCCTACATTTCATGGACAGCTTTGACATTTAGTGGACTTTTGCGTAAACTGGAAACTCCACAGGCAGATTGTAAAAGAAATTTCTATTCTATAGATAAAGTGTTCCTAAAGTACTTTTTAGGTATTGAACATGCTTTATATCATAATTCTTTAACATATACGTATAACCCACTTCCTTGTTTTATTGTGCTCCATAACATACATCATCTAATGTACTAATGATTTATATTTATTTTGAATATTATTGCTCACCAACTAGAATTTAAGCTTCTTGAGGTAAAGCAGTTTTGTCTCTTTTGTTAATTGTTGTATTGTCCAATTCTAGAATAGTATCTGACACAAGATAGGCACTTAACAATATGTATCAAATGAAGGAGTGTGAATATAAAGATGCAGAAAAGAGCCCTATTCACAATTATTTTACCTATCATGTCAGTAGTGTGTAAGAGTCTATGATTACAAACTAGTTTTTTTGGAGCAGTGGCAGGTCAGAAATGAAGTCTGATTTGAGGAATTTTCAAAATGCACTGAGGTTAATTTTCACAATCCCCAATGTCTCCTGAACTTGTTCTTGATCGGTGCCTAGTTACACATACAATATATTAAAGAATCTTATTACCTGCAAATTAACCACAATGCCAGCAGACTGTGCTCTGAGATTTTAGAGGACTGTAATAATTTTCTGTGAAAGCATTTAATGGCATGGCATAGTACAGACACTGTCAAAGTTATCCCAGATAGATCTGGATCTTAGCTGGGTCTATAGCCCATTCAATAAAGCTCATTCTTTATTCATTGTAGACACTGTTCTGTGTGGCTAGTAAGTTTTGGACAAGACAATGTACACATCCCTTTCACTGCTTCTAGATATCAGATAGTTTTATGCCTCAGGTTATTCTCAAAATCTGCAGTCAAGCAGCTCATTTAATGAAGGGTAAGGGGCGTTGTCAATTTCCGCTCCAAGACTATTTTCAGGCTGCTTTAAGATTTTACTTTCCTAAACTGTGTCTTCTGGGTATATATTCACAGAGCACCTACTCAATCATAGATAATATTTATATATCTCTAAGGTAGGCTTGATAGCTGTTATCTCTGCTTACCTAGTATAACTTACGTAAGTCAGACTAATTTCCTTGGGGAATAGGTCCAGGAAGAGCATTACAAGATCCTGGATCCCCTTAAGACTGGAGTGGTCAGATGGACATTTGGAAAGCCTCAGCTTCATCTCTGTGTGCCCAGTCCAATTTATAACAGACCAAGATCACAGAGGAGATGGGTATGCTCGACTACTATAAGATTTCTAGCAAAGGAACAAAAAAATGTCTCCCATTCTTGATGATGTCAGTAATTATGGTGGATAGGAAAAGAAAAGGGCCAATTAAGTATCCCATGAACTGTCCGAAATCTTCCCTGATTTTCCTCAAAGCCTCCAGACTACTACTCAGTTAAAAAATATGTATGTATATAGTATACATATATATACACATATATGCATATATACACACATATAGTATACATACATGTTATATAGTATACATATGCATACATATATATGAAAAGTTGTATAAAACCATGTTCTTTCTCAGAACCTTGCCAGGTTCCCTCAGGCCTTCCATCAGATGAAGTTGATCCTACCTTGAGGGACCCTGAAGGAGGAAGAAATATGGCAAAGCCACGTTCCATCCAAACTCTTTTGCTAGGCTCATTTGCAATAACCTCGTTAGCTCGGAAATGTGTCCAGACTTCTGCCTCTTGTCTAAATTGGTCTATTTGATTTGCTCCTTGTTTTCATTGGCCTTCCTTTTCCCACCTTCTAGTCTCTGTATCAGTAGCCTCAACTGAGGTGTACATACACCTTGAGGTTAACTCCAAGGGACATACTGGAAAACATAGTTTTAAGAAAATAAATTTTTAGCTCCTTAGCTTTCATTTGTAGTCTCCCCTGAATTTGAACTGCATTAGAATTCTCCTGTTGTCAGGGCATCATGCAGATTATTTTTTCCCGTTCCCTTTTATAATCATGCTTCTCATACTTTACAAAGAAAGCATACCTTTCACTCATCCTAAGTCTTATTATTGTGCATTGCCCTGGGTTATTAATAAAACCTCAGGGTGCTAAACAAAGGCAGAGTTCAAAATGGATATATTCTATTGGTGAGTGTTCATTAATCAAGGCATCTGAACTTATTCTAGGGCTTCTTGTCTTTTCCTGTTTCATACATTTTTGTGTTAAGGGCAAAATATGACATCAGAAACTAGCTACTTTTACTTGTTTTTGGATATTTGGATTTCAGATATATTAGAATGTGGTGCATTAGGAGTAAAGACAAACTTTTCTCTTTTACCCACCAACTGTTATTAAAGAATATAACACTTGTAAGGGAGAGTCCCAGGATAGCACTGCATACAACACTACAAATAAATATTGAACAGGGTGACAGTCTCTGTGTCTTATCTATGTTAGGTTAGGAATATCTGAGATTTGTTTTTTTTTTTTAAGAAACGCTGAAAAATAATATTTCCCTAGTGATAGGTACACCCTTATTCATTCTTCATTTTTACCATTTTATACAATAAAGCAGAACCTTGTGTAAGTTTTCATTTGCCCATGTCTTTTCCTGGGTCTTGTTTGCATATTTTTCTTATTTGAAGGTAGAGAGAGTGAAAGTTTTCACATACACTTTCAGCAGACCAACATTACACTTTCACACACACTGTATATAGATTTCTTTAAGTTCAAGGAAGAAACATTCTCATTTATTTTTCCAATAGCCCTAAACTCTGGGACCTCACCCATCCATAATATCCTTTGTGCTTCTATCTGTTCTGTTGTGTGGTGGTCAGCTAAATGTATCAACTCAGCTTGGCACAGTACCCAGTTATTCAAACAAAAATTAATCTAGGTGTCACTGTAAAGATACTTTGTAAATGTGATTAGCAGCTACAATTACAATTAGTTGACTTTAAGTAAAGGCGATTATCCTCTATAATCTGTCAGGCCTGATCGAATCATTTGAAAGGCCTTAAGGGCAGAAATGAGGTGTCCCTGACAAAGATTTTCTGCCTGGACTGTAGTATCAGTTCATGTGCCAAAATTTCCAACCCGCCCTTCCTGATGGCCTGCCCTATAAATCTCAGACTTGTCTAGCCATCCTCCAAATCACACAAACCATCAAAATCTGTATCAGTTTTCTAGAATGCCTTATAAATTATTACAAAAGGGTGGTTTAAAGAGAATTTTTTTTCTCACAGTTCTGAAGGCCAGAAAACCAAATCAGGATGTCAACAGGGCCACACTCTCTCCAGAGGCTCTAAGGAGAATCTGTTCCTGCTTTCTTCCACTATCTGGTGATTTCAGGTATTCCTTGGCTTGTGGCCATATCATTCAATATGTGCCTCCATTGTCCCATTGCCTCCTCTTCTTCCTTGTGAAGTCCCATATGTGTGGGTTTCAAAATTCCCTCTGCTTTTCTATTATAAGAATATATTTCACTGGATATAGGATACACGGGAATAATTCAGGATAAGCTCCTCCTTTTAAATATCCTTTACGAAATCACATCTTTTGCCATATAAGTTAATATCCATTATTGCTGTATAAGGTAGTCAAAATTTCTGGAAATTAGAATGCAAAATATCTTTTGGAAGGCTATTTTTTGGCCTACTGTAGGCCACCTTTAACTCTGCAATATTCCTGTCTATCCCACAAAATATATTCACCTGATCCCAACATACCCAACAGTCTCAAATCATTATAGCAGCAGTTCAAATCTCAAATCTCATCTAAATGTCATCAGACTAAAAGTCCCAAATCTCATCATCTAAATCATCTAAATTAGGTATGAATGAGACTCTGCATATTATCCATCTTGGGGCAAAATTTCTCTCCTTTTTCAATCTATGAAACTGGAAAATAAATTATATGGTCCCAAAATACAGTGGTGGACAGGCCTAGTATAACAGTTATACACTTTCTTTCTTTTTTTTTTTTTTTTGATTTTATTTATTTTTTTTTTTAGAGAGCGAGCGAGAGAGAAACAGCATGAGAGGGGAGAGGGTCAGAGAGAGAAGCAGGCTCCCCGCTGAGCTGGGAGCCCGATGTGGGACTCAATCCCAGGACCCTGGGATCATGACCTGAGCCGAAGGCAGACGCTTAACCATCTGAGCCACCCAGGCGCCCCAGTTATACACTTTCTTATTCCCAAAGAGATCATGGAAGGCAGAAAGGAATTACCAGTTCCAACCAATTTTGAAATTCAGAAGAACAAAATCCACTAGGTTTCAAGTCCTGAATATAATCCTCTGTGACTTGAAGTTCTGCCTTGTGGTCCTATAGCTCACTTCTCTTGGTCTGCTGTTCATTCCTCTAGACTTAATGTTCTGCCTTGGAGTCATTCTTACTTTTTCTTAAGTGGTAGCACATATTTGCATGTGAGTAGTTTTATCAGGTTATCCATGCCTGAAGAATTTTAGGAGTCTAGCAAATGTTTTGCTTGACAGTTCCTTCCTCAGTCCATCCCTTTCTTCTTGCGTTTTACTATAAGCAGCGATAACAAACCAGCCTGCACCACCGCCTGGAAGTTAAATATCCAAGTCCTTCACTTACAAGTTCTGCTTTCCATACAATTACAGGATGCAATCTAGCTATGTTCTCTGCCTATACAGGAGAAGGATTGCCTTTCTTCCAGTTTCTCATTTCCTTCTGAGCTCCCACCAAAAGAAACTTTCTGTTCATATTTTTATCAACATTCTATGTATGACCATATATGTATTCTCTAAATAGGCTTATCTCCTATACTCTTCATTTCCTTCTAATCCCTAACCTATTATGTAAGTCCAAAGATGTTTCCACATTTTTAGGTATTTGCTTTAGAGCTGCAATTTGCTTCTGATACCAAAATCAATTTCCCAAGGTCACCATGAAAACTTACCACAATTGAATGACCTAACATAACAGAATTTTTTCTCCCTCATAGTTCTGAAGGCCAAAAGTACAAAATCAAGGTATCAGCAGGGCTACACCTCCTCCAGAGACTCTAAGGGAAATTCCATTCCTTATTTCTTCCAGGTGACTACAGATGTTCTTTGGCTTGTGGCCACACCATTGCAATCTGTGTTTCCATGGTAACTCTGCCACCTCCTCCTCTATGTGTCTTCTCTTCTGTGTACCTATTTCATAACTCTCTGCTCCCCTCCCTTATAAGGATACCTGTGAATGCACTGAGAGAGTCCACCTGGATAGTCCATGATAACCTCCTCCTCTAAAGATCCATGATCTTTTATTACATCTTTTGCTCATATAAGGTCATATTCATTTCAATAAATGAACTTTCAATTAAATGAATTAATTTATCAGAAGCATTTTCCTGATTGTCCTGTTTCAAAAGGAACATTTATGTTTTCGCTAATTCTCTTGAACTGTCCTTCCAACCGGAGAAACAACAAGTTTCTCAAAGGAAAAACAAACAAACTTGGGAATGACTTTCTAAATTTTTATGTCCCAAATCCTATTTCTATTTGGAAGAAAAAGAAAAATGAAAGGATATTTTAGGGACATTACATGTTCATTTCTCTTTTCCCAAGATTGGCCTTTATCATCCTACAACTTACTCATGTATCACTTCTAGATCACTTAAATCTTGTGTTCAACCACATATGTGCACTCTAAATCATGATGTTTTATAAATCTTTTTTTTTTTTTTAAAGGGGCTGAGCAAAATTGCTTCTTCACAGCAAGGAATGAGCACTTATTTATTGTTTTTATTGAAAGGATATTTGCCTTCTTTTCTTCCTGGGAATATTTCAAAGCACAATTGACTATCACAGTAATTTTTAGCAGAATACAATAAAATCTCCATAGAGTACTGCAAAATAATGAAGTAGAATGTTGAAAGCAAGGTGAGACAAGGATTGAAATGCCATACCAATTATATATCTAAAAATAATTCTAACTAGTTTATTTGCAAGTTACAAATCCTTATAAATCTTGTTTGATACTGTATGCCAACATTATCTTTCTTAGGCAATTGCTCATATATAGGGAAATAATGCTATGAAACCAAAGATATCTGATTTTTCTTATGCTCCTTACCTCTGTTTCTCATGGAGCCTTACTAAGTAATCTGAAGAATTTTCCTTCTATTGTCTGAATGATTTAAATAATTTGGTTAACACAGTCTTCTTTTTCCAGACTGAAATCAATAACTTCATTTGCTTAGACACTGTCTAAAGTGACCCTGGACAATATAAAATGCCTATATGTATATATAATGTAAAATGTAAAACATGTGGTATGAAATTCTAAATCAACTTTATATGTTGTCAGTGATCATCAAAGTATGATTTGAATCAAGACCTTACATTTGTATGCTTGATAATAACCAAAATCATACTCATTTCTGACACAGCAGGTTTTTGATAGCTCTGTAAAAAACAGAACATCATTACTTCAGGCAAGGTGACAAGGATAATCCCTTTCTATAATTCATGTTTAATACCTGAATGCCAGGGAAGAATCATTATGTCCTTGGTCCAAAATTTTTAGCCATACTACATCATCTGCCTTCCAAAAAAATATTTGTGAGAATTACTACAGTGACTCCAGTTCAAAGAGACTGCATTAGATTTTTGTCAGCTTTTGAAAATGTTGTAATTCAAAGTAATACGTGAACTGCTAACATGCAGTACAGAGTTTATAGCTTCCTTACAGTAGTAACTCTCTTCGGAAGTCTGGAAGTCTGATGAAATCTTTTTATCTGCACCTTTTGTCAAATAAAGTGGCATTTCATGAAAAAGAAGTTGGGAGCAATTAGAATATAAAATACAGCTATGTTTTTGCTTAAAAACTAGATGTGAAAATATGTGTTTGTTTTCCTAAGAGTCCAAGTATTCCTTTTGTAACTAATGATACTTTGTCTCAAATGAAATCATTTAAATCAACGTGCTTTATTAATAAAGTTAAAAATGAGAAGGTCTCCATGCACAATATGATCTTGGGTTTGCTTCTTTAAGGTGTAAATACAATAGATGCTGTCTGTGTCTGGAGTTACCAATATAACTTACTTCACGTGTGAATACTGCTCTCACCATGTAGTCTTTTTCCTGCATTTATCATGTAAATGTGTTCAAGCATGTGGAATATATGTTTTATAAGTCACATTTCCTTTCTTCTTTTCCTGATATTTTCAATGAAAGAAAATCATTATCCTTTTGTGTATGTACTGAGAATTTTTTTTCATTTAAAACAATGCAGCAGATGATATTGCTGATAATGATTTTTAGAAAATCATCAGATTTCTTTAAAACTACATTACTTTTATTCTTTCTTCAGCTTATCAATGCCTATCTCTAGGAATTTCTTGTAGTGTAGACCCTTTTAAACTTCTAGCATTTGAGGGTGCCTGGGTGGCTCAGTCGTTAAGCGTCTGCCTTCGGCTCAGGTCAAGGTCCCAGGGTCCTGGGATAGAGTCCCACATCAAGCTCCCTCCTCAGGGGGAAGCCTGCCTCTCCCACTCCCGCTGCTTGTGTTCCTGCTCTAGCTATCTCTGTCTCTGTCAAATAAATAAATAAAATCTTTAAAACAAAACAAAAAACTTCTAGCATTTGAGTTCAATATACACCATAAGTGATTCAGAAAAGAATTGGTCTTACTCTGGTCCATGGTCATTGGACTCTCACCCTTCTCAAGGGGAAATCAACCCAGTGTGGTCTGCTGTGCTAAGTGATTGAGCAACAAGATCAAATGACTAGCAATTGTAGCTTCAAAGAGATTAATCTATTCATGAGACATCTCTAGGTGCTGGAATATGTAGTTTATAGAGATATAAATCTCTGCCCCCCTTGTAGCTTATATTCTTGTGGGAGGAGATAGATTCACAACAAATAAAGAATAAACCTGATAGAGTTGGTAAGTGCAAGGGAAAAGAAAACAAAAACAACAGAGCCAGACTCTTGGTGGAAAGAGGTTGTATTAAAATTGGTGTGTTTCAGGATAAGCCTTACTGAGAAAATAAGACGTGACATTTGAGTCAAGACTATGGTGATGGGAAAATAAAACATGGAGATATCTGGGTAAACAGCATTCCACGCAGAGGAAAGACCCAATTCAAAGCCTTAAAGCAGTAGCAAGCCTGCCATGTGAGGATCAACTGGGAGGCCAGTGTGATTGTCATAGAAGGAGCAGGGATTAGTAGTAGCTGATGTCAAAGAAGAAACTGTTAGCCAGTTCATGTAGGGCCTTGTACAATAATATAAAAGAGACAGATCATCATAGAGCGGTTTCTCATAGGTTTGGAGACCTCTGATTCAGGGCAGCTCATTGAAAATATACATTTACCTCATTTCTTTACATTTCTTTACATTTCTTTACACCTAAACAAGGAACATATAAATTAGAAAACCCCTGGGGCACCTGAGTGGCTCAGTAGCTTGAGAACCTGATTCTCAATTTGGGCTCGGGTCATGATCTCAGGGTCATCGTGAGATCAAGCCCTGCATTCGGCTCTGAGCTGAGTGGGGGGTCTGCTTGAGACTTCTCTCTCTCCCTCTCCCTCTACTCCTACCACCACTCATGCACGCACATGTGTACTCTCTCTCTCTCAAATAAATAAATAAATCTTAAAAAAAAATCCTAAAGAAGAACTAGAAAAAAATAAAAAGGACTCTTTTAGTCATACAGAAATTTTGGAAGATATACAGGAAATGAGATCAGCTTGACTGTGAAAACCATCAGTAATAAGAAACTCACAAGCCCTCGCAGACAAAAGAGATATCAGAAAAGACAGAAGTGTTTTTGCTGTTTTGCTTGTTTTGGCTAAAGGAAGAATGGAAGAATGGCTCTGGGAAGTTATTAGCATTTATAAATAATCGCCACTGAATGCCTACTTTTTTAGGAGAGCTGATAGGTGCATATACTTCCATGGTAAAGCCAGAAGTCTGACTCACAGCAGCGAGGGATGCCTAGACTACGTGGCTCAGACTATATACATCATCTAGGTGCCCAGTATCCAGTTTAAATGCTCAGAGGACAGAAATTAGGCAGAACAATGATAGTAGTGACTGAAAAACTTTGGGGAGTCTTATTTAAGTCTATTTAAACAAAATTAATAAATAATATCACATGAAACTTATATAATGGCATACAATAGCAAAAGTCAATATGGCATTTCTGATATCATAAAGACTCCAGATGAATATATGCATATGTATGCACAATATAAGTCTGGTTAAAACAGATATATATGGATATTGATTGATAACCTTGTTATCAACACAAAGCATACATGTTTTTCAAGTAATATTTAAGAAATTGTCTCTACAATAGAGCATAAGGAAGAACCCAATTTAATACAAAAGGTCTTTTGATCATAATAAAATAAATATATAACATATAAATATTGTATGCATTCTTACACTTCATGAAAATATAATATGTAATGAAATAAATACTAAATGATATTCAGTCCAAAATCTCTTATCATGGAAATTTTAGAAATTCAATTCAGAAATAAACAGTGATAGTTTTAGATTAGAAAAAAATCTATGGAAGATATATATATACATATATATACATATATGTATATATATAATTTTTTTTCTTCAAGATTTTAATTTATTTATTTGACAGAGAGATAGAGAGAGAGCACAAGTAGGCAGAGTGGCAGGCAGAGGGAGAGGGAGAAGCAGGCTCCCCACTGAGCAGGGAGCCCGATGCCGGACTCGATCCCAGGACCCTGCGACCATGACCTGAGCCGAAGGCAGCCGCTTAACTGACTGAGCCACCCAGGCGCCCCTATATATATAATATTTTTAAGGTTTTATATTTATTGTATATTCTAAGAGAATACAATATAGGAAAATTTTAAGTAATCTAAACTTTGAGCACTAGGAGATAGAAAAGTACAGAGTATAGTAGTCAAATAAAATATTTAACAAATCTAAGAGTAATTATTATTTACAATAAGAATTACAAATGGAGATAGAAATTGAAAGTAGGTGGCAAAAAGGAGTTGTGGTGACTTTAGAGATGATATTTGAGTGCTTTGGTAGTATAGATGTAGAGTATAAATTTTTACTTGTATTACTATAATTTTTTGCCTTAAATCTCATTAACAGTAATTCTGGGTGGCACAGTTGGCTAAGCATCCAACTCTTGGTTTTGGCTCAGGTCCTGATCTCCGGTTCCTGAGATGAAGTCCTGCATCAGCCCTGAGCTCAGCGAGGAGTCTGCTAAAGTTTCTCTCTACCTCTGCCCTTCCCTGCTCCCTCTCTCAAATAAAAAAATTTAAAAAAAATTAAAATAAAATACAAACTTTTTCCACAGATATGTTAAATGTGCATCTGCATAATCATATACACGTACTCTAATATATCAATAAGTAAATTGATGGAAATACATATATGAATAATCAACCCAAAAGAAAATGGAGTAGCCCACCATCAACATTGAGAAATTTTGTTTTCTTGCTGTTTTTATTAATCATGTAAAAACTTATTTATTAAAAAACTTAATTTTCAAATTAATTAAAACTAATTTGCAAGATAAAGCAAATTTGTTTTTGTAAAGACATATATCATATGACCTCACTGATATGAGGAATTCTTAATCTCAGGAAACAAACTGAGGGTTGCTGCAGTGGGGGGGGTGTGGTGGGAGGGATGGGGTGGCTGGGTGATAGACACTGGGGAGGGTATGTGCTATGGTGAGCGCTGTGAATTGTGTAAGACTGTTGAATCACAGACCTGTACCTCTGAAACAAGTAATACATTATATGTTAAAAAAAAAAGAATAAGATAGTAGGAAGGGAAAAATGAAGGGGGGGATCAGAGGGGGAGACGAACCATGAGAGACTATGGACTGTGAGAAACAAACTGAGGGTTCTAGAGGGGAGGGGCATGGGGGGATGGGTTAGCCCAGTGATGGGTATTAAAGAGGGCACGTACTGCATGGAGCACTGGGTGCTATACGCGAACAATGAATCATGGAACACTACATCTAAAACTAAAGATGTAATGTAGGGTGATTAACATAACATAATACAAAATTAATTAATTAATAATTAATTAAATGTGGGACACTAACCCGATATCCAAATCCTCATGATAGTAACACAAATGATATAATCAAATAAACATCACCTTGTGGTTTTAATTAATAAAGAAATTATAATCTATTTTATCTAGTTATATTATTAATCCGATTACTTTTTTGGGAATCCTATTAAAATCTGTTAAAATTTCTTGTCAAGTGGTGCTGTCTTATTCCCTTTCTGAAGAGGTTAATTATTGAAAACACCACAAAGACCTGTTTCTGGAACTGAACATAAAGCAGTCTTAGAAAACAGTATTATACTGAGAAACAAGTTAATTCTCTTGGTAGTTCTTACAAAATCTTTTCAGAGGAAAATGTTTCAAAGTAATTCTGTAGCCATGCTGTGTTATTATACTCATATTAGGTATGTCATGATTATTGTATTTTTATGATCCTGTACCCCTATTATATGTGTTTAAATATCTCTTAAAAGATGACTATGGAGAAAAAAAAGAATATGACTATGGAGATTACTAAACACTGCAGCATTAAAGTCATACACTTAGTATTTTATGATCCAGAATAGATCCAACAGCATATCCCTACCTCCCAAGATTAAAAATGTCGTCCTGAATTGTTGTGTATAATCTGAATTGATATTTGTGAGTTTCTTGAAGTCCTAAAAGGGAAACCATTATCATGAAAAAAAAAAACTAGTAATAAAGAAAATTTAGTTTTAGATTGAAATTCACCACCATTTACATATATTTAGGGAAGGCATAAATCACTTGATAGTGTATGTGAAATAGATAATTAAAAAAGAGGTCACAATACTGTCATGAAGATTAAACAATGCATGTAAAGCACACTAACATTCATGGAACACTTAAAACATGCAAGACACTCTTTTAAGCACTTTATGTATAAATTCATTTAATCTTCACTAAAAATCTACAAGATATGAAAAATAATTATACCTAGAGTAGTAATAATGATCATAGCATAATAATTAGTACATTACTAAATAGTAATTAGCTACACTTTTATAGAGAGAACCTGAAGCACATAGAAATAAAGCAGATTTCTGGATGTCTCCCAGGTGTTCATGGAAGAACCAGGCTACTCACCAAGGCGGTCAGGCTCCTGCTGCCCATTTAATCACTATTCCATAGCACTTAAAGAAAAGTGTTCCAAAAATGTTGTTGATGATTACCATGTGCCAGAAACATTTCCCACATTATTGATAATCTTCTTATGCACACAGAAATGCCCAGACAGGTTATACATGTCTGGCCTACATAGTACAAAAGTGTCAGGGCTGATAGCTATTTTACTAGAGCCAAAGTCCTTGTGTTTCTCTACATGAGGGACTGTCTTCCCACTAAAGGAAACACTGTTATAACAAGAGTCCATTACAGGACGGGTTGGATGGTGGAAAATGGGGAAAGATTGAAATGATGCAACATCTAATTCTTCCTGCTTCAACCAGAACTAATTTGTTTTATGTGTTTGATATATTCATGTATTGTTGCTCTTCATAAGATTGTATTTGGAAAAAGAAAAAATTCTCAAAAAAAAAAAAAAAAAAAAGGATTGACAGCCTTTCTCTATTAGGGGGAGAACACAATACTTCCCACCATATTCATGTCATCCATTTGATCATCTTACCTAATTTTCCTCATCAAAACATAATACCTGTCCAAATTTAACCTAGACCTTCATATTTAGCTCCAATTTCTATTCTGAAGGTTAAAATTTGCCCAGATCCACTTAGCAGGGCTCTACTAACTGGTTCAGTTAATTCTCTCCTTCTGGGCTCATTGTATCAGTTATAAATATTATGGTCCGTGCTTCAGATAAGGCCAAATATCAGATAGGTGATAGATGATAGATAGATAGATAATAGATAGATGTTAGATGGATAGATAGATAGATGATAGATAATAAGATAAAGTTGCCTCTCATACATCCAGTTTTGGAGATGCACAATATAATAATACCTTACATAAAGGCAGAATAATAACCTTACATTAATAACACGAATTGGTTGATAAATATCAATTCTCCCTCATACTAAAAATGACTCTCAATGCTTAACTCTGAAAAAAAATGAAAAAGATAACATCTTTATAATTTAAAATATCAGCTAGAACTAAGTCTATTTGAAATGCTTCAATGTTTCTATTAGCCATAGAGTTGCCTAAAAATGCTTACTCTCTCAGAAAACTTTTCACCTATTTCTGGTAAATCACCTCAAAGGAAAGCACAGAATATGACTTTACCAAGTAAGGCAACATTTCTATTTGCAAAACTTAGGTGGTTGCCTGGAATCTTCTCACTCATCTTTAATAGATGGTCATCACTGAGATCTTATTAATTTCCAAAGACTAAGCCTCTTCAAAGAGAATTCCATAAGCTTGTTTGAATTGACAGTTGGCTGATCAAATACAGTTGGCTATTAGGAGAGGAAATATTTTTCAGTAGGTGAGACACCTTACCTACCACGTTTATAAAATATGTAGTTAATACTGGCTTTATGTTTATTTACTTTTGTTATGTTTCCTTCTACTTTCATAACTCCTTTCACCACCGGCCAATATCAAGTTCTGTTAAGATGATCATCCAGCTACATAATATTATATCCCTTTAATCAAATACTAGTGATCGACCTCCTCTACAAGGCCTCAGCATATTACTGTGTGTATGTGTTAAGATTAGAAGACTCCTTGAATGTGATTTATGTAAATGGATTCAATATTAAGTTTCAGGTGTTTCTATGTTTGGATCACTTCTCAGAATATTCTGAATAACTTACAATGTAACATTCTGAGTCATAGAGTTGGCACTGTTTCCTTAGCTAGAGTTAGATTCCCTGGCAAACTGCTCACTAACTTTCCTATCACCCATCTATTAAATTAAAAAGCATTATCCTTCAAAGACCTTTCTATAACTGTATTTGCACATTTATTATGCAGAACACCTCCCTAAAGCCCTTGATATTGTCAATAAGAAACTCTCAGAACTACTAGATAAAGGCTATTTGAAATATTTATCAACCTAGTCCTGTCTGTTACTCTAGAGACTCGTATTTGAGGGAGCAGTATGAATATAAGTCCTTTAGTGGTATTGTCCTTGTTAAATCAATTGTAGTTGATAGGTCTCACTCTTTGAGTCATTTGTCTTCAGGATCCCATGTAAAGAATAAAAACAATAATCATTGTTTGCGATAGAATTGTTGCTTTCTGATGCGACAAAATCAACAGCTCTAGGCCATATCTTCATACCTCCCAAAATGCTATGTACTCATCATGTAACTAAAATTTCTTTACCTAGAAAATAGAGTTGTTTTTCCCATGGCTATCATTATTTTTATGTTTAAGGCTAATATTTATATTGTTAACTGGCACAGGAACAGACCATGAAATAAATTATCTGGGCAAAAGAGTAGAACTGTACTTTAGTATATTTTGCTTCTTAGTAACTAAAGTTTTTAGGTTATGGTTCAAAATTCTGTGTAAATTATTAATTTTTCATAGTTGGAAGTATGTGATTTTCTTTGATACAAAATTGTAAATGAGGGCCATATTGCCAAACATGATTATCCCCTTCCAAATGTACTTATATATTACTGGAGATTAGAGACTTGTCAACAATGTTAGTGTTTTTACACCTTGGTATCTCCACCTAACTGCTAATCTATTTTGATTTATACAATTCCTATAACTATAAATAATGCTTTAATAGCTAGGAATTTCTTCATGTTAAAAAATACATAAAACAAAACAAAGCAAAACAAATATATATATATAATTCTATCCAAGAAAATTAAAGCCTGCTTTATCATCACATATACTCTAAATGTGAAATTATATAATTTAATCATATTTATATCAATAGTACATATTTACCTTTTTAACTACACATTCTATCCTCTTATCTTACTCCATTTAATAATAATAAAAACAAAACAAAAGAGATTTTCTTTTTAAGATTTTATTTATTTATTTGAAAGAGAGCATGAGATAGAGAGAGACAGCATGAGAAGGGGGAGGGTCAGGCTCCCCCAAAACAAAAGAGATTTAAAAAATATAAACAGGTGGGATGCCTGGGTGGCTCAGTTGGTTAAGCATCTGCCTTCTGCTCAGGTCATGATACTGGGGTCCTGGGATCGAGTTCCACGTCAGGATCCTTGCCCAGCAGGAGCCTGCTTCTCCCTCTCCCTCCGCCTGCCGCTCCCGCTGCTTATACTCTCTCTATGACAAATAAATAAAATCTTAAAAAATATGTGTATAAGCAGGTTTTCAGAAGACAACCCAGATTTGAGCATCTTCCATGAAAATGTATAAATACTTAAAATTAATGTGCTGTGATATTATACACTGGCACAAAAAAAGATTTCAAAGCAAGTAACCAGTTCCCATGAAAGCGATTAAAATATCTCTTTGTAATCAGATATGATAAATTTATTTTATCTAGTTACAAGGCTTTTGGAAAAACTGGTACTGGTAAACTGGTAAAAAAAAGTACTACCTCAATTCAGCACCAATTCTTAGGCTGATTTCAAAATTATACAATAGAACTAGATGTTGCCATGTTTATATATATAATATATAATATGTATTATAAATTATATATAATTTATTATTTATATTTGTATTTTTTCCCCTTTTCTTCAAAGGTCTTTGCTCTGACTTATTACAAAAAACTCAGTTTGGCATCTCTAAGAGGGTCCTTGACTCAATAGGATGGTTCCTTCAATTTCTAACCTTGTTCTTCCACCAGAAAATATTATCAAACTCATTATTCCTACAACAAAAGTGTCAGACTGCTAGCAGGCTACAAAACAAGCAGTCCCTTTGTCTTTTTTTTTTTTTTAAGATTTTATTTATTTATTTGACAGAGAGAGACACAGAGAGAGAGGGAACACAAGCAGAGGGAGTGGGAGAGGGAGAAGCAGTCTCCCCACTGAGCAGGGAGCCCGATGGGGGGCTCGATCCCAGGACTCTGGGATCATGACCTGAGCCGAAGGCAGATACTGAATGCCTGAGCCACCCAGGAGCCCCTGTCTTTATTCTGTATAGACTTCACTAAGGCCTCCATGTGCCTCATCTGATGCAGAGCCAGGGCAGCATTCTGGAATCTTTTCTGATGGGTTATTATAATAACACATGGTAGAAATTTACTACTTTAGATATTACTTTTATAGAATTAAATTAATTTAACTGATGAGAAAACATAAAATCACAGCCCAGGATTCTTGATTGAAGTGATCTAGGTAATATATTAAGTTAATAACATTGATTACTTCACTTCTAACTTTGAGTCTAGCTTTTTTTTTTATCAAATCCATTGTAAAAAACATTTATCTTTTCAATGAGATAACCAATGTTGTCTCATGTATAATCCCTGCAATACATTTTACAGAAAAAAATATATATATATTCTAATAAATGTTTACTCATTTGATATTAATCATCATGGTGGTTATTTAAAAATAATTGCAATATACCAATTGGTTATATGTATTTATCAGTTTTGCCACATTTTAAGATAAGTAAATTTTGAAGTAATCCTCTTTTGTTTTTTATGTACTTCTGATCATAAAACTCTTGCCTTGCACCATTCAATCATATAAGTTCAAATGAATATAAGCATAAACCAAATCCATTATCTCTCAAAGTTTTCATAGTTATACCTCCCTTACTGCTTATTAGATGATTATATTAAGACAACAAAAATATTTACCATAATGTACATAAGTAGGGAATTGGTTTTCAGAAATACTTCCAATACAGCAAATTTAGAGTCTTCCAGTGGCCACCAATTGTTGTTTGTTAAATTGGATTTAATGGTTTGGGGACAATTAATATTTGTCTATTAAAAAGTGAAGTTTCAAGGATGAAAATTGAGATACACCATATTTAGCCATAAGTGGTTTACGAAATTCTTGGCCAATGTTGATGATATTCATTTTGGACCTCTGTCTGGCTTAAGTTCTTTTAAGTTCCAAGCTGAGGGCAAATGCACATGTTAATTGTTTGGGGTGATTTTATAAAAATCCATGTGAATCATGTGTATGTCTATATGCATATATATAAATGTGCAAATTCACACACACAAGGTGCAGTGTGTTAAAGAGATGTATTTTAATGAAGTAAAATGTCCAAGGGAGCATATCTTAAAGTAACAGCCTATGACTAGAAGAATCTTTGGTTTCCAAATGAAAAAGGAACATTATAAATTGACTTTAAGAAACTCCTTACTCTTGGGGCGCCTGGGTGGCTCAGTCATTAAGCGTCTGCCTTCGGCTCAGGTTAGGATCCCAGGGTCCTGGGATCGAGCCCCACATCGGGCTCCCTGCTCTGCGGGAAGCCTGCTTCTCCCTCTCCCACTCCCCCTGCTTGTGTTCCCTCTCTCGCTGTGTCTCTCTCTGTCAAATAAATAAATAAAATCTTAAAAAAAAAAAAAAGAAACCCCTTACTCTTAGGCATTAATGAATCTTAACTAAAAATAGATGACTTGTGGTAAAAGAACAAAGTTCAATCCTTCACATTACTATTACCAATTAAGTAGCATAAATATTAGAATGAATTTCTAAAACCAACATTTTTCAATTGAACAATCTAATGTTCAGTGAAGCATTATTAACTTGATGTACTTTCCTAAAAATGCAAGGTAATGCCCTTAAATTTTAGCTTATTTTGCCTTTTTTAACAAACAGGTTGCTCTTTGATTAAAAGTTAGAGACTTAGTTCAAAATCAAGGAAAAACATTAGCTTATTTTTCTTCAATAAATAAACAAAATCCTACTCTAAAAAATGAGTCAAGCAAAAATAGTAATACATGAGCTGCTTGCCAAGAACACACATTCTAAAATGAATATTTTAGAAGCAAATATCTCATTTTGTCAAGCATTTTTATTTGACTTGTCATCTCTTGCTTATGGAGGGACTGGACTTTTTAAGGAACCAGACCATTATCTACATGATAACAGATAGAAATACATACACTGATATATATATATATATCAATTCAATGATAGTGAAAATAATTACATTAATCACAAAATTCTTTGCACATTTTATTTTTTTAAATATTTATTTATTTAAGTAATCTCTACACCAAATGTGGGGCTTGAACTCATGAACCTGAGATCAAGAGTCACATGCTCTTACAACTTAGCCAGCCAGACACCCCTCTTTTCCATTTTAAGTGGTTTAGATTGACTTTAAGCAAGAGAGCCATACAATATAATATGGTATCACTTTAAAAGATTTGTGTACAAATGGTTCTGTGTTTCAGTATCTTAGCTATGAAAAAGTAATCAGACATTATATATATATATATATATATATATATATATATATATATAATTTGGAAGATGTTTTCAAGGAAAAAGTGATAAGGTTCAGTCAAGTGCTTCTGCTTTGCCATTGAAAAAATAAAGTTTTCAATGAAAGTAAGGGAAAGAATGGTCTGGAAGATTCTAGAGCAACATATAAGTCATGAAACAGAGTTAAAAAAACAACTTATTGGGTGACAGTAACAGGGATTTCTAGCAATTTTGTGTGTGCAGTTTTGTGGATGTTAAATGGCAAATTGTCAGGGTGGGTGGGTGGCTCAGCTGGTTAAGCGATGATGCTGGATTTCAGCCCAGGTTATGATATCAGGGTTATGAGATCGAGCCTCATGTCAGGCTCCATGCTGGGCGAGACACCTGCTTGGGCTTCTCCCTCTCCGTCTGCTTCTCCCTCCCTTCTATCTCTCTCTCCCTCTCAAATAAATAAATAGATAAATAGTAAATAAATGGTAACTTGTAATTTTAGGGTTTTTTTTACTTCCTCTAGCAATTTCAACTTGTGTAATTCAGATTGGGCAATGGTGGACAGCTGAGTTCAACTAGAAAATAAGTTTTTATTCAAACCCATAAAAGAGAGGGATGGAGAAAACAGGTGGTTGAGGATATTTGCTAGAAAATGATTAATAATGATAGATATTTGATTCTAACCTATGTAAGAATGGAATTGAAAATTGAGGAAAGGTTGATAGCTTAAAAACTGGTGATGTCACTGGATTAGAATTCCTTAATTCTGGTTTAGCTCAAATGCTTGGCACACAGTGAGTTAATTAATGATTTTGTATAAATTGCACTTCATAGTCATTGTTGAAGTTGTCCTTTCCCCACTACCATCATGTAATCTGACAAAGCTAACTTTAATGAGCAAGAGAGAACACCAACTTGACTGAGTCTTACTAGTGTCTCTAAAGGGGATGGTTAGACCGGGGTTCTTACAAAATTTTGGAGGATGGTTTTAGTCCTGGTTTCATATAGATGTTAATATGTTTGCTATGGATAGGGTTTGGTCTGAAATTGTAAATAAGAAAGGTGTTGGAGGAGTCAGTGTTTTTATCTATGAAAGACATGAATCTATGTGAAGGTATAACACTAGTCTTATCTCAGAAGACACGTATCTGAAAAAAACTAGTGTTAAAATAGTTTGAGCTTAGACAATTTGTATTATATACATATCATTATGTGGCAAATGATGACTCAATGCCTCTTATAATTTTTCAAACTGTGTTTGCTTTCCTATTTCTATTATGCATAGTGTTCACTTACTCTATGTTGGCGTCAAATGGTTAAAGAAGATATTGTTTTGCTGGGAAGATTGTTTAAGCACTCAGGATCAGTTACAGAAATCAGAAATAAATAAATGAAGAGAAGAAAAGCTATTCTCTAGAAGTTACCATAATTGTGTGGTGACCTAGGTAGTTGTTAAAACTTTGTCTTAAGTACCATTTAATACTTAAGCATAGTTGTGGCAATTCAATGATAGTGAAAATAATTACATTAATCACAAAATTCTTTGCACATTTTATTTTTTTAAATATTTATTTATTTAAGTAATCTCTACACCAAATGTGGGGCTTGAACTCATGAACCTGAGATCAAGAGTCACATGCTCTTACAACTTAGCCAGCCAGACACCCCTCTTTTCCATTTTAAGTGGTTTAGATTGACTTTAAGCAAGAGAGCCATACAATATAATATGGTATCACTTTAAAAGATTTGTGTACAAATGGTTCTGTGTTTCAGTATCTTAGCTATGAAAAAGTAATCAGACATATACATAATGTCAAAAAATTTAAGTAGATCATTGAAGTGATACGGCAACTGAAATTTTAAAGTCAATTTAGTAGCAATAAATCAGTGGGCATAACCAATCTAGATATTTAGACTTGATCTATATTCTAATTCTGACAAGACAGAATTTAATTCATACTGTTTTTGAAATCTAAACCAATAATTGAAAAGCTGACATGGGGTAAAAACTGCTAACTATATACTATATATAAAAGTGCTTCTACTCTGGGATTGCTAAGAACCACCTACTTCATCATATGATCTTAGATACAGCTATTTTTTATAAACATCAATATATTTTGCTTTGGACACATAACCACTAGAAGGTCTCCTTTTTAAAAAACAACCACAAACCTAATGACAGAACTTTTTAGTGGCTCAGTAATTTACGACATGTGAGCAAAGACACAGAGAGACATGAAAACAAGAGAAAATAATAGAAAAGAAAGGTAAAGAAGTAAAAAAGAGAGGAAAGGAAAGGAAAAATTTCCCCTTTCAGCCCCTTGAAGGTGTTGTGTAGATGAGTAAGCCTCAATGGTCCTGGAAGTAATTATAATATATAGGAAATATTAGAAAATATTCAAGTGACATCATATTTTATTCTGACATGAATAATATCAGTATTATTGACAACTGTATAAATATTTCCATAAACTTTTCAGAATTCTTTAAAAGCAAAGGAGAAACTGGCTCATGTAGCTATACTTGAAAGCTCAGACAACAATCTAAAATTAAACCAACAATTAACAAATTTAGTTTGGAGTACCTTAGTTGTACTTTGTGTAACAATTAGAAGACTAGCAATTTAGCCTGGTGATATAAAAATCAGCTATTTTAAAGTATGGGCAAAAATAATTTACATGTTAATAAACATTGTGACCTTTCATGTCCTACTTACAATATATGTGAACAAATGTTATTAGAAATCTTCTAGTACATGATCTGAGTGCTTTTGTTAGTAACACTGGATATCTATGTAGTTAGTAGTTTTCAGCTATGTGGTTTTCAACTTTTCTTTTGTGTGATTTTGGAAGTTAAGCTATACAAACTGTGAAGATAGGCCCTGAGTTTTTCTTGCTCATATCTGTATTCTCAGTGCTGAGGGAAATACCTAGAATATAACACAGATTCAATAAATAACCACTGAAAGAATGAATAAGTAAATGAAATAATCTTTCAATCAATGAGAAGACTTGCAAAATTATGGTCTGGACACAATACCAATTTATAACCCCTGCCTACTTTAACAACCTCATTTCCCACTAAACTGTGATATGCATCCTGTAGAGCAGCCACACAACTTTATTTGCATTACTTATCATCCAACTCCTAGATGAATCGTGCCTCAGTGCTTACCTAGTATATCTGACAACCTGAGCAAATCATTTTTAACAACCCTCTCCTCTATGTGAAAAAAAAAAATAATAACTGTAATCAAAATCATGTAGTAATTATGAACAATTATTATTCTCTTGCTGTGTTTTTTTGTTTTAAAACAATTAGCATTTGAAAAAAATCAATATATAGATTCTGTTCAAATGCAGCAGAATGTTTCTTGCATGAACTAAATTTGCCTTTAAAAAAATTACAAATCACACTTTGTGTTCTTTTTCGGTATTCTAGTTTGTCAACATATTTAAAATCTTCAAATGCTCACATAGAATGAAAGAATGGAATTAACTCGAGTTCAGTTTCTTCATTTTCACATAAGGAACCATCATTATTTATTCTGAATCAGTTATTTAATGATGGTATATGTAGCACACAGGGTTGAATGCATAAACTATACAGAAAATGGCTAAAACAATCCTGATGCATAATGAACTAATACTTTATTTTTTTATTTTTTTAGTACAAAAGGTTTGTTTCACCTTTATTCCTTGATAGATAGAAGCACCTTGAAGAAAACAAAACAAACAAACAAAACCTATAACTTATATAACTTTAATATCTCTTCGCAGTCCCTAACTTTTAAGTACAAAAAAAGTACTAACATTAGTTATATTATTGGAAGTACTAATAGTGGTTGAACTAATACTTCAAAATCAAAGTGAGCAAGTATAGGTAAATGCATGTGTTGGAAGCCAACTGTCTACAACCATCTACTGAGCATTATCCAAATTAAGTTCCATGTAAAATGAAAACATCAGTGAAGGATAAATAATAAAATATGCTAATTTGAAGTTAATATACACATTAGAAAACTTCAAAAGTAACTGCAACAACTGTTGGAAATTAGACTAATGAACTATTTTTTTCAGGGAGGAGTATTTTATTTATTTATTATTTATTTATTTATTTAAATATTTTATTTATTTATTTGTCAGAGGGAGAGAGATCACAAGCAGGAGAACAGCAGGCAGGGGGGGATGTAGGCTCCCCGCTGAGGAAGGAGCCCAACATGGGACTCAATTCCAGGACCCTGGGATCATAACCTGAGCCAAAGGCAGCCAAAGGCAGCCAAAGGCAGCCGCTTAACAGACTGAGCTACACAGGTGTCCCAGGGGAGGAGTATTTTATAATAGATATCATTTAGAATGGCCTGAACATGGTGTTAATTAAAATAGAGCTGACTTTTAAGTGGTTTTTCATTGTTTTTTAAAGTTTCTACAAAAAATGAACTCTGTATAACCTGCATCCAGGGTAAACCAATGCTGTCTCCTTCTCACTGGTGGTCTGCTATCTTTTAAAATTTATCTAAAAGCTAATTCCCTTATGAAGTCTTTCTTCACCATTACCAAGCAAAAACTAAGTTCTGTTTTCTCACTGTTCCTATAGCATTAACATTTGTACAATGAATTTTTCATTTCACTTTTGTACTATTCCTTCTTGCTACTAACCACCCCACACACCCCAGATTGTAACATAGTAGATGCTACGTATGCATTTGGAGTAAAGATGACCACAGCAGAATTATGTCATTCAGGGAACTATATTCTAACGAACTGAAATAACCAGCTACCAATATAAGAATATTTATCATATGATAATAATATCCTAAAAATTATTAAAGAAATTACCCCAAATTATTCAGTCATTCTATAACTATTATAAAATATAAAATTACATGTCTCCAGTGTAATTTTGGAATTTCTCTTTTATGTGTTATTTCTATCACAGATTGCTCCTGGAAGAAGTAAATGTGCAAAGAAGAAAAATTTCAAATACATCCTTTCATTCATTAATTCCAGGTTCTTAAGAAAGTATAAAAGAAGACAAGTGGGAATTTACTAGCAAAAGTAAAGTGTACTAAGCTTCACTGACCTCGTGGGAAGCAATGGTGCTTTTCTAATCTTTGATTTTCGAGATTCTAAGAAATCATGTCCAATTTAATTGTGGGAAAGAGAGAAAAGCCATTAAAGTTGGAAGTTGCATGGAAGGGAAGTTTAATTAAAAAAAAAATTCAGATTAATGTCAAAATAATTCACCAATTCAATTACCTGAGAAAATGAAGATGGGAGTTTCTAGTGTTATTGATGACAATAAAGGAAAGGAGAAAAGGGACAAAGAGTTTAATTGAGTGTATGTGAAGAGACAAAGCCAGCTTAAATGAAAGCAAAGGTCAGGCCAGGTCTTCTCCAGACACAGAGATTTTTGAAAGTCTGTATTGAAAGAGAAATTCAGTCTAGAAGGATAAACTAATGTCTTTCAAGAAAAAGGAGCAACTATTAATCCAAGGTTATGCAACCCTTTACAATATATTGTAATAGTCCAAAAAGCAGTATATTTTGATTGTGATTTGTGAGTTAATAAACTGTAACAAGCTTCTCTTCAGTAGATTTTGTTGTCATTTATCTTGTTATTATTTTACTCAGGGGACTAACTATTTATAGTTAGTGACATCTACCACTTCAGAGTAAGGTTTACTCCTGAAGCTAGAATTAATTACAGTAACAAATGAGAACAAAAAATTTCATGAGCATTTCTGTTTAACAGGAAACAAACATTTATAGCTTATATTTCTAAAAGTCCATTCTATGAGAATATATTAACCAGATTTTAAAATTATAACCATTTTTTCAGAAGTACTATATGTGTGTGTATATATATATATGACATATATATGTGTGTGTATATATATATATATATGTATATATATATATGACAATCACCCTTAATCCAATCATAGAGGCAAAATCAGTGCATATATTTAATGCTTTTCTTTTGGTCTATCATCTAAGGATATATAAGTACTTGAAAGTGTTATCATGTGCTGCACACTATTTTACAACATATACTCGAATATATATATATATATTATTATATACATACTATTTTATGACATATATTTTTCATTTGTATATGCCACAAATATATTCCATTATAATCATATGTCATTAAGTTAATTTTGTACCTTCATATAAGACTACTAATTTGATCAAAATTTATTAAAGCAGCCTTCCGTATAGATTCAGCTTTTTAAAATCCTATGTGCATATAGTACAAAATGATAAATATTTGAAAACATATATTTTGGTGCATAATTCAAAGTATTTCTTCATCATTAACTTCTGAAATTGGACAAACTGAATTAAATGTATAAACATTTTCATTATAAGTAAAATAATAAAATGTCCTCTGACACTTTTTTAAAAATTATCTGCCAACTATAAACCAGTATTTCCTATAGAAGTTTCTACAAAGATGAAAACATTCTAGATATTTTCTGTCCAATATATGACCACATGTGGCTACTGAGTATTTGAAATGTGGCTAGTGTGACAGAGAACTTGAATTTTTAATTTTATTTAAGAATAATTAATTTTAATTAATTTTATTTTTTAAATATTTTATTTATTTATTTGACAGAGAGAGACACAGCAAGAGAGGGAACACAAGCAGGGGGAGTGGGAGAGGAAGAGGCAGGCTTCCTGTGGAGCAGGGAGCCCGATGCGGGGTTTGATCCCAGGACCCTGAGCTGAAGGCAGACCCTTAACGACTGAACCACCCAGACGCCCCATAATTAATTTTAATTTAAATAGTTACATGTGGCTAGTAGTGACTGTTTTAGCACAGATATAGATTCAATAGGAATTTGTTTTGTAATTTGCATTTTTTGAATACTGTGAAGCTTGATTTTCTTTTTTTTTTTTTTAAGATTTTATTTATTTATTTGACAGAGAGAGAGATAGAGCAGGAACACAAGCAGGGGGAGTGGGAGAGGGAGAGCAGGCTTCCCGCCGAGGAGGGAACCCGATGCGGGGCTCGATCCCAGGACCCCGGGACCATGACCTGAGCCGAAGGCAGACGTTTAACGACTGAGCCACCCAGACGCCCGAAGCTTGATTTTCTAAAGTAAATTAATCAAATGTATTTTTGGTGTGAATTGCTTATTTATGACTTTAATCCAATCTCCTCCTGGAGTGCTCCAGATTAAAATTAAAAAAAAAAAAAAGAAGGAAGAAGGAAGGAAGACATCTGAACTGCACAGCATAGCAATATTGATACAATCAGGAGATTCAATCACAATCAGTTGCTCAAGGTCTTAAATTCAGAAAAATGAGACTTATGAAGGAGATTCCTTGTAGATTCCATTTTGCTGGTGTTTGTGGCAGAGGATGTCCAAATTTGAGGATATTAATGGTTACAAATTTGAGTTTTAGGCACAGAAGAGACATTTTTTTTTTTAGTAGAAGCAGTAAATCCAAGTCCTGACAATAAATTAAAGTCCTAACAACAGGACAGCTATCGCATATGGAGTTCTTCAGGCCAATTCTATAAAATTACATTTATAGCCATTTTTTTTTTTTTTTCTGGTAGTTTAGTCCTGAGCCTGGTTCTCTGGCTCTAAACATATCTGTCTCTTGCTCATTATTATATATAACCTGCTTAATCAGCTAGGGTCAGTTCTTTTGCATATAACAAAAAACCCTAATCAAGACAGATTTTTTTTTTCTAGAATAGTCAGTCAATTAAAAAAACTTCACAAAAAGTAATTTTGTAGCAGATGTATTATATGCTCCAGCTTATGCAACCCAAGAGCTCCCAGAATATATTTATTTCTTCAATGAAAGAATCATTAATAAGGGAAGTATGAACATCATAGAAATTGCTGGTGTCTAAGAGAACCAGAACAGCTGTTGCTGCGTACGATTTTTTTTCTTTTTCAATGTAAATGATGGAAGCAAAAGGTAAGGTGAGCCAAAGCTACCTTAATAGAAAACAAGATCAGAGAGGTAATCAGAATGGTGCAACCCAGAGGAATCCCTAATGGTGTCTAATTTATCTTGGGGTTGCTCAGACCAAATGAGATGATCAGCCTATCAAATACATACTTAATTTATAAAGCTAAAAAAATGTCCATGTCTGGAGAACAGAAGTCTAATTGAGTCATGGCAACAGAGCTAATACCCACTCATAGATAGAAAGCCCCTTGAATAAAGGTTGGGAACACTTGATATCATCACAACTATGGAGCATACCTCTGCTCTTTACTTCTTGCTTAGAACATGGGCCTTATGCTTTGATGTTCAATGTCTTGCATGGTCGTCTTACCACCACGAGAAAAATGGTCATGTGGGAAAGGTGACTTACTGCCCAAGGATGATGGTGACCTTGTTAATTAATGCATAGATACACTGTAACTATTAAGAACATAGATTCTAGCACAGGGATGCCTAACCTCAAATCCAGTACTTAGTAGCTGTGTGACTTAAGCAAAATACTGACATTCTCTTTATCTGTGTGTTCTCATCAATAAAATGAAGATAATGACAGTATACATTTGTTTGGTTCTGAGGATTAGTATGCAAAGAACTCTGAATAATGCCTGGTACACAAGTGTTAGTAAATGGCTTGTTTTGTCATAATATCCTTGGACTTTAAAACTCTGAATTTGTTATTGCATGAGATAATGATTGTGAAAGCCATTGAGAAAGGTTTTCTGTTATTAATAGATAAAATTTGATCCTGAATTATAACATTAAAAATAATGCAGTGATTACCAAGGAAGAAGAGAGCTATACATTACATTCTATGTGCAGACATATATAGTTTTTGGATTGTCTAAAACAGGCTTAATTTTAAGGAGTTAATTTAAAAATATTTTTATGAATATAGCAAAACTAGTTATTTTGAAAACACATCTTTGAACTTTGTAAAATTTTGTGCAAATTAACAAAAGCATTTATAAAATAAATCAAATTGAAATTAATTATGTTTAAAGGAATTATGTAATTCCTTAAACTACAAAGAGAATAGATTAAAATATACTTAATATTCAAGATTTAGCTCAGGATAAAAACATATAAGCAAATTTCAGGAAATTTGAAAATGACTTGGGGAAACTTTTATAGAGCTGCTTAAAATAAGCATCTTGGATTTTGAATAAAAATACTTAGTGAATATATTCTTTGTCTAAAATGCAAATGAATCTAGTTTTCTTTTGAATAGTCAATGCAAAGGATAGAGAATAAAACCTCACATAAAAGAGTAAAAGATCTAAATAATAATAATAATAATAATAATAATAATAATAATAATGATAATTGGACTGTTTAGTGTTAAAGTAAGGAAAACCTCCTGGAAAAAATCTGAATTGTAACTGCATCTTCCGTGAGGTGATCAATAAGATAAACTTCTTAGCCTCATATACCTAATTGTAGAGAAAGGACCACCGAGTGACTACTACTGATGTTTGAAAGGGCACAATTTTCCCCAACAATCTTATTTAGTGTCTGAGGAACAAATTGAGTTGGATGGAAACAGTAATTTAGAAGCTGCTTGGGGATGGTATGGCATAGTTTAAATTATAGCCTAGGGATGGATATATATCACTATCCCTATCTATATCCATATCTATAGCATATAACACTATGGACAATTTGATAATAGATGACATATTTATAAAACATATTTGAAGAATTGAGTATATTTAACCCACTTTTAGATCTTTCATGTAAGTCAATGCAGGTGAACTTAGCAAATGGTCATTTTATGCCTCTTATTTTCAATATCATATGATACTAATGTATTCCGTGTTGTAATATAATATGGTATTTGTCTTTTCAGTTTATGATTAGAGTCTTTAAAGTTATTAAATAATGTTTTCCCCTCTGGTGTGTCTTTTTTTTTTTTTAATGTTTTATTTATTTTTTGACAGAGAGAGAGTCAGTGAGAGAACACAAGCGGGGGAGCGGAAGAGAGAGAAGCAGGCTTCCTGCAGAGCAGGGAGCCTGATGTAGGGCTCGATCCCAGGACCCTGGGACATCATAACCTGAGCTGAAGGCAGACGCTTAACAACTGAGCCACCCAGGCGGCACCCCTCACCCCTCAGTGTGTCTTAATCTACAGCAGAACTAATTCGGCATAACGCTGTGTTTAAAATAGCATTTTGACCAGCTAACTGGTCAAGTTTTATAACATAATTTAGAAGCTACCATGATAGCTAAGTCAACCAGGATTGTTATTATAAAATTACAACCATGATCAGTTTTTCTCAGGCATTTCTCATAGGGAAATTTAAAGAATTTATGTAGGTAAAGTGTTTATGTAGGTACCACACTAATTCATCTACTATCAGTAGGTTGCAAATCTGTTTCAACAGTTACCTAAACTTATTCATGTGGGCCATATCAGACATGGCACTTGGTTAATTTCTGCCTTATGTGTGATGAAGGATGAGTAAGAAATGATACGGTCACCCCCTGGAATTGCTTGGATGTCAATTATTATGTAAATTGAATTATGATTTGAACACTGGGCTCAACTCAAGTTCTTCCATTTTTCTAAAGTAAAGCATCAAATATACCTGCTTTCTCTACTATCTGTTTTTAACTGAATTATTATAATTGTAGGTAAATTGTCAAAGAAAGATAAAATGGATAAAAATTATCCTGGCTATCCCACAATACACATATTATTTTTGAGGGTAGAGTTATTATTCTTCAAAAACTCAGAATCTTAAATAGAGGTAATATCACTTCAAGGTAAGGCCTAAGCACCACAAGGGAAAACCTGCCACATTTTATACCCCTCATAATTTATTAGCATCTTTATAAAGCACATTCTTTTTGCCTCTTCACTAAAATTACCTGCAAGATATAACTTAACACTGGCATTATCATTCAAATTTATTATTTTCAGCAGTTCATATAGTGAAAAAATATAAGAGAAATTAAGATTCTTTTAAGAAATTAAAATTCACACAAAAATTCTAATGATCATTTAATTTAATAATTATTTCAGTATTTTCTTTAATTTGGTCTACAATGTGGATGCAGAGAATAAGTGTTTTCTTAAGAAATATGCTTAATTGAACTTTTTTTTTCTTTAATAGAGAGAATAGGAGGTATTTTTGCTATATGTTACATTTAAATTTATGTAAGGGACAAATTAGGACCTTAGTCATAGGAATTCCCCAGAAAGTACATAGAGAAGTCAAATACAAGATGTCCATGTTGCTATTTTGTTTCCAGTTTTCTAAGATCAGGCATAATTATGGCAAACATTTACAGGTGGACACGGTCAACTTACTGTTTTTTTAGGGTAAATGTAATTTTTTAATCTGGTAGACAAAGAATATGAAGAGCAAAATCTACTTCATCAGGAGTTGTTCAATATGAACAATTAAATCAACATAGATGTGTAGAACAGACAGCCAAAATCCCTCAGAAGAATCTGACCTTTCTCCTACCAGGATATAATCCCATCCATCATCTTACCATGCCCTACTCACATGATGTATCTTATATCAAGAATGTCTGGACATTTCCACCAAGAGTCTACCTTCTCGGGAGGTTTCACAAAGCCCAAAGCCAGGTTTCTGGCTTGGGAAGGGAGAATTTCCATGCCAAGTAGTTCCAAAGCTGGTATCCCAGACTAAGGAAACACTTGCTACCTTTCCCAATCAACCTACTTTTGTCTGGTTCATAATCCAGCATAGAGGCTAGACTTGATACCTGCATTATGTAGCATTGTTCAATTTATGTGTTTCTTTAAGAGAATCTTTAATGTGATAACTAAAGTCAGAAGGAAAAATCTAACATTTGTGTTAGTCAACCCTCATTTCTTTATGATGTATATGCTTCTTGCCACTGGTCTATCAGTATAGAGAGTAGTGGTAATAGTAATACCTATACAATAACATATTAATATACATTAATATTGTACAATAATAATGACCTTTTTATTTATTGCTCTCATTCTCATGATTAGAACCTGTGAAACACTGAACTATTAACTCTGCTTCTGCATCTTTCACCCAGAATTCTCTTTTTTTTTTTCAAAAATGTAGAATATACTTTCTTTTCATTTGACATTGTGTTCATCCATGAGATCTACCTTGATCTAAGGGATGTGCACAGAAACTAAGATTGTACCAATTCCAAGCCTAGGACTTAGAAAAACGTGTATGTTTCCACTTGCTCTCTTATGCCCTGCTATTGTCATAAGAGGAATATGCCCCAGCTAGTCCACTGAACAAATAAAAATAAAGGCCTCATGGTGTAGATTTGCACCCCAGCTAAATCTTGGAGCAAAGACCAGTTGAGCCCAGCCAAGGCAACCTAAATCTGTTAACACCTATCAATCTGCAGATGTGTGAGCAAGATGATTGCTATTTTAAACCAGTGACTTCGGGAAGTATTTGTTAAACAGCAATAGCTAACTTGTTCTCTCTCTTCTTCTTTCTCACTCACTCACTCTGTCTTTTCATTCACAAATCAATTTCAAAATAATTTTATGTTATGCCAATTCTCCTAGCATTTATGAGGCTTTCGATTTTGAAAATCAAGTTTTACCAGCAGATTGGGGGTGGAGTAGAATCTTGAAGCTAAAAAAAAAATCTTCCCTTTACACAAATGGTGTGATGACTTTCACAGATCTTTTAGCAATTTTACTATCGGATGTTGATGATTTCCAAAGAAAGTCCCTAAAACTTCTTTTTTTTTTTTTTCCTAAAACTTCTATGTATGACCAAAGCGAACATTTTAAAGTATATTAAAGGTATATATTAAGGTATATGCACCACTTTGCTCTGTGTGCATTGAGAATATTATTGAATTTTTAATAGTTTCTTCTCACTAATTTTTCAAATATTTTTCACTATGGAAAGAAATCAAATCTTTGGATTTCCTAAAGCTCAAATCATCTTCAATATTTTGCATGGCACTTTTATGAGACAGTCAAGAAGCTCTGGATAACAATGTTCTACTCTTATTTTATTGATCAAGATAGGTAAGCATAAAAATGTTATACAAGGGTGCCTGGGTGGCTCAGTTGGTTAAGCGACTGCCTTCGGCTCAGGTCATGATCCTGGAGTCCCGGGATCGAGTCCCGCATCGGGCTCCCTGCTCAGCGAGGAGCCTGCTTCTTCCTCTGACCCTCCCCCTTCTCATGTACTCTCTCTCATTCTTGCTCTCTCAAATAAATAAATAAAATCTTAAAAAAATGTTATACAATTTTTCCCAAACAAAGAATCACCCAGGAATTATGATGCCTTCAAAATTTCAGTTTCAATTCAATGTCCACTATGTACAATTTCTGGTGAAATTTAATAGTAATACTCTCTGTGAGAACATTCAAACCATTTTATAGTCCTTTATAAATCCTTTTACACCCTATGAGATTAGAGAATCAAAATGTTTTATAGATAGTACAATGAATCATAGTGATTTGCACTATACTATATTTACAAAATGCTTAAACATCAAAACCATCCCCATGAATTTCTACTAACCCTCAGCATTTGCAAAACAGAATTTCTAGCTAAAAACATTTAAGTATTTTAGCAGTCAACATTCAAATTCAACTACTTATGTATAGATTTATTTCTTTTTTCTTATAAGACTGCTATACATTTTTTAAAGTTAAACTAGAATAGGGTGCCTGGGTGGCTCAGTTGGTTAAGCGACTGCCTTCGCCTCAGGTCATGATCCTGGAGTCCCAGGACCGAGTCCCGCATCGGGCTCCCTGCTCAGCAGGGAGTCTGCTTCTCCCTCTCCCGCTCCCCCCTCTTGTGCTCTCTCTCTCTCTCTCAAATAAATAAATAAAATCTTAAAAAAATAATAAAATTTAAAGTTAAACTAGAATACATTTCTTTAGAGCTTTATTAATAGTTCTATAATTTGAGAAACAAGCCAATGTAAATTTTTGAATAGCCAACATCTTTAAACACCAATAAAGGTTTTAAATGCTCTATAGATATAAAATATTTATATTTAATTTTTCAAGGGAAAACTGATGTGACTTTAGGATAAGCATCACACACAAAAAAAGAAAAAGTAAATATTTTGAATAAAATCAGTTCAATTCACAATTCTTTTTTTTTTTTTAAGATTTTATTTATTTATTTGAGAGAGCGAGAATGAGAGAGTACATGAGAGGGGGGATGGTCAGAGGGAGAAGCAGGCTCCTCGCTGAGCAGGGAGCCCGATGCGGGACTCGATCCCCGGACTCCAGGATCATGACCTGAGCTGAAGGCAGTTGCTTAACCAACTGAGCCACCCAGGCTCCCTCAATTCACAATTCTTAATCATAAAAGTACCATAACCTATTTCTAGTAGCTACTTCACGTAACATATTGAAAAGTATTAAATTTTGGTCTTGCAAAGTATCTTTTTTATCACAGTAGCCTGAATTTACTATTGTTTCTTCATTAAAATTTGGTAAAATGTTAAATTTTACAAATATTAAGGATAGTCATGACTAATGTGCAAAAGGGACCTAAGGGATACTTGTAGATTTTAGTCTAGTTTTACTCCTTTAATATTATTCTTTGAATGTTGATGATCTTACAAAATATCCTATTAGATCTTCTCAGAGTAAGAGGCAATAAATACCAGAGATTTGAGGAAATGGGCAAATCTTCAAATGTCCTACTATGGAGAATGGACAAAGAAGCAAACTTAGGTCACATAGGAATTTTATGAAGCACCTACAAAATGTTGAAGGGGATGAATTTACATTGGTCCAAATCATGAGTAAACAACTGATTTTATACATCCAGGTAAAAAACCTGGGTGTAGTAGTGGATTAATCCAGGGTACGCCTTCACTCAATGGTTTATCTGGAAAGCAAGAGGGTTGAAAGTTGTGTAAAGAGAGTTGAATATCTTGCTGGAAAATAACAGTAGTATGGAGCTAATTAGAATTATGAGAAAAACAGTGAGGTAATAATTCTAGATGACTGTGAAATCAAGAAACAGTGGTGAGAAAGGAGTGAGAGATAGAAAATTGGTTTTTACATGGAAGATAGGAGTTAATATTTTGTAGTGGAGATGTTTTGTGAAGTTAAGTGAATGCTACTAAAGTTAAGTGAAAAAATAGTATGAATATTCACATTAACAAAAACCACACATTGGCTTTTTTTTTTTTTTTAGATTACAGTACTAATCTTTTGACATCCTACTTAAAACATATCTACCATAGAGTACAGGATACAAATTAAATAATTCATAGCACATTAAACATTGTTCTTAGATTTTCTTTATTATTTGTTGAAATGTATGCTCTAAAAATGCAACTAAACAAGTTTTCTTTTTAAAAATAGAAATGTTTTGTGACCTGAATAATTATCTCACTACAACTTACTTTCTTTTCCTCCATTCCTGTTCTTTCTCTTCCCTTTTTCTTACAAACATTATTTATAGTTCTCTATCACCACCAAACTTTGTCCAGGCTTTTCCCCATTTGGAGAAGGACGGTTGGCATCCTAGGATCTTCTAGGGATGACAAATTATTACAGTGAAATCCACACAGTGAGCATAATTTCCTTATAAAGTTATATTAAGCCAAAAATCATTAATGATTATTTATTAAGGTAGTATTATGTGTTTTGAATGGGAGAGAATTAAAAAGTAGAAAAAAAATTGTCCATAAATATGACAATAGGAAACAAGATGTGTAATGGAACAACCGTACAGGAAACACAGCCATCCATTACTTACAGCTACTATACCCAAAAGTATTGTATTAATTAATTAATTAAACTTCTTTCAGCACCTTTTCAAAGTCAAAGTCAAAGCCCTCATTTTTAGGAGTAAAAAAGTAAGTTCTTGATTTTTTACTCAATATGGCCTAGTCTTGTATGAGAAATTCACAAATGATTTTACTACTGAATATTAAAGTGTTAAAGGTTACATTGGTGTTTAGTATTTTGCGTGATTACTACGGTGATGCATAGGAAAAAAAAAACACTTTTAATAATGCTTGAGGTGCTAGAAATTTCAAAATAGAGAAATATTTGTTTAAGTGATCTCTGAAAGACTAAGATTAGATTTTTCCAAGGCAGACAGAGAGAAACAACCTATAGTAAATGAATAGCAACCCCCTTATTCACGTCACAGAAAGCCAAATTTAAATACTGAATGGCTGGATAAAGTGAAGTCTCAAAATAATATATATTATGTCTGTTTGATTTGTGTTAAGCTATAAATGCATAAAATCTTTGTTAAATATTTTACATGTTGTATTATAATGTATTATTTTATATTAACTGATACTACACACTATATCAATTGATATTACATTTATTATATTTATATTTATTATATTTATTTTATATCAAAATACATTTACATAGTTTAATATTTTATCATTTATATTATACTGATGTTTATTACATGTTATATTATGCAGTCTATATTAATTATATAAAATATATATAATACACATTTTATGTGCATTATTGTTTTCAGGATAGTACATCCTAAATTATGTTTTATATTAGCATATATCATTGTACATTTAAAATACTGTGACATATAAAGTAGAAATTTCATAAATTTAGCATATATGATTGCACATGATTATATATATGAATCACATATAAAATATATGATCAATACAACACCAAAGACACAATTCATGAAAGAAATAATGGATAATCAGGATTTCATTACAGTTAAAAAATTCTCCTCTGTAAAAGACAATGTCAAGGGAATGAAAAGATAAGCCACAGACTGGGAGAAAATATTTGCAAAAGACTGATCCGATAAAGGACTGTTATCCAAAGTATACAAAGAAAGCTTAAAACTCAACAGTAAGAAAACAAACAACCTCATTAAATCGGCCCCAAATTTGAACAGACATCTCACCAAAAATATACACATGGCAGATAAGCATATGGAAATATGCTCTACCTCCTATGCCATCAGAAAATGCAAGTTAAAACAACAATGAGAAATCACTCCACACCTATTAGAATGGCCAAATCCTGGAATACTTGTCAACACCAAAGGCTGGTGAGGATGAGGAGCAATAGGAACTCTCATACATTTCTGATGGAATACAAAACAACAGAATCACTTTGAAAAACAAAACTAAACTTATAATCCAGCAATTCTGCTCCTTGGTATTTACCCAAAGGATTTGAAACCTTGGATCCACACAAAACCTTCACACAGATGTTTATAACAGCTTTATACATAATTGTCAAAACCTGAAAGTAACAAATATGTCCTTCAGTAGGTAAATGGATAAATAAACAATGGTACATCCAGACAACAGTATATTATTTGTGCTAAAAAAACAGAGCTTTTAAGCCATGAAAAAACATAGAGGAAACTTAAATACCTATTACTAAGTTAAAGAAGCCAACCTCAAAAGGTTATACACTGCATGATTCAAAATAAATGACATTCTGTAAAAGGCAAAATTATGGAGATAGTAAAAGGATCAGTGTTTGTCAGAGGTTGTGGGAAAGGGAGAAATATAGAAGTAAAGCACAGAGGATTTTTAGGGTAGTCAATCTATTCTGTAGTGTAATTGTGGATACATGTCATTATACATTTATCAAAATCTACAGAACAGGCAACTCCAAGAGCAAAGACTAAGATAAACTGGACTTTGAGTAATAATGATCTATCAATATAGGTTTATTGATTATAACAAATGTACCACTCTGGTGCAGTGTTTTGATAGTGAGGAGTCTATGCATACATGCGGGGAGGGGGAAATTTCTGTATCGTCCCCACAAGTTTGCTGTGAACTTAAAACTACTCTAAGAGATAAATTTTATTTAAAAATACAGTTTCAAATTATATCAGATTTCTCCTCTTGTATTAAAATATATTTTAATATTATATCATGAACACTTGATCTAGTACAATCATAAATTGAAATTTGTGCCACTTTTACTTAAAATATACATGTGACATATATCACATTTATTCCATTGACATATAACCTACTTGCAGGAGAAAAATACTCTTTCCTCACTCTTAGGAAACTAATCAGATATTACAAAATTACAGGCTTTGTAATTGAAACTAAGAATTTGTTTCTGTTGAAGTCAAATGGTTAGTAAATATGTACCTCGTGTGATAATTTTTTTCATTTTTTAATGTATTTTCTATTTTCTGCATTATTTCTGAACTTGATTTAAAAATATAAAAATGAAACTATAGAATGACTATTAAGCTTTCCTGGATCTAGTTAATAGGTTCAGATTGAATCTAAAGTGTCAGGTTTTGTTGGTAGCATATTACAAAATAGGATTTGAACATACATAAAAACAATTATTGATTAAAGATCCATGTTATAGATAAAAACAAATGGCAACTTCTTTTTTTTTTTTAATTTAAGTAGGCTCCATGCCTAGCGTGGAACCCAACATGGGGCTTGAACTCATGACCCTGAGATCAAGACCTGAGCTGAAATCAACAGTTGAATACTTACCCTACTGAGCCACCCAAGAGCCTCCAAAATGGCAACTTTTATTCATCAGTCATTTAATTGTGGAACAATTTTCAGTGATATAAAAGAAAGTGGATTTAAGTTTTAATTAAAAGAAGGTTATTGGCACTAGAAAGTTATCTCTTCAAAGCTACATCTCCTATCCTTATTTATATCTTCCACAATCATAATAGCACATTATTTATATTTAAATTGCCATAAATAAGCAACGGATCAAGTCAGATTATGGATGAAAGATTAAACAGATAATCTTGTTCAGTCCTCAGATTTTACTCATTTCAGTTCTATAATAGTACCATATGGTTGTCCATTAATCATAGCAATGTAATCATAGAATGACTATATTTTAATACATTATTCCTAATATTTCTCTATTTGCAGTTCAGTATAATTTTATTTTATTTTATTATTTTATTTTATTTTTTAAAAATATTTTATTTATTTATTTGACAGAGAGAGAGTTAGCGAGAGCAGAAACACAAGCAGGGGGAGTGGGAGAGGGAGAAGCAGGCTTCCCGCTGAGCAGGGAGCCCGATGCGGGGCTCGATCCCAGGACCCTGGGATCATGACCTGAGCCAAAGGCAGACGCTTAATGGCTGAGCCACCCAGGCGCCCCTCAGTATAATTTTAAAGACAACTATTGAACTCTCAACTCTCTGCCAGGCGCTTTGAGAAGCACTGGGATACAAAAATGAACTATAGAAGTTGAACCTAGGGGCCCCTGGGTGGTTCAGTCAGTTAAGTGCCTGCCTTCAGCTAAGGTCATGATCTCAGGGTCCTAGGATAGAGCCCCAGGTAGAGATCCCAGCTTAGCAGGGAATCTGCTTCTCCCTCTGCCTTTCCCCACTGCTTGTGTGCTTGTTTTTATTGATTTGCTTTCTCAGACAGAACTTCTAATTACTTTCACAAGACACTGATTGAAAATGCAATTTTTTCCTTCAACATCAGATGTGTTTTTGCTGTTTTCATATTTTCATAAAGGTAACAGATGATCATGTTCTTCTAAATTTCCCCACAACCATCCGGCCAAAGACATTTAAAGAAGAAACAATTTTAATTTGTGTCAATTACCAACACCAATCATTTTGGAATAAATCAGACACTCTGTTCTTAATAAGGAGAGTATATTACTGTTGGTATTTTAAGCTATGGTATATGTGAATTGTAAGAATGTTAAGGAATGATTTCTCATCAAGATGGGTATAATTTTACTGAATGACAGAACCATTAATATAAATAAAGGTCAAGATATGTTGCCTGCAGCTATTTTCATGCCATTTTAGAGTATCGTGGATGATAATAAAAAAAAATACAAAAAGAATATTAGAATTTTTAACTGATTTTATTTTTAATGCCTAATTTTTAGTATTGATGTCATTGTCCTTTCAATATTATTGTAGTCTTTATGATGTGATTTGATGTGAGGTCAGGAAAGAATTCTTGAGACATCTTTGGTGCAAAAAAGGTGGTTTTATTAAAACACAGGAACAGGACCCTTGGACAGAAAGAGCTGCACTGGGACTGTGAGGCAGGATTGATTATATAATTTTAAGTTGGAAGGAGTAGAGGCCAAGGAAGTTTCCAAAAGGATTTCCATATGTTAAATAAGACTTAGAGGGGGCGCCTGGGTGGCTCGGTTGGTTAAGCGACTGCCTTCGGCTCAGGTCATGATCCTGGAGTCCCGGGATCGAGTCCCACATCCGGCTCCCTGCTCGGCAGGGAGTCTGCTTCTCCCTCTGGCCCTCTCATGCTCTATCTCATTCTCTGTCTCAAATAAATAAATAAAATCTTAAAAAAAAATAAGACTTAGAGGATCCTGAAAGCCTGGCTACTGTCAAGCTAAGATTGTTTCTTTTTTCCTCTAGCAAAGCATTAACATTAAGACAGTTGGGAGTTCTTGAAGGAATGTCATACTCTGCCTTCCTCAAGTATTTGTCAATGGGCTGCAAGTTGTAAGGAGATTTAATTTTATCTACATTTCCTTTTGCCTTTGTTCTCCAAACAAAGGTATACAAGGTATACAAGGGTAAAGGGATGGTATTTTATGGTCTACAGGGGTAAAGGAATGTCCTTTCTGCTCTCAAAGGAGCTCATATAGACAAAGAAAAGCTGTTTAAAGAATAGTGTAGGGGCGCCTGAGTGGTTCAGTCGTAAACATCTGCCTTCGGCTCAGGTCATGATCCCAGGGTCCTGGGATGGAGCCCCGCATCGGGCTCCCTGCTCGGCGGGAAGCCTGCTTCTCCCTCTCCCACTCCCCCTGCTTGTGTTCCCTCCCTCGCTGTGTTTCTCTCTGTCACATAAATAAATAAAATCTTAAAAAAAGAATAGTGTAATAAATAACTCAAAGGTGTTATTAAAAAAAAAGCACCTGCTCTGAACCTGTCCTTTTGATGTGGGAAACAAAGGCAGAATAAAAACTTTTGAATTTTCTTACTACCTACAGCCCACTGACAAGTCCTTGAAACAGGTACAGTGACATTCCTTTAGGGACTCAACTGCCTTGATGTTAATACTTTGCTAAGGGCAAAAGGCAATCCTAGCCAGATCCCCCACCCCCCAATCCTGGATCCTGTAAGCCTACTTTAACATATAAAAATTCCTTTAGAAATTTCCTTTATCTACCCCCAAGATAGTTGTTGCATGATTTCCAAGCATATGGCCCACCGATATACATCTGAAGTGTCTCATGACTAAGGTTTTATTAGACAGTAATAAATGACCTTTTCCCAACAATTGCTAGCCCCCTCAAGGTCCTGGAAACCTTACTTCCAAAATTCCTTAGAGACTTATGCTATCCCAAACCCCCTCCCAACTTGAAAGTATATAGTGGGTCACTCCTCATGACCCCAGTACAGCTCTTTCAGCCCATGGGTCCTGCCCCTAAGCTTTGAAAAACAAACAAACAAACAAAAAAACTCACACCTTTTTGCACTAAAGACATTTCAAGAATTCTTTCTTGGCCATAGGCTTCAAACCCTAACATCTTTCCTACATCAGAAACTGCTTATAGGGGCGCCTGGGTGGCTCAGCTGTTAAGTGTCTGCCTTCAGCTCAGGTCATGGTCCCAGGGTCCTGGGATCGAGCCCCGCATCAGACTCCCTGCTCGGCCGGGAGCCTGCTTCTCTCTCTCCCACTCCCCCTGCTTGTGTTCCCTCTCTCGCTGTGTTTCTGTCAAGTAAATAAATAAAATCTTAAAAAAAAAAAAAAGCTACTTATAAAATACAAAATAGACCCTCATTGATTGTGAAGGGGTACAGGATGAGATGCCCCAAAATATGCCACTTTAGCATAAAGATTATTTCAAAAGTAGTAAAAGCTCAGGGCGCCTGGGTGATTCAGTCACGTAAGCATTCGACTCTTGATTTCAGCTCAAGTCATGCTCTCACGGGTCATGCCATCGAGCCCCACATTGGGCTCCACGCTCAGTGGGAAATCTACTTAAAGATTCTCTCCCTCTACCCCTCCCCCCACATGTGCACACTCTCTCTCATAAATAAGTCTTTTAAAAAATAATAAAAACCCAGGCGCCTGGGTGGCTCAGTCGTTAAGCATCTGCCTTCGGCTCAGGTCATGATCCCAGGGTCCCTGGATCAAGTCCCACATCAGGCTCCCTGCTCGGCGGGAAGCCTGTTTCTCCCTCTCCCACTCCCCCTGCTTGTGTTCCTGTTCTCGTTATCTTTCTGTCAAATAAATAAAATCTTTAAAAAAAAAAATAATAAAAACACAGTAGATGAAATAAAAGCTCTCTGCACCCCCCCCCCCATAACTGCCTAAATCTACATTGGAAAGGAGAGCCTGAAACAGGAAGAGAACTTATTTATAGAAGCTCCTCTTTACCAAGGAACTTAACTACTTAATAGAGCAACCTTGCTTTCCCCCAAATATTCTTTATTACCTTCTTGCTAATGAGTTTTCTCCACTTTGTGTCCTCAGCCCCCTGCTCTTCTTTTAGTTCATATAGGCTTCATGTTGACTCCTTGTCTTTGGAATTTCATGTCAGTGTGGATCCTTGTACTTTGCCTATTAAATTTGATTTTCCTCCTATTAATCTACCTTATGTCAAATTTGATTCTAAATCCAGCTAGAAAGACCATAGGGCAGAGGAAGTTCTGCTTCCCTGACAACTGATATTCACATTCAGCCATGGAATGAGTATTTTTTCCATGAAAATACCATGTCCCTTAGCTGCCAACAGAAAATTATAAGACATATTTTATATGTAAATATAATTAAAAGAGGTATTAAATATTTTGCAGTTAATCAGCTAGCTATAATCTAAAATGTAAAAATAGTCTTGTCTCTAAGGAATTTACAAATATTCAAATAATAGTCAATGAAAGTAGCTCACATTTTCCTTAAGGTATCTGTACATCATCTTCTCCTTGATATTCTAATCTAGACTATACTACATGTATTTTTTAAAATAAATTATACATGATTTTGCTTATTGTAAGACATGGAAGCTAAGGGAAACAACTATGAAACGTTAATAGAAGAAAGATAATGAAACAGGCTCACCAGATACAAGATTCATAGATTGAGTTAAAAAAAAAAATCAGGGGCTCCTGGGTGGCTCAGTTGTTAAGTGTCTGCCTTCGGCTCAGGTCATGATCCCAGGTTCCTGGGATTGAGCTCCGCATCAGGTTCCCTGCTTGGTGGGAAGCCTGCTTCTCCCTCTCTCTCTTCTCTTGCTTGTGTTCCCTCTCTCACTGTGTCTCTCTCTGTCAAATAAATAAATAAAATCTTAAAAAAAAAAAAAAAATCAACTATACTTTGTTTACAATATACTCAAAGTACAACAAATGGATAAACAACTATGCACACAAAAATAAATGGAAATGATGACCAATTATATATCAACCAAAAAGAAAAAAAAAGTGTCATGATGATGAAGGAGCAGAAGGCTAGCTAAGGACAAAGTACAAGTTGACACCCTGCAACTCCCCTCTCTCCCCCAACACACGCACACACTCCTGGATGGGATATTCATGACATTCCTCCAGGAAGCTCCCAACTGTCCTAATGTTAATGCCTTGCTAGAGGGAAAAACAACCTTCACTTGACATTGGCAAGGTCTCTGGTATCCTGTGAGTCTTCTTTAACACATGAAAAACCTCTTGAAACCTCTCTTTACCTTACCTCTCCCAACTCTGAAGTATATAATTAGCCACCCCTCACAACCCTGGGCAGCAGCTCTTTCTGCCGATGGGTCCTGTCCCCATGCTTTAATAAAACCACCAATTAGCACCAAAGACATCTCAAGAATTTTTTCTTGGTCGTTGGCTCTGGACCTCACCCAACCAAACCTCACCTATACTCCAAAGCTACATCAATGACATTATCATCAGGGAAAGGAGAAATAAAGATAGAAAAACAAAACAAAACAGCAAAAAATTTTTATTTTATATTGTTAAATACAACCTAAATGACAATGAAACAGTAATAAATCTATGTGTTAAAAGTCTAGCATTAAATATCTTTTAAAAAAAAGAACCAGAGATATATTTATTTTACCCTCCAAAAAACAGAGAAATAAACCAAGAAATAAAAGTATTATACTCTATCATATGAGGTTACAATAAACAGACAGACAAACAAATGTTTTGCAATAAACCTCCAAAATCTAGGTTAAAAAAAGAAATATGACATTAGCCATGAATGCGAACAAATATCTATGGATAAAATTTACAAAAATAGATAGAACCTATTAGAGAGAACTCTAAATATTTGCATGGTAATACTCCTTAAACTTACCCACACATTAACTTTAATAGCCTTTGGAAGCATAATGATCTAGAAAAAAAATAACTGTGGAAAGTAAAGTTCAACTCCTTCCTCATCCCAAACTTTAATTGGTAATCCACTGGATTAAAAAATTAAAGAGAGACCAGAATTACACTTTAAAATGTAAATATTAATCTTCCTCTGGAGTGGGGAAAGGGTTTCTAAGAAAACAAGCAAAGATAATAGCCATACAGTAAAAATTTAGGGAAAATACTGCAAAAAAATTTTTTAAGTATATCTTTAACAATATATATATATATATATATATACATACAATTTTATCTATAATAAATTTATAGAATAAGTAGATCGCTTAGGAAAATGCCAATTTTATAAATTTTATAAATTCTGTGAAGGTATTTTTTCTCTTTAAGCTCAATATCAAACTTTTAGATGGGTAATTTTCTTTGCTGTCTCTTAGAGGAATGAATTTATTTCTAGTTTACTTGTACAAACTATAGTTATTTGCAGTTCAACATTATTTGAAGGTATTCTTTGGAACTTCCACTAGAACAAGTCCTGAGCTTTGTCTCTGAACATAAGTATTGAAAACCAAGCCCAAATCACCAGGTGTATAGATGTCTGCAAGGCATTTCCCTCTATTCAGATACCTATTTTCTCTTTGTTCTCGCCATCTAATTAATTTGTATATATTTGTAAGCTCATCTCTATGTTTAAAAAAAATTAAGCAGGATTGTGGAACAGGGTATTTATTTATGTTGCCATTTCAAGAGAAAAACTCCATATTTGTTCCTTTAAAAGCAAAGAGGTAAAAATCATTATCAATAAATATTAAAAGAAGACAAAATAAAATTAGAAGAAATACTGTTTGCAACATATGTAAAAAGTAAAAGTTATATGTAAAATGTTTACATATGTTTGCAACATATGTAAAAAGTTAAAGTTTAACAAGTTTTTTAACTTGTTAAAAAACAAGTTAAATGTTCTAATATTGAGGAGATCTTGCAAATTTCTAAAATATTTTCACTCATTGAACATTAAGACCAACATATGAAATTACTTATTTTCACAAATCCTGATAGTATGCTAATATCATATTAGTATTTTAAATTTGATATAAATCATATTTAGGGTTTAGAAAATTATATTACTCTTTTTCTCTCTGAAGACTAAATGAAGTGATAAATATAGACTTATTTTGCAAGCTACTATAATTATGTATTATATCTGATCAATTTGTAATCAACAATTTTAAATAATACTGATAACCACAGATGACCTGTTTTGTATTATGCATGTTTTTGTACCATACTCTTAATTTTAATTAGCTCACCATTTTATATAGTTATTTTCAATTTTTCTAAAATATTCCTCTAGCATAGCATGCTTTGCCTTTCCATGCTACTTAAATGCACTTTTTAATTTGCATCATGTTGTTAGTTCACATTCATTCCAACCTGGAAATGTAAAGCTTGACTATTTCTTGTTAGGTTTTAATACAATCTTCATCAATAGATGGGCCACTGCTATGTAATTGGTTTTTATGTAGAACTCCAGCATTATTATGAGATTGAAGTTTATCTTGTATGACAGTGAGTGAAAGATTGCATAACTCCCATTTGCTTAAAGAAGAACCTTGGCTAGCTGACACAGCTGTTATGATAATGGTAATTTGGTGCTGAATGAGAAAGGAGCTATCCAGGGAGAAAATTTCCATAACTATTGCATCTAATATCAGATGTAAGAAGTAATTTTCTCCCATAAACTGCATCCAAAATATGTTGTGAGTTCAGGGGCAAGAATAATATGGCAATATATATTTTTAAATCTATATATACTCACCATTAGTTTCTACAATTCTTTTGTTCATGTGGTACATTTTCTTGACATATTTTAGTCATAGTAAATTGGAGAAATTCATAGAAATGTAAATCCAGACATTTCTAATCCCATCCAATATAAAACATTTACACACATACACACACACACACACACACACTTTATAGATAACCCAAAAGTCCATGTAAGTATAGAATTAACTTTCCATAGACATAATTAATAAACAGTTATGGAAGAATGCTTTAAGACTCTTTAAAGAATAGATGGTCATCTCCTTGCCAGTTTTCTTTGAAAGGGTATAAATATACTACACATAAATAATTATCATGTAGTTATCATTTTTAAAAGAACATTTTAAAAGAGTATAAATCAGGTATTGAAGTGACTGCTGTGGAGAGTCTCTGTAAGGTCCTTAGAATCTGGGACCGTTTGGGTACATTTTCTTATCTCTTTGTTTAATTAGTTATGTAGTGAAAATTTAGATAAGAATAACATAAATATAAGGAAATAAAGCTAACGTATACATTTTGTAGCAATAAAACATGGAAATATAGCACAGAAACTTTTGTATTTTTGATTTTAGCAGTAAAAATACATTTTTTTTAGTTTGTTTGAGTCTCTTCCCCTCTAGCTAATATTCCATATGCAGCACTCTGTATATAGAACTCCATCACTGGTTTCAGACTGATCTCCCCACAAAGAACATCTATAAACTTGGAGAAAATATAAAACATAGGTGTGAAAATATCAAATAGCCTTCAAATGCAGTCAGGACTTAAGAGGCCAAGACCTTTGTGATAAGGGAAGTGCATTTATCCAAACCAGACTTCTCTTCAGCATTTTGTCCTCAGAATATTTGCTAATTCACACCCAGAGACATAGAGACCTAACAGAAAAATAAATCTACATATTATTTTCTGCAGTTTCATTAAACTTGGGAGGAAAAAAAAAATGGAGTTTGAGTCTTTGGCAGCAAAGATTCCAGAGACAAGAATTTCAGAGAAAAAGTGGCCACTGAGAAATGAACCCAATGTTCTGCAGTAGATTTCTCTTTGATGCATATGGCAAATTATAAGCTCCACATAAATGGTCAAATATCTGAGAAAGTTAACAAAACACATTTGTGGTGTCTCTCTGATTGGATGGGAGCCCCCAAATGTGGGGCAACCCAACTGGGTGGAAGCCAGTGGTATGCGCAGTGAAGGAATTCACTCAAGGCAGAACAAAGAAGAAAGAAGTTTATTGAACACATTCCAAGAAAGTGGCGCACAGGACAGCAAACAAGAGAGTGCCTGTGATGAGGCAGTGAGGCCACAGTTGTAAGGTGGAGTGTGAGATGGGAACGTAGGGAATTTTCATTTTTTTTTTTTTTTTTTTGGTAATCTTAGGAACTGTGCCTGGATGTAATTGGTCGGTTAGGCCTATGGTTATTTCGAAGTGGGTCACATAATGAGCCTGTTTGCATTCAGCTTGGTGTTCACTGTGGGTCCTTTTACCTTATTCTGGTTTCCGTTGTTGCCTAAAAGTGGGCTCTACAGTATTTGCTAACCATATATAATCAAGTATAGATTATAGCATTAATACAGTTCTAAGAGGACAACAAATCCTGGAAGTAGGAAGGGCCCCAGTAACACTTCAGGCTTTCAGCTGAGATGTCTGGGGTAACTGAAGATACCATACAAGTAAAGGAAAAATTAGTGAGAGCCTCAAGCTAACCTTCCCTTACTTTTGCATCCATCTGCCAAAGGAATTAAATCTTCTCTGAAGGAAGATAACTTCATCCAAAGTAACTACAATTTATCATACACAAAGTCTTACATTAAATAAAAAAATAAATTACTAGATTTACCAGAATATTGAGCCAAATGGCTAGAATCATAAAGAAAAGATGATAGAAACAGATCTACAGGGGCGCCTGGGTGGCTCAGTTGGTTAAACGACTGCCTTCGGCTCAGGTCATGATCCTGGAGTCCCGGGATCGAGTCCCACATCGGGCTCTCTGCTCAGCAAGGGGTCTGCTTCTCCCTCTGACCCTCTTCCCTCTCGTGCTCTCTGTCTCTCATTCTCTCTCTCTCAAATAAATAAATAAAATCTTTAAAAAAAAAAAAGAAACATCTACAAATAAGTAATCCAACTTATTAAACAAAAACTAAAACAACTATGGCTAATATTTTAAGGAATTGTATTTTTTATAAAATAACGAATTTTGCTAGAGAACCAGAATTTTAAAAAAATCTAATGGAAATGCCAGAATTAAAAAAAAAATGCAAAAACAAAATTTAGAAGCAGAGTGAATACAGTAAAACCAAATATAAGTGAACTGGAAAAATATAAGAATAAATTATCCAGACTGAAACAAAGAGTTATAGATAAAAATAAATTCATAAATTGTAGACATGTGTGAAATGATGCAAAATTCAGATATTCTTATAACTAGACTTCCAGGGGCATCTGGCTGGCTCAGTTGGTGGAGCGTGTGACTCTTAGGAGTTCAAGCCCCATGTTGGACATGGAGCCTACTTAATTAAAATAAATAGAGTTCTAATATGAGAGGAGAAAAAGGCTGCCACATTAACATTTGATAGATTACTAGCAAACAAATTTTCCAAAACTGATTTTTTTTTAAAAAGGGACGACATGAACAAAATTATATATCATAGTAAATGTGTAGGAAAACAAATATATATTATATATATTACATTCATATCTCTCTATATATTCATTTCAAAGGCCCCACAATATGCCTGAGAACTAACCTCTGACCAGAAAAATATAATAATAATCATAACAGCATAAAGCAATCAGAGAGTACCTTTAAAGGTTATAAGAAAATTACTGTCAATGTAGAATTCTATATCCAGTAAAAATAGCCTCCAGTAAAAATGGTTAAAAAATAATGTATATTTTTTTCACAATAATGAGAGAATTTAACATCAGCATATATGCACTATAAGAAAATTATAAAAGGGGCTATTCAGGTAGAATGATACTTATTCTATATGAAAGCATGGTAGCTCAGAAAGAAAGAAAAGCATGCTCATAACCTGAAATGATGATTGGCTTTGTCAAGACTTATGATAATGTGGTGAGGTAAAAAGTATATGTAGATTTGAAGAAACACAACAATTATTTCACAGAAGGTAAGAGGGAAAAGGAGATGAAGTGGAAAACTTTTTTGCATTGCCTAGGAAGTGGCAAAAATAATAAAGTAAGGAGGTATATTTTTCACTGGGTACACATATAAAATTCTAGAGTAACCATCAAATAAATAAAAGCATGTATACTAATGAACTGAAAGGAAAAATAAATTAAAAAAAAAAACATGGGTTAACAAGAGAAGAAGAAAAAAGGTCAATGAAGAGATAAACAAACAAACAAAAAAACAAGAGTAAGCTGGTATTATTAAACCCACATATATAAGTAACTGCATTCAATGTACACAAAATAAAATTCCAATTATAATTAAGAGAATGTCAGAATTGACTTTTGGAAACTTTTAAAAACTTAAAAACTGTATGCTGCTCACAAGAAACACTTTTACGGACAAATGCATTGTTAAAGAAAAAGGATGGAAATAAAATTCTAGTCAAATTCTAACTAAAAGAATCATTGATGAGGGTTCTAGAGGGGAGGGGATTGGGAGGATGGGTTAGCCTGGTGATGGGTATTGAGGAGGGCACATTCTGCATGGAGCACTGTGTGTTAAGCACAATGAATCATGGAACACTACATCTAAAACTAATGATGTAATGTATGGGGATTAACATAAGAATAAAAAAATTAAAAAAACAAACAAACAAAAAACAAAGAGTAAATGTTACTGGGTGTAAGTTTAAAAATAAAATTTCTAAAAAGAAAAAAATAAAAGAATCATTGATGTCTTAAGTCTATATTTAAGGCAAATACTAGTAGAGATGAGAAGGGGCAGTTTGTAACTATAAAACAAACATTTAACAGGAAATATAACCATCATAAAACTAACTGCCTAGTAACATAGTCTACATATTTCTGGAACAAAATGTTGCAGAAACTAATATAAGATACATAAAAAAACTTCAATTATAGTTAGTGATTTTATTTATTTATTTTTAAAGATTTTATTTATTTATTTGACAGAGAGAGAGAGAGAGCAAGAGAGCACAAGTGGGAGGAGCAGCAGAGGGAGAGGGAGAAGCAGGCTCCCCGCTGAGCAGGGAGTCCAATGCCGCGCTTGATCCCAGGACCTGGCATCATGACCTGAGCTGAAGGCAGATGCTTAACCGACTGAGCCACCCAGGCGCCCCTATAGTTAGTGATTTTAAAGTAATCTGAAAATGTCTTTTTAAGTAAAATTACTTTTTTAAGTAATTACACACACACACACATACTCAAATGCAAATTGGTAAGTGTGTAAATATTTTGAACAATACAATTAAAACTTAATCACATTTCAACCCAAACTGCAACATATATTCATTTCAATCAAATGGGAAACTTTTACCAAAATTCACCAAATACCTTCAAGCAGGAATCAGGCTGATAAATCCTCCCAGCTACAAACATGAAACGTAGTTTATGGAAAAGAAGTATGGATGACTTAGATGGCGACGCAAGAACAAGAGGATGGACAACCCCAGGTTGCCAAACTGGGTACTAGTAAGACCTATTCTGCATTCCTTGGATCAGAATCTACATTCTGATCTACAGGATCTACATTCCTTGGCCAGAAGTAGGTCTGGCCAAATTTCAAAATTTCTGAGGAATCATGACTATGTGCTCTCATTCTTCTCTTTATTAAATGAAAATGGCTCTTGCTATTATCATGTCCCTGCCTCACCCTTGTGATTTTGGAGTATGGTGGTATTTGTATTTTTTAGGCCTCTAAGTTATGAGGCTTACTGAGAAACTGTAAATCTTGAACAAAACTTGAGTTGCCTCATCTACTTTTGGAAGTGTTTTAGATAATAAAGTACTGAATGCTAGTAATGTTTTCATGCAGTATTGTGATAAAAATTTTGGAGAAGACAGTGAGCACATTTGTGCATGGAACTAATAAAAAACAATTACATCAAGGGTATATGGACTTTTTTAGGGGTGCCTGGGTGGCTCAGTTGGTTAAGCGACTGCCTTCGGCTCAGGTCATGATCCTGGAGTCCCGGGATCGAGTCCCGCATCGGGCTCCCTGCTCGGCAGGGAGCCTGCTTCTGCCTCTGACCCTCCCCCCTCTCATGTGCTCTCTCTCTCTCATTCTCTCTGTCTCAAATAAATAAATAAAATCTTAAAAAAAAAAAAAGGGTATATGGACTTTTTTAGACTGGAAATCATGGCCACAATATTTTTCAGCATCTCCTATCAAGGGGAGTCTATTTTTCTACCTCTTAAATGTGATACTGCCCTGTGACTAGTTTTGTGTGCAATAATAAACAAATATTAAGAATAATGTTAGCCAAAAGATAACAGAAGCCAGAGGATAATAAAATTAGATGTTTAAATGCTGAGAGGAAAACAGCCACCTATTAGTCTATTGTTAATAAAATACCCTTCAGTAATAAAGAAAATAAATGAATCATAAATTAAAGTCAGTGAATTTGTCACCAGTAGATTCATATTGCAAAAATAGCTTTAAAATTTTTCTTTATGCTAAAGAAATAATACCACATGTCAACTTTATCTAGGAAGGAATGAAGAACATTATAAATGATGAATATATGGAGAAATATAAAAAACAAATTATTTACATTTTTTTCAATTTATTTAAGGAACAATTAGCATGCAAAGCAAAAAACAACAATATCTTATGGAACTGAGAACTCACATAGAGTGAGTGAGGGGAAAGAAATAATAAATCTGTAATTATATTTAGAAATTTTAACATTCCTCTGTCCATCATTGATAAAGGAATTAGAAACTTGGTACGGGTTTGGAAGATTGAAGGAACACTTTCAATCCACATAATGCACATCTACAAAATACTTTAACAAGAGTAGGATAAAAACTTTACAAGTGGACATGAAACAAAGGACTTGAATACTGAACAGAAGATATTGGGATAACTATGATCATATGGAAAAATGATCAAAATGCCTCTACTCTTCAGAAAAATGCAAATTAAACAGTACCATACATCCATTACAATTGTTAAAATTAAATTTATTACAAGCAAGTATTTGTGCAGTTGTGGAGCAACTGGAATTTTCATGCCTTGCTGGCAAAAGTGTATAATGTTACAGTTGTTTTGGATAATTGTTTGGCGCTTTCTTATAAAATTAAACATACACCTACTTATACTATGATGAACAATTCCACCCCCAGGTATTTACCAAAATAACAACAACAACATATTCATTTCCACAAAGTACTAGTTCAAAATGGTCATAGAAACTATTCATAATAGCACCAAACTGGAAACAACTCAAATGTCTATGCATTTCCACCCTAAATATTCCTCCCTGTCCTGCCACTTCCCCCAGAAAATACTGTTAAGTCACAACAGCCCTATGCAAAAGAGCCAATAACCACCAAGAAGAGAATGGTTAAACAAATTATTTTATATTCATATAATGGAATACTACTCAGCAACAAAAAAGGGACAAAATACTGACATGTGCACCTATCAAGCTTTGATCTCACAGACATTATGTTAAGAGCAAGAAAAAAGTTGCAAAGAGAGAATGTTCATCATGATTCTTCTTCTAAGAGTAGGCAGTAATAATCTATCTAGGATATTAAAATTAAAAAAAGAAAAAAAAGTTCCCTAGTAATGGTGGCAGGAAGAGAGGTAGTACATTGCCTAGAAAAAGACATGAGGCAAGTTTCTGGGTAATGGGGATGTATATACCTTGATTTACATGGTAATTTTATGGATTTGTACAATAGTCAAAACTACTCATTGAAGTGGACACTTCAGATCTTGGAGATTGACATTATATAATTTCTACCTCAAAATACTAATGTAAGAAAAAACAATACCATCCACCTCATTTATATTCTTCCCATTTAATAGGACAAATTATTGAAATACATTATGATTATGAACACTAACAAGAAATGATATACTGATATTCTACTTTATTGCTTATAGCAAATAAAAGAAAAATAAACACAATCTACATAAATACAATAGAATTCAATCTCCATCTTCTCTCAGGAATGATTTCTAAGAAGTTATAATAGCATGATAAATATATTGTCTATTAGCTTTTCTAGAAAAAAGCAGTTTGGAAACCCACACCTGTACCCTTAGGCAATAAATAAAATCGTGGAAATTAACATTATTAAGGTCAAATTGGTCTATTTGCATGAATATTTCTCTAATAGGACAGCGAGTGATAATTTGTTTTTACACAAAAGTGATTTACGAAACTCATAAATGCAGCCCATTAAATTCAATTGAATATTTTCCCAACTCAACTTCTTTTAGCTGTATCACAAAAAATTGCCATGCACACTCCAATGAGAATTTGCAAATTTTTACCATTTCACAGGGATTGGGGTAGGTTAGAACACACGTTGATTCAAGAATACACTGAGTACTTTTGTGGGGATAAAGTAATGCATTCACAGACTGAAGCACTAAACTCAGTCGCAGTTTAAAAATATTTCACATAGACATTTATGTCATATATTCAGATGATTTCTCATCAATTATCCTGACAAAGGAAGAGTTGAAAAAGAGGATTGTACTAGCAGAGGGATCCATGTGGTAGTTTGGTGCAATTTCACTACATTTAAGTATTAGTACAAATTTAGGGGAACTTTTCTTGTCTATGTAGTAACCAGAAATTGTCATTCACAGAGACATGTCAAGTTAAGTAGATTAAAGTGGAAAATTATTGTGGAAATTTTGAAATTATTTCATTAAACATTTTAAACATTTTTTAGGCCTTCAAGGAAAACAAACATTTAAAAATCATCATTAACCTTTTGCTGCAATGAAGCTAGTGTATGATAAATATAAATGTGTTTCTGCTTTCAATTTTTATATAGGGAACTATGGATTACATAACATTGGTGGATGTGCACATACCATATTTGGGAATCATTATGCATAAAATAATGTAACAAGATATCAGAAAGTTAAAAAAGAAGAAGGAAGAGGAGGGGATAGAGGGAGGAGGGAGGAAGGAAGAAAATGATCAATCTATAATTCTATAAACCTTGTTAGTGAGCCCGCTTGCTCAAACTATACACCGCAACATCAAAACCAGAAATAGAGATCGCTTAACTCATGATCTAACTAAAACCCATTGTACTTATTTCTTAGCCCACTTTCTTGAGGCATTGACAAAGGTGTCTTGCAATAAATGGAATATCCCAACTACCAGACCAGAAAATCCCTGATAGCTATAGAATGCCTAGGATACCACACTCCATACGTCTCTTTCACTGCCATGATCACAGGCTGATCACATACCGGCTCCCACCCATGATGATGTGTTCTCTGCCTGTTCTCTTGCATGTACCCCCCCAACCACCCTGCCCAATATCTCTTCATCAAACTCTAGGTGTCCATCTTGTCAGTGGAGAGGTCGGTTGCTAAGTCTTTTATCTGCCACCTTCCCCAGCTGCCCGTACCCAAAATAAACTTACCCCTTTCTCTTCTCCAAACGCTCATCTCTCCAGTTATTGGCTTCTCTCTCAATGGGTTTATCCGAGTTTGTTCCGCAACAGCATTGGTAGATTCAACTAAAGACTATGCTTTTGATTTGTCCAGCCCCCTCAGGATTCCCTGGATGGAGAAGTTGGCGGCAGCAGCATGCTAGGGTTTATCCATTCATTTCCCAAGTTAGTGGCTATGATGGATTGATCATAACACACACAAATACGAACACTATGTGTTTGCGTATGCATGTGTATATGTTCTCTTTCAGTTGTTTTCAATGGATACCAAGTGCTTACTCAAAATTAACAAAAAATGGACATCCATATTTCCACCTAGCTTTATAATGATATTTTCTAATGCATTTAAAATACTCTCCTGTTTGAAATACAATAATTTAATTGGTAATCATTACCTTTTGTTGACTTAGTTATTGGGATCTTAATTGGCATATTGACTAGAAAGGGACACAAAGGAAGTTTCTGGGTAAAGGATATGTTGTATAACTTGATCTATATAATGATTTTTTGCAGAGCTTAAGTATTTGATATATTAAATGTACTGCAAATATCTTTCTCTATTGTTTCTTTTTAAATATTCCATATAATTTTAAATTTTTAATAATACATTAATATTCTTTTGGACACTTTTTTCTTTCCAGCACAGCTCTGATGTTTTGGTACTATATCCACCCCTCCTAAAGGACTCATGGAAGCTGATGCACCACACATTTCCAGGTTAAGTTCTTTACATACCTAGATTCATCCTTCCAGTCCCTTTATTCCTGCTGTTTCCTGGCTTAAATATGGAGACATGTTCATTTCAGATATCTGATAATATTAAGCTCTATTTTCTTCTAAGTACATCTTTAATTCTTTAAAAATGATGAACTCTAGTCTTTCTAGATTTTAACTTGTTGTATATGAAAATAATGGTTCCGAACTAATTTTTTCTTAACTGTCTACCAAAGATTTTAATTCTATATTAGAAATATTTCTCCATTGATAAGTAGTGCCTTTCTTTTGCTTTAAATCATATCTCTACTTCTGAAATCAACTGTAGAGACTAATTTTTATTTATTTATCATGTTAAATTTCTTCTATTTCAAGTTTGAGATAATCATCCTATGATTTTTTTTAGTCATTTCATAAATCATTTTAATATTTGCTCTTGTTCTCCATCAGAATTCTACATTTCAAAAACATTTAGTTTATTTGGGAGTTTATATTTGCAAAGAACTTTTTACTTCCAGATAAATTAGTGCTATTTAAGAAAATAAAAAATTGACTGCATTTTTTATTGGAATGTGTATCATTCAAGTAAATATTGTAAGCCTCAACTGAACTGGCATAAACACTGCTTTGGAGAAAAATATTATTTCTCTTAAAAAGAAACCTTGATTCCAGAGTATATCTAAATTGATAAATTCAGCTGCTCAACAGCATTATTAGTACCCCCGATTCTTTTTAGCCTCCCAATCTTCCCTCAGTGTGTTAATTTTGCCCTCAGGCCTCTCCCTAGAAAGTTGCCCTCTTCTAAGAGTGCATGTGCAAATATAATGTTCACAAAAATAAAAGAGGCATTGTCCAATGTGTGTATCATTTTATAAGAAAAATCACAAGCAAACTGATAAACAAAAACATTTTCCAAATCCTCCAAATAAACTTGTAAACTTCTATGACCTCCTTTCCCATGAGATAATTATGTCAAAAAGCTACATCATTCACTGACAAGAGAAATGGAATTAAAAGGACTATATTAATTAGAGTAGACTTACAGGGATTTAACCTTCAGATTGGGATAATGTCAATATTTAGAGAATCTTGTGGTTAGGGTGAATATCCTGTTCAAATTCAGAGATTAGCTGAAAGGAAAGAAAATGTGGATTGACAGAGGAATAGGAATCCAAAAATGCCAGCTACTGAGGTTATCAAAAAATACATTACAGTATTTCATTTTTAGCATGGAACTTTTTTTTTAAATTTTAAGCATGTCACATGCATACATGTATTTATGTGTTTATGGAATGTAGACTCTTTATAGAAAAAGGATTCAGTATCATTTAGTCATTATGTCCCTCAATTTCCTGGCCCAGTGTTGGCATACAGAAGGTACTCGATAAGCAGTTGTTGAAAGCATAAATAATGTTATGATTCACACAGTGACAAACAAGAAATATAAAACAAGGTTGAGTAGAGGACTTCAAGGAAACAAAGATTCTTGGATTCAGGTAAGGTCCTGCTCCTCTTAATCTCTACTAGTAATGAACAATTTTCTAATTGATGTGATAAATAGCTGGTTTTGTTCATCATTCAGATTGAACTAAGTTCTATGAAGATTTGGATTACATTTATTGATTTATTTTTTTGTCCTTAAAGTCACATAGGGTCTTAATGATACGGGCATTTAATAAGAATTATTTATATATTCAGGCTATAATACTTTCATCAGTTTTTGTTGCATATATCTTCATGCACACTGTGGCTTTACTTTATACTTTCTTAATAGTGTCTTTGAGGAGGAAATAGAGTACTCCAGAATAAATCAGAGTATAATTTATTAACCATTTACTTTATGCAAGCAATTTTTTGGTCCTACCGAACATTTTTCCCATTTACTTTATGCTAGCAATTTTTGGTCCTATTGAATATTTTTCTCTTTTTTTTCCATTTTTAAAATTTAAATTTGGTTTCAGAGGTAGAGGTCAGTGATTCATCAGTCTTATATAATACCCAATGCTCATTACATCACATGTCCCCCTTAACGTATATTGCCCAGTTACCCCATCCTCCCACCCTTCTCCCCTCCAGCAACTCTCAGTTTCTTTCCTGTGATTAAGAGTTCCTTATGGTTTGTCTTCCTCTCTGGTTTCATCTTGTTTTACTTTTTCCTCTCTTCCCCTATGATCCTCTGTTTTGTTTCTTAAATTTCACATATGAGTGAGATTATATGATAATTATCTTTCTGTGATTGACTTATTTCACTTAGCATAATATACTAGTTCCACCCACATTGTTGCAAATGGCAAGATTTCTTTTTTTTGATGGCTGAGTAGTAGCTCATCATATATATGATGGAATAATACTATATATCACATCTTCTTTATCCATTCATCTGGGCTCTTTCCATAGTTTCCATAGCTATTGTGGACATTGCTGCTATAAACATTGTTGACCATAGAGTTGAGGGTCCATTTCTGGGTTCTCTATTCTGTTCCATTAATCTATATCTCGGTTTTTGTGCCAGTGCCATACTGTCTTAATGATTACAGTTTTGTAATAGAGCTTGAAGTCCAGAATTGTGATGCCACCAGCTTTGGTTTTCTTTTTCAACATTCCTTTGGTTATTTGGGGTCTTTTCCAGTTCCGTACAAATTTTAGGATTATTTGTTCTAGCTTTGTGAAAAAAGTTGATGGTATTTTGATAGGGATTGCTCTGAATGTGTAGATTTGCTTTGGGTAGCATAGACATTTTAACAATATTTGTCCTTCCAATCCATGAGCATGGAATGTTTTTCCTTTTTTGTGTGTGTCTTCCTCAATTTCTTTCATGAATGTTCTATAGTTTTCTGAGTACAGATTCTTTGCCTCTTCCGTTAGGTTTATCCCTAGGTATCTTATGGTTTTAGGTACAATTGTAAATGGGATTGACTCCTTAATTTCTCTTTCTTCTGTCTCATTGCTAGTGCATAGAAATGCAAATGATTTCTGTGCACTGGTTTTATATCCTGCCACTTTGCTGAATTTCTGTATGAGTTCTAGCAATTTTTGGGTGGAATCTTTTAAGGTTTTCCATATAGAGTATCATGTCATCTACAAAGACTTCTTTGCCGATTGGGTTGCCTTTTATTTCTTTTTGTTGTCTGATTGCTTAGGCTAGGATTTGTAGTACTATCTGTTAAACGTTTTTTCTAACAAAAATTCGTGAAAATATTCCCCTGTGCTACTATTATACTTTTCACATTTAGATCTGAAATTCCCTGGAACTGATCTTGTGGTTGATGTGAACTATAAGTCAAGTTTCATTGTTTTTCATATAGATAATTGATATAGCATCACTTCTTACAAAGTAATGTTTTAAAGATTTTTTGGATCTATATTCAAAAAAGATATTTATTTATTTATTTATTTATTTATTTATTTTCTTATAATGTCTGTCTAGTTTTGGTGTCAAGATAAGCCTATTTTCATAGGATGAGTTAAGAAATAATCCCTCATCTATTTTTTGGAAGAGTTTATGAAGGACTGCTCTTAATTTTTCTTTAAATTTTTAGTTAACATTCAGCAGTGAAGCCATCTAATGCTGGATTTTACTGGGAGAATTAATTATTATTATTATTATTATTATTATTATTATTATTATTATTATTTAAATTCCTTTACTTCTTATGGGTCTATTTGACTTTATTATTTGTTCCTGAATCTTGAGTCTTGGAAGCATATGAGTTTCTAGAAATCTAGAAATCTGTCAGTTTTGTCTAGGTTATCAGATTTGTTAGCATATCATTGTTTATAGTATACTTGTATATTCCTTCTTTTTACCTATAATTTCAGAATTCATTGCACCTATTTCATTCCTTATTTATGTAAGGTGGTTGTTTTGTTGGTCTCAGCTTATTCGTAGTGACAGTATCAGCTAAAAATGCCTCACACACTACCCTGGGCCCATAATACTTATGGCAATCCCCCACAAACATTTCTCTCACCACAGGCAACATTGTGGTTGGACCAGCCCTTGTGGTTCTTTTTTTTTTTTTTTTTCTTTTTAAAGAGTTTATTTATTTATTTGAGAGAGAGACGGTGAGAGAGGGAACACAAGTAGGGGGAGTGGGAGAGGGAGAAGCAGGCTTCCCGCAGAGCAGGGAGCCCGATGCGGGGCTCGATCCCAGGACCCCAGGATCATGACCTGAGCCCAAGGCAGATGCTTAAGGACTGAGCCACCCAGGCACCCCCCTTGTGGTTCTTTTTGACTGCAAGACACACTTAAGCAACAATGATCATGGAACTTGGAAAGAAAAAGGTTTCTTACAACTCCTGGAGGGTACAGGGCAAGCCAGAGAGATCTCAGCAGAGAGAGGGAGGGAGTGCCAACCTGGATAAATGGTAAGAAGGTGGAGTGCCCAGGGTTTCCTTGATATCCTCTTATTGGTGAATTTAAAACATAAAAGCAAGAATTAAGACCTAGAAGAAAAAAGCAAGGTTACTCAAAGCGTCACTTACTAAGCTTATCCAGGGCACTCTAAAAGGGGACTTTCATGGGTGGAGGTAGCCTGGTTTCTTACCTAGTTGTTTTACTAGTAGCTGTGTTATACAACTGACCATATGTTTACATGAGAGGATGTCTTTGAAATGGATGTTTTGGCAATCAAAACTTAATGCCAGGCACTTACATTACAATGAGTCACTTCTCTTTTCTTGATTTGTCTAGATAAGGGTATTCCAGTTTTGTTGATCTTTCAAAGAACCAACTTTTGGTTTGACTGATTTCTCCATTATTTTACTATTATCTCATTTATTTCCACTTTCCTCTCTAAAATGTCCTTTCTTCTGCTTTGGGTTTAGTTTGCTGTCTTCTTTTTTTTCCATTTTCTTAAGGTGTAAGGTAATATTATTGGTTTGACCTCTTTTTTATTTTTTAGTGTAAGCCTTTAAAGTCATAAATTCCCCTCAAAGCACGGCTTTTGCAGTATCCTTATATTTCGGTATGTTGTATCCTCTTTTCACTCATCTCAAAGTATTTTCTAATTTCTCTTGTGATTTCCTCATCAACACATTGGTTATTTAGCAGTGCATTGTTTAGTTACTGCATGCATTTTGGTGCTCTCCTTCCTTTATTTCTGTCTCTACTATACTACTATTAGAGATTTGATGTTTGAAATAAAGCTCTGTTTATTTATCTTTATCACTTTTTTCTCACTTCCTCAGAGTAAATAATTTTTATTTGTAAAATCTCAATATTTATCTAATTTTATGTATCTAAGTTCATTGATGTGTCTGTCATTTCTATTCTGCTATTCAGTGATTTCTTCAACTAAATTTTTAAATTTTCTAATATTCATTTAGTTCTATTTCATCATTTCTATTTCTCTGCTAACAGTATATCTTTCCATTAGTGTTTTTACTTTACCTCACAGATAATAGTTGCAATAGGTGTCTAAAAATCTTTTTCTGATAATTCCTTTATCAGTGTGATTTAGGGGTGTGTATCTATTAATTCTCTTTTCTCTTATGAATTGGTCATATTTTTCTTATTCTTTGTATATTGTGTAATTTTTAATTGCATCCTGGACATTTGAATATTATGCTATTTAGATCCTGACTTTTCTTTAAAATCCTCTGAAGAATAATGATGTTTTTGTTTTAGCAGTCAAACAACACAGCCAGGGGACGCCTGGGTGGCTCAGTCGGTTGAGCGTCTGCCTTCGGCTCAGGTCATGATCCCAGGGTCCTGGGATTGAGTCCCGCATCGGGCTCCCTGCTCCGCGGGGAGCCTGCTTCTCCCTCTGCCTCTGTCTTTCTCTCTGTCTCTCATGAATAAATAAATAAAATCTTTAAAAGAAAAAAAAAAAAAACACACAGCCAGGTTGAGACCATAAGTTCTAACTTAACTTTTGGTGTTTCTTTTCCTTCCTCCCTTCCTTCCTTGCTTCTTTCCTTCCTTCCTTCCTTCCTTCCTTCCTTCCTTCCTTCCTTCCTTC
>NW_023270807.1:27469088-27490123 GCF_011800145.1 Mirounga leonina | reverse complement strand
TTCCTTCCTTCCTTCCTTCCTTCCTTCCTTCCTTCCTTCCTTCCTTCCTTCCTTCCTCTCCCTCCCTTCCTCCTTCCCTCTCTCCCTTCCTCCCTCTCTCTCTCTTCTTTCTTCTCTTCTTTCTCTTCTCTTGTCTTCTCTTCTCTTCTCTTGTCTTCTCTTCTCTTCTCTTCTCTTCTCTCTCTTCTCTTCTCTTCTTTCTTTTTCTCTTCTCTTTCTCTTATTTCAATGACCCCAAGCAGCCAAAGCAATCTTGAAAAAGCAAAGTTGGAGGCATCATAGTCCAGATTTCAAGCTATATTACTATGCTGCAGTCATCAAGACTGTATGGTACTGGCACAAGAACAGAAATATAGGTGCCTGGGTGGCTCAGTCATTAAGCATCTGCCTTCGGCTCAGGTCATGATCCCAGAGTCCTGGGATCAAGCCCCACATTGGGCTCCCTGCTCAGCGGGAAGCCTGCTTCTCCCTCTCCCACTCGCCCTGCTTGTGTTCCTCTCTCGCTGTGTCTCTCTCTGTCAAATAAATAAAATCTTAAAAAAAAAATAAAAACAGAAATATAGAGCAATGGAACAATAGAAAACCCAGAAATACACCCACAACCCTATGGTCAACTAATCTTTGATGAAGCAGAAAAGAATATCCAATAGAAAAAGTCTTTTCAACAAACAGTGTTGGGAAAACTGGACAGCAACATGCAAAAGAATGAAACTGGACCACTTTCTTACACCATATACAAAAATAAATTCAAAGACCTAAATGTGAGATAGGAAACCATCAAAATCCTAGAGAAAAGAGGGAGCAATCTCTTTGACCTAGGCCATAGTAACACGTCTCCAACGGCAAGGGAAACAAAAGCAAAAATGAACTATTGGGACTTCATCAATATTAACAGTCACTGCCCAGTGAAGGAAACAATCAACAAAAGTAAAAGACAACCTATGGAATGGGAGAAGATATTTGCAAAGGACATATCTGATAAAGGGTTAGTATCCAAAATATATAAAGAACTTATCGAATTCTTTTGGTGTTTCTTTTTTTTTTTAAGATTTTTTTTTTTTTTATTTGAGAGAGAGAATGAGATAGAGCGCGAGAGGGGGGAGGGTCAGAGGGAGAAGCAGACTCCCTGCCGAGCAGGGAGCCCGATGCGGGACTCGATCCCGGGACTCCAGGATCACGACCTGAGCCGAAGGCAGTCGCTCAACCAACTGAGCCACCCAGGCGCCCTCTTTTGGTGTTTCTAACATCAACTCTGTTTTCAATGTCTTTGTTATGATGCCTTGGATATGTTCTGTCCCGTTGCCACTTAAATATGAGTCTGAAACTTGTACAGTGATCTCAATTTCTGAAAACTTCTGCTATGCTGTTTTGGATCTCCATAGTGCCTGCGCCGCTCCTGGATTGGTTAGCAAATTCTGGTTTCCCTCTGAGTAAGGGACAGGTGGGGCTAGGTAGGGAGAGATAGATAGGGGACTCTGTGATCAGGCTCACAAAATTAAAAAATATGGGAGATGAAAGGAAACCAGAGATAAAGGAACAAACCAGACGATCCTGTCCTAGGTGGGGTCTTGTTGTAACAGCTACTTGTGACTAACAAAATTACTGTACCCTAAAAAAGAAATAAGCCATTGAAGATGTTATCACTAGTCCTTGCTCAATGGTGGTATCAGTAGAGATGTTAAAATGATTTAAGTTCCCTGGTTAGCTTTCTATAAAAGACCATCCTGAAAAGCCCCCAGTGGCAACCTGTCTGGACCCCTTTCACTCCCGAGAGCTTTCTCTATATCCTTGCTTAATAAACCTCTGTCGCTTTACTCACTCCCCTTTGTCAACGAGATTCATTCTTCAATTCCATGAGACAAGAAACTAGCTCTCCCGCTTCACCTCCAAATCTGCCAACTTTTATTTACTTTTCAAAAGAGTCTTCATGTAGTTGCTTTTTGTATTTTGTTTAGAGTTGTAGTCGTAAGCTGGGAAGATAGGTTATACTGATCTTACTGTATCGTGACTTACATCAGAAGTCTGTGCTCATTTTAAGTTGAATCTAGAATGGCTATTATCAATTCTCCCCAGGAAAGAAGTCCCATCAGTTCTTTCCCCCCATCAATTCAAAGATAAAATTTTCAATAACAAATTTTATGTTTAGCAGAATTTATTAAAAATTATGTGGTAGAATATGGCATTTTCTAATAGCATAACATGTACAAGCACTCTATTACCCTTGGATTTAGACTTACCAAATTTTCTTAGTAGCAATCTTATAACCTGTCATTCTTCTGAGATTTTAGAAACTGTGGATTCAAGCAGACCATAAAAGCAACTTATTTTAAGGTATCACCTTAAGTCTTGGATCTGAGAGCAATTTAAGGATAGAAAAAAAAAAAAAAGCTCTATATAGTGGGTGTTTGGAATTGATCACTTTTAAAAAATCAAAACTTCCAAAAGGATGGATAATACAAAATAGTATACAATATAAAATGTACTGATTTTACAACTCCCATAGCTTGTAATGAGGGAGCAAACTTCTGGTCCCCATGGTTTCTTTAATCTGCTGAATTCCATATTCTCCTTTTTCCACTTTAGGCAATCTTTCATACAGATTAAAGACGGCAGAAGCTAAGAAACTGTAGGCCAAAGTGAAAATACTTATAATCAAAGCCAAGGAAACCATTCTAGCCAGGTGTGGGACATAGGAACAATGTTGTGGCCTGTCCAGTATCAACAATTAGTGTAATTGAGAAATAGATTTATATTTTACAATACACTCAAATACAAAAATTTGTATGTTATGCCACTACACAAAAAGGAAAGTAAAAGGGAAACCACAGATCGGGAGAAACTATTTGCAACAAACACATTTAACAATGTCATTATATCCAAAATGCAAACAAACAAAAACCTCTTAAAATCAATAACAGAAAGACAAACAGCTACATTTAAAAAAAAATGCAAATTCAGAAAGAAGATATGTGAAGCTTCACAAGCACATGGAAATGCCATCCACATCTTTAGTTATTTGTGAAATGCAACCTAAAGTGAAAATCAGAGAGTAATTACATACACAAAAAATGCTAAAATTAAAAAAAAACAACAAACAAAAACTAACAACAAAAAGGTTTGACAAGAATGTTAAACAAGTGGAACTATCAAATATTGCTAGTAGAAATAAAAAATTGTGCATCCAATTTAAGAATCTCTTTGACAGTTTCAAATAAATTTAAACATAAACCTATGATCTAGCAATTCCTCTCCTTGATATTTACCCAAGAAAAATGAAAACATGTGTCTACAAAGAGACACATTAAAGAATGTTCAGTGCAGCTTTATTCTTAATATCCCTAAACTAGAATAAGCCTATATATATCCATAAAATACTGGGGGGGGGGGGTTGTGCAATATTCATACAATAATATACTAAGTAGCAACCAAATAAAACAAACTACTGTTAACCACAAAAATAAGGATGAATATCTCACCATATGTTCAGGAATTAAAGCAGAAATAAGAGTATATGCTACTGTAACTGGGGCCCAGGAGTACAAGAGCACCTGGCTCCCGGAATTCCAATCAGATCAGGGTTGGCTACTTGCCACTGACAAAAGCTGAAGGCAGAGAGACAAGCGGTGGTGAAATAACAAAGGTATTTATTTCAGCAAGGTCAACACCAGGAAGACTGTGGACTAATGTATCGAAGTCTATCTATCTCCAAAGTGCTGAAAATACTTCTAGGTTTATATAAGGAAAACATGGGACAAACGTCAGTGGGCACATGCAGTTGGGCAGTAAAGGTCATGTTGATCATTGTCTTTGGGTCATTCACGTGGTCTTGCTGGCTCAGGGCAATCTGTTTTGCTTTAGGGGGTAGTTTTGGTTCCTCTTAGGTAATGCTTTGCCCACTGTTTTTTTGTCTAAGTTAAGAGATAAGCTGGAAAGAAGACCTTAATCAATTAGAAAGTACAGACTGAGGTCGAAATGGAGGTAGTTGAAGTTCTTGTTCACTAAATGATTCCACTTATACGATCTCTGGAAAATTTAGTCTAAAGTGATAGGAATCAGGAAAAACTATCAATTTAATTCAACATATTAACAGGTTAAAAGGAAAAGGGGCGCCTGGATGGCTCAGTCATTAAGCGTCTGCCTTCAGCTCAGGTCATGATCCCAGGGTCCTGGGATTGAGCCCCGCATCTGGCTCCCTGCTTGGCCAGGAGCCTGCTTCTCCCTCTCCCACTCCCCCTGCTTGTGTTCCCTCTCTAGCTGTCTCTCCCTCTCTCTGTCAAATAAATATAATAAAATCTTAAAAAAAAAAAAAAGACAAGAAAAATCCTATGACCAGCTCAAGAGAGGTAAATACATCACACCTACTAACATACCACAACAACAACAAAATTTTTTAAACAAACATATTCATAACCAAAAAAAAAAACAAAAATCAGCAATCAAGACACTAAAGGGAACTTCTTGAATCTCATAAAGACTATCTAAAACATCCTATAACTAACATCATTCTGAATCATAAAATGTTAAATTTTCCCTTACAGCTTAGCAACAAAGTGAGTTTCTGCTATCATCATTTCTATTTACTGTTTAACTATAGGTCCTAAGCACTGCAATAAGGTGGTGAAAATAAATAAAAGGCAGAGATTTGGGAAAAACAGACGCAAAATTTTAATATATGTAGGTGATATAATTATATATGTAGAAACACTTTTAAAAATCTATAAAAGTAATCTGCAAATGAGTAAGTACATCATGAAGTTTTGTGGGATACGGATCATGACCTGAGCCACCCAGGCACCCTATGTGAAATATTTTTAAACTGTGACTGAGTTTAGGGCTTCAATCTGTGAATTCATTACCCCAAAACTGGACCTCTTTCTTTCTTTTCTTCTTTCTTTCTTTCTTTCTTTCTTTCTTTCTTTCTTTCTTTCTTTCTTTCTTTCTTTCTTTCTTTTTCTTTCCTTCCTTCCTTCCTTCCTTCCTTCCTTCCTTCCTTCCTTTCTTTCCTTTCTTTCCTTCCTTTCTTTCTTTCTTTCTTTCTTTCTTTCTTTCTTTCTTTCTTTCTTTCTTCTTTCTCTTTCTTTCTTTCTTTCAAGATTTATTTTATTTATTTGAGAGAGAGAGAGTGCAGGAAGGAGATACAGAGAGAATGTGAAGAAGTTTCCATGCTAAGCACAGAGCCTGATGTGGGGCTCGATCCCACACCCTGAGATTGGGACCTGAGATGAAACCAAGAGTCAGACAGTTAACCAACTGAGCTACCTGGGCGCTCCAGGACCATTTTCTTTCACCATACACAAAAATAAACTCAAAATAGATTAAAGACCTATATGTAAGAACTGAAACTATAAAAATCCTTGCAAAGAGTATAGTCAGTAATCTCTCTGACATCAGCTATAACAATATTTTTCAACATATTTCTCTTAAAGGAAGGGAAATAAAAGCAAAAGTAAGTGATTGGGACTGCATCAAAATAAATAGTTTCTGGGGCGCCTGGGTGGCTCAGTTGGTTAAGCGACTGCCTTCGGCTCAGGTCATGATCCCGGGGTCCTGGGATCGAGTCCCACATCGGGCTCCCTGCTCGGCGGGAGGCCTGCTTCTCCCTCTCCCACTCCCCCTGCTTGTGTTCCTGCTCTCGCTGTCTCTGTCTCTGTCAAATAAATAAATAAAATCTTTAAAAAAATATAAATAAATAAATAAATAAATAAATAAATAAATAGTTTCTGCGCAGCAAAGGAAACAATCAGCAAAACTAAAAGGCAAACTACTGAATGAGAGATTTTTGCAAATGATGTATCTGACAAAGGGTTTAGTATACAAAGTATATGATGAACTGATACAACTCAATGCCCAAAACACAAATAATCCTATTAAAAAAAATGGGCAGAAGACATGAACAGACATTTCTCCGAAGAAGACATACAGATGGCGAACAGACACATGAAAACGTGATCAATATCACTCATCATCAAGGAAATGCAAATCAAAACTACAATGAGATATCACCTCACATCCGTCAGAATGTCTAAAATTGAAAACACAAGAAACAACAAGTGTTGGCAAGGATGTGGAGAAAAAGGAACCCTCGTGCCCTGTGGGAATGCAAACTGGTGTAGCCACTGTGTAAGACAGTATGCAGGTTCCTCAAAAAATTAAAAATATATCTACCTTATGATCCAGGAATCACACTACTGGATATCTACCCAAAGAATACAAAAACACTGATTCATATGGATACATGCACCCTTATATTTATTGTAGTGTTATTTAGAAAAGTCAGACTATAGAAGCAGCCTAAGTGTCCATGTGTCCATCAATAGATGAGTGGATAAAGAAGAGGTGGCATATATATATATATATATATATATATATATATATATATATATATACACACACACATACACACACACAATGGAATATATATACAATGGAATATTATTCAGCTGTTAAAAATATTGAAATCTTATTATTTGCATTAACATGGATAGACGTAGATCATATAATGTCAAACAAAATAAGTCAGTCAGAGAAAGACAAATACCATATGATCTCACTCATCTGTGGAATTTAAGAAAAAAAGCAAGCAAGCAAAGGGGAGAAAAGATAGAGAAGAGAAAGAAAGAAACCAAGAAACAGACTCAACTAGACAGATTAAACTGATAGTTACCAGAAGGGAGGTGGGTGGGTGCTGGGGGGAATAGGGATGGGGATTAAAAGGTACAATTACCGTAATGAAAAAAATGGAAAAACAATAAAGATAAAGGCTTTGGTTGGTTAAAATTAAAAAAATAAAATCTTCACTTAGCTTTTCACTAAGGTTTCAAGTTACCTGTTCTCAAAGGCCCAAATATAGTAATACTATTGTTGGTGTTACTGACAATAATTGTGGCATCTATTGCACGGTAATTGACTGTGTATATGTATGTGCACATGTGTATATGAAAAAAATCAATTTTATTATAAATCTAAAACCACTCAAAAAATAAAACCCTTTTTAAATAAATCTAATAAGTGATTAAAAGATGAAGAAGAAAAAATTCTAAATAGTATTTATTTATATACGGAAAAATACTTAAGGATAAAAAAAATCAATGCTTCAGAAAATACAAAAGATCTATGTTTACAATAACAGTATTTTAGACTTTTATTTGAAGAGTTTTTTAATAAATATACTAATTTAATACATCATTTATAAATAATGTGGAGCAATCATGAATGAGCTTAAATGTTTTGCCCTAGGTCAATGGGAGAGTCAGAACCTAAACCCAGGTCCCTGAACATGCCTATCCTCTACACTGAAAAGATGCAATTTTAATTAAAAATTGAGTTTGATTTTTTCCCAAATTTCTGTGAGTTAAATTAAGAAGGAGCAAGGAGAGAAAATCACCAGCATTGCAGTTACTCTTAGCATCCCAGTTTATCCATTGTTAATAACATAGAAACTGACTTTTGGGCGCCTGGGTGGCTCAGTTGGTTAAGCGACTGCCTTCGGCTCAGGTCATGATCCTGGAGTCCCTGGATCGAGTCCGGCATCAGGCTCCCTGCTCGGCAGGGAGTCTGCTTCTCCCTCTGACGCTCCCCCCTCTCATGTGCTCGCTCTCTCATTCTCTCTCAAATAAATAAATAAAATTTTTAAAAAAACAAAAACAAAAACTTAGAAATGACTTTTAAAAAACAAAAAGATCATATTTACAAAGAGACTTGTAAAAATGTCTATTTTTAAACATTGTTTTAGTATAAGCTAAACATTTCTAAAACATCTTAGATGTAAATTTTATACTACTAAAATAGTTGAAGATCCACTCCTAAAATTGAATTTCCTATGGGTGAATTATATTTTATTTTTAAAAAATGGTATAATAACATAAACATTTAAACGTTATTTCTTTCTTTCTTTTTTTTTTTAAAGATTTTATTTATTCATGAGAGACAGAGAGAGAGGCAGAGGGAGAAGCAGGCTCCCTGCAGAGCAGGGAGTCCAATGTGGGACTCGATCCCAGGACCCTGGGATCATGACCTGAGCCAAAGGCAGAGGCTTAACTGACTGAGCCACCCAGGCGTCCCTTAAAAGTTCTTTCAAAGCAATAATTGCAATCTAAAATCAGAAATGTCTCTCCATTGATGTGAAATTTCTTTGACAGAAAATAGTGGCTTAAATAAATGAAAGTCATTGAACCAAAGATTTGTAGTAATGAAATTTCATATTTGACTGAAAAACAGCTGTGGAAAACCTAATCAAATGTTGAAGAAAAGCTTAAGTGAACTTTATTTAATAGCAACTACTGACTTGAATAAATCGCCAAGGTTATGAAGCTACAATCATTTCATATATTTTATAGAAATAGCCACCAATTACTCCAGATCATTATATTTAAATAGGCACAGATAGCTACAACCACAGAATATGAATGCTTAGTGTAAAATCTTAATTTACCTTGGCAAATAATTATTAGATATTTTATTTTTAAATTACCTTGATATGATAAATTTTAGTCTTATAAAGTATGATTTTTGCTTTAATTGTATGTATCACTATATCAAAACGTTGACTGAGCTTGTTCCTGGTGAGAAATGTAAGTAGAACATAAAATTTCAATATGCTTAGGAAATAAGAGAATACCTTCACTTAATAATGGTCAGTTATAAACAACTCTTAGGTAAGCAGACATATGATTATTTTAAAAGTGTAAAATGCAGAATACTGTATGATTCTCTTACTTGACTTCAATGTTATAGATATTATTCATAATTTAATATACATAGTGTATATATTCTGTTTATGACCTACCATGTTAAACAAAAATATTCTAATGATTTCCTTGATATGCTAAGTAATCATAAATATATGTTGGAATAACCACAAAAGTTTATCAGGTATATACTCGTTAAACATTTTTCTTTCTTATTGTTTTTCCTGAGATAAATACATGAAGCTACTGCTCAATTATCTGATAATGAAATAACCTAAAATGTCTTTATTGAATAGAAAAAGATGTAGCTATATACACATTTTTTTTTTTTTTTTTTAAGATTTATTCACTTGTCAGAGAGAGAGAGAGAAAGTGCGCACAAGCAGCGGGAGCAGCAGGCAGAGGGAGAAGCAGGCTTCCCGCCAAGCAGGGAGCCTGATGCGGGGCTCGATCCCATGAAGCTGGGATCATGACCCCAGCCAAAAGCAGATGCTTAACCAAATGAGCCACCCAGGCGTCCCACATAATTATAATATTTGTCTTTTTCAAGCTAGACTCCTTTCTTGGCGTGCTATTTTGAAGTTTAACATCAATCTTCCCATACCATAAAAAAATTCAGGGTTTCCCCTTGATAACTTTCACATATTTTCTGGGTTTAAGTTTCTAAAACAACAACAAGAACAAAATTCATGTGAATGTCTTCCTCTAAATTCATAATGCTAACTTTCAATATAATAAACATACTCTGTGGTATGCACAATTATCACTTGTGTTTATACTCTCTTATCTTAAAACCCATCCGTCTGCTTTCTGCTCAAGTTCTATGGACTTATTTCCTTTAATTCTGTCTTAACATTATCCTTTTTTTTCCCCCTAATGAGGGAAACTTTGATTTAAAATATACAAGCTATAGAGGGGCAAAGCAATGTTCTAAGAGAAAAGCGATGGAGATCCAAACACTCCCCTTTCGAGGTTAACATGAACCATATGGTGATCATGTGATGTTTCTTTTTTTAGACTGTTGATGTGATAGATTACATTAATTGATCTTTGAATGTTGAACCAGCTTTTAATTTAGTGAGAGATGGAATAATAAATCTCTGTTTATTTATTTATTTTTTTAAGATTTTATTTATTTATTTGAGAGAGAATGAGAGACAGAGAGCACAAGAGGGAAGAGGGCAGAGGGAGAAGCAGACCCCCCGCCAAGCAGGGAGCCGGATGCGGGACTCGATCCCAGGACTCCAGGATCATGACCTGAGCTGAAGGCAGTCGCTTAACCAACTGAGCCACCCAGGCGCCCAGTAAATCTCTGTTTAAAGTGAATAAATATTTATAAAAACCAATCTACATAAAGAAAATGTAATATTAATTGAAAGAAATGTCCACTTTAAAAATAAATTACTCTTGGGCACCTGGGTGGCTCAGTCGTTAAGCGTCTGCCTTCGGCTCAGGTCATGATCCCAGGGTCCTGGGATCGAGCCCCGCATCGGGCTCCCTGCTCCGCGGGAAGCCTACTTCTCCCTCTCCCACTCCCCCTGCTTGTGTTCCCTCTCTCACTGTGTCTCTCTCTGTCAAATAAATAAAATCTTAAAAAAAATAAAAATAAGTTACTCTAAAAGTTGAATACTGATACATCATTTCCCAGTTCAATAAGATAAAAAGATATAGACTTTTTTCATAACTCTATATATACATTAATGTATTCATTTTAACTTAGATTCAAAATCTTATTAATTCATTTTATTGTTTATCTCTCAGGTTCTTTTTTCTCTCTCATTTTTTTACTTCCATTGAAATGTTTCTTTTAAATTAGCATTTCAACTGTTTTTTTCAGGAATGAAACAGTCTCATCTCCATCAGGCTCTTCCAAAATCTGTTTATAAGGAAGACTGATATCCTTCAAACTTTGTAAAATGTATTTTAATACATAATGTCATTGCTTAAAAACATTTACTGGCTTTCTGGGATACTGAAAAATACTTAAACCTTAGGTTTCAATATGTCTGAGGTTTTTTAATACTTTAGCTCCACGAAGTATTCCTAATATTATGACCACTTTCTTTTGCTAAACTTTATTCTAATCAAATTACTATACCTTCAATTCATAGTTCCTGAATTACTCAGCAGTTAACCCAGGTTTTGTACTTTACTCATGCTGTAACAGAGTATACTGAGTATTTACACTACTACTTCCTAATAATGTGATCTTGGTCAAAATATTTAACAAAAATTCAACCTTATTAAGCAGTTAACTCTTAATAAAGAATTACATTCCTCATAGGGTTTTGTAAAGATTTTAAATATAGTAATAATACCTAATACCCCATATAAATTTCCTTTCTTTTAAAAAAAAATTATTTATTTATTTGAGACAAAGAGAGAGAGAGCCTGGGCTTAGGAGGCTGTAGGGGCAGAGGGAGAGGGAGAAGCAGACTCCCCACTGAGTAGGGAGCCAGACGCAGGGCTCTATTCCTGGACCCAGGGATCATAAACTGAGCTGAAGGTATATGCTTAACCAACTGAGCCACCCAGGCACACCCCTAATATAAATTTTCTAATTAACAAAGCAACACAATGCTCAGCAAAACTGAGATATACAGTTGTTTTTGTTTTTTTTTTTTCCTTTTAAATATTGCCCAGGCCATTTAATTAGTAACTAGTAAGACCAATCTTGTTCCAGGATCTGAACTCTTAACTATTATGTGTACTGTCTCTCATTCTTCTATCTTTGCTTTCAGTTAAGTGCCTAACACTTTGTAGCTGCTCACAGTGTATCTGTTATTTATGATGAGATGACAATGGTGATGATGATGATGTGAGGAAGACTGAGTGAATGAATCCAATAATATGAATAGATTGCTAATGTCTTAAGTGATTTTACAAAGTTAGAAACATTCAAGTTAATCAAACAATTTTCAAAATATTTTACCATTTTTTAAAGGAACTCATAACTGTTTCTTAAATTATTATTAAGAATGGACACACTGGGGGTGCCTGCGTGGCTCAGTCAGTTAAGCTTCTGCCTTTGGCTCAGGTCATGATCCCAGGGGCCTGGGATTGAGCCCCACATTATTGATCCCCTGCCCAGCAGGGAGCCTGCTTCTCCCTCTCCCTCTACCGCTGCCCCTGCTTGTGTTGTCTCTCTTGCTCACTCTCTCTCTCAAATAAATAAATAAAACCTAAAAAAAAAAAAAAAAAAAAAAAAAGAATGGAGACACTGTTCAGCTCTCTCAAAGCCTGAATAAACTGTGGAAATTAAATTTGTAATTAGATTTTTTCAGTTATACCTATTGACAAAAACATATACTATTTGGAATAGTTTGGAAGCTCATAGGGGAAGCATCATATGCTTATAATTACATTAGGAATATTTTAGGATTATATTAATTTCACATAGTCTAGTGGTTTTACTTTTCCTGTAGAAAAATACATTGTAATAAAAAAATCAGGATTTCAGATAAATATTTAAGATCTGACAGAATATACAAATGGACAATTGCCAGATGATATATAAAAATAGAATACAACCTGCAGCAACCAGCCCAGGAAGCCAACGTACTGTCTATAGTAACCAATCCAAGAAGTCAGACTATTATCCCAAGGAACCAATCCAGGAAGACAAACAATAACCATGGCTACCCTCAGGTCAGAATGACCAGGGCTTAATTAATAAGTGTCAGCTTCCCTAATTTTTGCCTCCACTTCAAACTTAGTATCAACTAGAGACAGCCAATCAAATGTGATGCCCCACTGTTAGTCTTATTGAAACTTGTCCATGTCAACATCCTCCAATCAAGGCATAGCTAAAAGCTTCCTTTTTTTCTTACTACAAAGTTTTCCCACTCCTCTGCCTTACTTGTGAGTCTCTACCAAACTCAGATGACAGTGACTAACTCCCTTGCTACAGCAAGTTCTGAATAAATAGCTTTTGCTTGTTTTTATTTTACTAGTCTTCACTTACTTTTATAGATCTTTAGATTAAAGTCTATTAAAAAGCTTTCAGATAGCCTACCTTATCAGGTAATCTTTCATTCAGTGTGTTATAATTTATATAAATTGAGAATAAAATGTATTATTTAGATACTCTTTAAATATACTCTCTTACAAGTGTTAAATAGGTAACAAACAAAAACCCTAAGCTTATCTGATTTTTGGAAAGAAATCTGAAATTGATAGCATCAATAAAATTTATTTTTATTTATTTTCTGTGATTGATCACCTAAATGAATTGCTGAAGGGGTGGGTGCCTGATTGGCTTAGTCAGTTAAGTGTCCCACTCTTGATTTTGGCTCAGGTCATGATCTCAGGGTCCTGAAACTGAGACCCACGTGGGCTCTGCTCTGGGCATGGAGTCTGTTTAAGATTCTCTCTCTCTCCTTCTGACCCTCCCCCCCTGCTCCAACACACACTCTCACTCTCTCTCTCTTAAATAAATAAATAAATAAAAAGTTGCTTAAGATTGAAGACTTAATGTTTAAAAGCTTATTTAAAGTCAAATTAGAGTGAGCTCAGTTGAGATAGAACACTTGAATTTATCCCTCATTTTATTCTCTAAATCTTTGTGAATGACTTTGAACAGGCTTTAGTTTACATAATATTTTCCCTGTTAATTCTTTCTTCCTTGCATTGTTCCTATTAATTATTAAAAAAAACAATCCCTTGTATTTTCCATATTTTTTTTTTTAGATTTTTATTTATTTATTTGACAGAGAGAGAAAGTGAGAGAGGGAACACAAGCAGGGGGAGTGGGAGAGGGAGAAGCAGGATCCCCACTGAGCAGGGAGCCTGATACAGGGCTCAATCCCAGGACCCTGGGATCATGACCTGAGCTAAAGGCAGACGCTTAATGACTGAGCCACCCAGGTGCCCCATATTTTCCATATTTTCCATATTTTTAAGATAAGGACAAAACTTATAGGAAAAAAAAAGGAATCAAATATCAGTGATAAACTTCAGGGCCCTTGTAGGAAATAGGAAATTATGACAAAAACTTATCATACAAATTGTGCTATGTCTGTTGTTATATTAATAATAGGGACCATCTTTAACACAAAGTGAACAATGTAATATTGGAACTTAAAAGATATGGACACGTTTGTACCCAGAGTCAGATTTTGTGCTATTGCCTATTTTCCACAGAATAGTTATATTTAGCCAAATCTAAAGTATTTTTATCCAATAGATTTTGATTTGCTCCAAGTTCCCAGGATGCTGAGTCATAGATACTCCAGGGATAGGTCCTGGTAATTCATGTAAAAATGTAAATTATTGGTAATACATTTTTATCCCAAATAACCTTACTGTTCTTTAAACCTCTCTCTAGCTTTAGCTTTCAGAACACCATGTTAAGTCTCTCCCTTTTCAGATTGTGGATTGTTAGTTTCTAACTAATCTTTTTGCTACATTACTCTCTTTCTCCCCCCATATCCCTAATTCTACATCTTACCAAATTCACCTCTCCATCTTAACAAATTAGCAAATACATACATCAGGAATTTGATAGCTCATTATTGAGTAACTAATAATCAGATTAGATAATATATGAACATATTAAGGGGAGTAAAATTGATTCAAGAATCAATTCAGAGCACACTGAATTTTCATTTAAAGTTTTAATATTGTTCTTTACTATGAAGATGAAGAAAATATCATTTTAATATCCTTTGGATTTTCATTTCTAACTTTCACCTTCTCTCTTTTCTTTCTTTTCTCTTTTACTATTCACTTATGCCATTTTTTTCTAACCCTCTTTCTTCTATCCATACACCAAAATATGTAAGATTCTTGGTTATTATGATCAGAATTTGTTAGGAGATATAGACATTGTATAGGGCTCTAATTTCCTTCATAAAGCAATAGTTGGTTATATGGAATAAATTCATTTATTGTGAACTCCACAAACTTCGTATTTCTGACCATCAGTATGTGAAAAGGAGGCTAATAATTCACCTAAAATCATTTCCATGCATTCAAATCGATACTGTCATATTTTCGTATTATTGCTCAGGCAGAAGTGAAGTCATACTCAGGCATATTGAAAAAGAACCTAAGGCTGACTTGCATTACACCTGTTACTGGACACTGATTCTGATGCAGGGGATAGTAGAGAATATGGTGTAACCTCAAATTTCTCATAAGGTTCCTCATGCTGTTAAAATAACAGAAAATCTTTACTTCCAATTTATTCAAAATATATATTTTTTGCTTCTATGGAAAGAGCAAATATGCAACTCAGTGTTGTTTCCTGATAGTCCCAGTGTCTGCTTTATGCTTATGGTTAAGCTTACTTTCTCAGTTGTTAGTGTTTTTAAATTGATTAGTGTGGTCAGTGATAGTTTTCATTTTCAGAAACAATTGAATTTTTATTCTCTGTGGAAACCTTCAACTTGCAGGCTACTTTACTTATTTCAGGTAAGCAAAAAAGCTCCTGGTGACTGGAAAAAATAACAATACCTGAAAATATGTTTAATTTCTCTCAAAATCTCCTGATTTAAAATCTAAAGCAGTTGCTAATGCTGTTTTTCTTGATACATGTGTAACAGAACATAGCTATGCTAAGATTTGATTCTAAGCACACTCAGTATGTTTGCAGGTAAATAACAGCAACATGTATGAAATCAAAGAGTGCCTATAATGTCCAATAAAAAGCTTAATGTCAGTAGTATTAGCACAATGGGTCAAAAAACAAAGAATGCAGTCCATAGTGACAACGAACTATATACAACAAAAAATAATTCCACATGAGATCATTATCTAATATTTTAGAGTCAGGGTATTATTATGGCCTAAAGTTTATGGATGATTATAACCTAGTCTTTTTTGTTTTTTAATTTATGCAGTAAGTGAAGTAGAAACTCATTTCAACAAACTGAGTTTCAGAAAATTTAATAGCAAAAACCCCATGCTTTCAAAATCATAAGTGACCTTGCCTGTCTAGGTGCACAATTCAATTTAATTAGATTTATTAAGAATCTACAATAAAATACTTTGTTAGTAACATGCTAAAACTTTCACTATTCAGAAATTTATATTAAAAATATAACTGAGGGACACATGAGTGGCTCAGTCAATTAAGTGTCTGCCTTCAGCTCAGGTCATGATCTCAGGGTCCTGGGATTGAGTCCCGCATAGGGCTCCTTGTTCAGTGGGGAGCCTGCTTTTCCCTTTCCCTCAGCCTGCCGCTCCCTCTGCTTGTGCTCTCTCTCTCTCTCTCTCTCTCTGACAGATAAATAAATAAAATCTTTAAAAAATATATAATGCAAGTTGGTACAGCCACTTTGGAAAACAGTGTGGAGGTGCCTCAAAAAATTAAAAATAGAGCTACCCTATGACCCAGCAATTGCACTCCTGGGTATTTACCCCAAAGACACAGATGTAGTGAAAAGAAGGGTCATATGCACCCCAGTGTTCATAGCAGCAATGTCTGCAATAGCCAAACTGTGGAAAGAGCTGAGATGTCCATCAACAGATGAATGGATAAAGAAGATGTGGTCCATATATACAATGGAATATTACTCAGCCATCAGAAAGAATGGATACCCAACTTTTACTCAACATGGATGGGACTGGAGGAGATTATGCTAAGTGAAATAAGTCAAGCAGAGAAAGTCAATTATCATATGGTTTCACTTATTTGTGGAACATAAGGAATAGCATGGAGGACATTAGGAGAAGGAAGGGAAAAATGAAGGGGGGGAAATCGGAGGGGGAGACGAACCATGAGAGACTATGGACTCTGAAAAACAAACTGAGGGTGTTAGAAGGCAGGGGGGTGGGGGGATGGGTTAGCCTTGTGATGGGTATTAAGGAGGGCACGTATTGCATGGAGCATCGGGTGTTATACGAAAACAATGAATCATGGATCACTACATCAAAAACTAATGATGTACTGCATGGTGACTAACATAACACAGACACACACACAAAAAGACCTGAGACCCACAGAGCTCAAATGACTGGCTCAGGGCCACAGAGGCGGTTCAAGTGTAGAGCCACACATTTCCTGGGTTCCATCTGGGGCATTTTAACTACTGCCAAGGATTTTTGAATGCCTAAAGGTCCACAGTGGTAGTACTAGGACACTCAGACTTATTTTCAGTATTAAAAATAAAGTCTAAATATTTATCCCTTAAAAAATATGTATATATATATATATATAACTGAACTTTACATTTATTAGGGAATCCAGTCATACATAAAAACAACATTAAGTGTGATAAGCAGTGATTAAGCTCATTTTTTTCTGTTCTTACAAAACAATGACAAACTTAAAAGTGCCCATATACTTTACACTCTTACCTAATTTCCCATGTACTCTAAAATATTTAAATATATTTTTCTTAGTTTTAATTTTAATATTATAAAATAATTGTTCTGGGTGCCTGGGTGGCTCAGTTGGTTAAGCGACTGCCTTCGGCTCAGGTCATGATCCTGGAGTCCCGGGATCGAGTCCCACATCGGCCTCCCTGCTCAGCAGGGGGTCTGCTTCCCCCTCTGCCCTCTTCCCTCTCGTGCTGTCTCCCATTCTCTCTCTCTCTCAAATAAATAAATAAAATCTTAAAAAAAATAAATAAATAAAAATAAAATAATTGTTCTCTTCTTCCTCAGGAGTAATCAAGTCATAGGAAGAATATAATTTTTAGACTCTAAGATACAGTTGTAAGTTGAGACAGGTTGCTTCCCAGGTACAGATTTTTAAAAAAAAATGTTTGCTTCAGGCTCCTAATCTACTGAATGATGGGTTATGTGCTTATAGGAAGAGATTAAATTCATATCATGTCAACATGTTACGCTTCATCTTATATTTGCTGAAGAAGTCAGACTTATTGGTCCTTGAAAAATATGTGACACATTTACTGGGAGACATTTATATTGGTCAAAAATATCAATTCAGTTTTAAAACATGAGCTTTCTGACCATCATATGGAATATGGAGAGATTAGTAACTTGTCTCAGACTGGTTTCCAGTATTTTGACTGATAGACTGAACATAGCCATTCCCTGTGGTTATACTCTATTCAGGGAAGATCCATATCAATATTCCTAACTTTCAAAATTTAATTAAAAATATATGAACGATTCTGTGTGTATGTAAAATATGAGCTATACACGCTATTTAGATTTGGAAAAGCCACCTAGGCACTTCTCTGTCTTTTGGTAAAAAGATCCCTTAAATCAGACCTTAAATAGAAAAATAATAGTGTAGGATGTCTTCTTCAGATGTTCAAATTCAGTTGTTTGAATCTGTGGCCCTTGCCAAATTTGAAGGATGCAGCAAGCAGAGCAGACATTTCTCCTCACCACTTTTCCAACTTAAGAGAACCCCATCTTATGTTTTGGAGATGGTCACAGATATGGTTTGGAAAGAAAAAAAGACCTGGATGCTTAAAAACAAACTTGAGAAATAACTCATGAAATCATATAGCCTTGCCTACAGGTTAAAAAAAAAATTCTAAGATGAAAAATGAGGTAACCAATATTACCAGTTTTGTTAGGGTTAGAGCTATGAGAAAAATCAAATTTCCTTTATTCCTGATATTAAATCCTGCTGTCTTATACATTCTCATCAGGGAAATTTGCCTTTTTAAAATATCAAAAAAAGGTTTCCATAAAGAAACAATATTCTATACTTAAATTTAGATTTCTTTTCTTCAAAAATTATAACAAGAAGACCAGAACAAAAATATTCTTACAAAGAGCTCGACTGACTATATTATCAAGTTAATAAAGACTACCTTTTCTTAATTCCCTATGTCATAGAACAGAATGATGAATAGAACTGTCAAGATTTGTGCACCTCTGAAAATGGAGGCAGGCTAACAACATATACAGAAACATATAAAACATACAGTATAAGATAGAGAGTACCTGATGAGCAGCAAATGATTTAGAGTAGATTTGGGCAGGAACCAAAGAGATGAGAGACAAAGTATGTTCTTGAGGAAGTACCTTATTCCAGTGGGAAATAAGAAAGTGATGAAGCAGCTATGAGGTTGGTAGGTTTGAACGTTAGTGTAGAGAACTGAAAGACAAGACTTCCATGTGTACAGAAGATGGGGCTGGGGAGGTGGGGAACTGTACTAATATGCAGGATATGGAGACTAGATTCTCTTCTAAATTCAATGAAATCTATCAAATGATTTCTTGCAAAGTGCTTGATAATGATCTGTTTTAGATTTTTAAAAAATAATCATAAGCTGAAAAGTGGTAACAGCAACCATTCAGTAAGAATTGACGGTGGTTTGGAATAAAGGTGTAAATAAAATATGAACATAATTGAGGTGTTTTTGAGGTAACATCAATAAGAACTCTTGATGAATTTTATAATATGTATGGCACTTTAAATACATCTTTACCTATATCTCATCGTTAACCTATATCTCATCTTACTAATTAGGATGTACTTTTAAAGTTAGCACAAACTTCAAGTCAAGGCTTGAAAATATTTGAGAATACTGAGCTAAATTTGTCTTGCTTATCTCTTTCAGTTTTTAATTTTATTACATTATTTCAGTTTATGGATCATCTCACATGTTTTAAAACTCAGGGCACTGAATAGTTTTGAATATCTGACAAAACTTATTAAATTGGAGAAATAGAGAGTTTACATTAAGCCAATCTAAATAGCTTAAAATTTAATTACAGCTACAAATTTATTTTGACCACTGAGCTGCCAGAGAATTCTATAGACCAAATCACATATTGTAGTATCTTTGTCCATCTCTAATTTTTTTTTTTTTTTTAAGTAGGCTCCATGCCCAACATGGGGCTTGAAGTAATGGACCTGAGATTTAGAGTCACATGCTCAATGAACTGAGCAACCAGGTGCCCCCATCTCTAAATCTTATTGAGACTTTTTCTTCCTCTTTCTTATTCCCTACCCATTGTCCAAAATGCAATTACCCAGAAAACTACTAATTTTTGTGATTTTATTGTTCATATCAGATTACTTCCTTCTAATCTCTCCTTCTGAATTCAATTCCTGGACCACTATATATATATTCAAAACTTAGGAGAGAATTAATTTCTTTTGAACAAAATGGTCATCTAGTCCATTATCATCATGAAGAATAGGCAGATAACCTGAGGGTTTATTTGGTTTGACTTTTAACTCATAGAATTAAGCAGTTAGATATAAAATCCTTAGAAATGGAAGTATAAAACATAAAATTAATTTTGAAAAAAGTTGGTTTGTGTTGTCTCTTTAAGTTTAGTATATAAAATTAAGTAGTAAAATATAAAATGTCCATAAATACAAAGTCTGTGTATATGTGGGGTATGTGGTTGTCCTTTATTTCAAAGACAAAACTTTATGGAAAGTATAAAATGGACTGCCCTGCCATTTCATTTAGAGGATATATTCATTGTGCAAGAAACAAGTGGCTTCAGTAGGACCTTCCCTTTTAGATGTTTCTCAATTTAAGAACCAGGAAAGTTTGGCAGAAGCCCTGAGTCCTCTCCATGGGTCCTATTGTTAGATTCTCAATTTTCATGCAAAAAACAAACAAAAAAAGCTCTGCCTTGCTTTTCACTTTTAATAACAGTGCATAAAATCTCTGTTTTACTGTAATACAGAATATTTAGCTGCACAAGAATAATTTATTAGCACAATATTGAAAACTATTGCTAATATATTTCAAAAGCCTGCTGAGAAGAATGTGGAGTTGTCGTTTTTGTTTGTTTTGTTTTGTTTTGGTCTTTTTTTTTTTTACATATTCTAAAATATCCTTCTAGAATTAATCGGAGAAATGTGTACATGGAAAATTGGTGCTTTATTGGTCAGCTATTGGGTGGTCTTTACCAAACTGTGTTTTGGAAAGTTATCCCTAGGTATGGTAGAAGGAACCACCTTCCAACTCCTTACTTTTAGACTACATAGATCTGGGACTAGAGCTAATATAGTATAGAAATTATAGTAGTAGGGCGCCTGGGTGGCTCAGTTGGTTAAGTGACTGCCTTCGGCTCAGGTCATGATCCTGGAGTCCCTGGATCGAGTCCAGCATCGGGCTTCCTGCTTGGCAGGGAGTCTGCTTCGTCCTCTGACCCTATCCCCTCTCAGGTGTTCTCTCTCTCTCATTCTCTCTCTCAAATAAATAAATAAAATCTTAAAAAGAAATTATAGTAGTAGGAATCATTAATTTTGGCAGGAAGAAATTCTATTTCTCTAATATATGATTTCACAATGGAAGTGATATTGTCCACAAAAGAGTGAAAATTTGTTCTGGGGGAAGAGAGGCAAAAAAAAAGAATCTTACTATTTTATATATAAATCAGAGATATACATATAGTGCATAAAGAGAAAAAAAAGAATCTTACTATTTTATATATAAATCAGAGATATACATA
>NW_023270807.1:27447573-27469078 GCF_011800145.1 Mirounga leonina | reverse complement strand
AAAAAAAAGAATCTTACTATTTTATATATAAATCAGAGATATACATATAGTACATCTATCTGTGTAATTAAAACTTTCAATGGGGGGCAATAATGCAAATGGAAGGGTGGAAAACACTATTCTAATGAATGCTTAACCCTGAATAATCTAAACAACTAAACTCTTGAGGAGTATAGGGAATCATAACTTGAAGAATGCACTTGCTCTCAGGGCGCCTGGGTGGCTCAGTCGGTTAAGCATCTGCCTTCAGCTCATGTCATGATCCCAGGAATCTTGGGATTGAGTCCCACGTGGGGCTCCCCGCTCAGTGGGGCATCTGCTTCTCTCCCTCCTTCTGCCCCTCCCCCCACTTGTGTGCTCTCTTTCTCTCTCAAATAAATAACATCTTAAAAAAAAAAAAAAGGAATGCACTTGCTCTCATCACTGAATATGGTTCTAATTATTAAACTGTTCACTCACCCTGACAGATTTTGCAGGACACTGTTTATTTTACAAGAAATAGTCCTACAACCCCCCCTGCTGTTTTTACTGGATGGGTTATTTTGAGGGAAACCATTCATTACATTACATAGTATTTTCATGTTTAAGACTTTTCTTCTTTTTTTTTTTTTTTTTTTTTTTTTAAGTAATATCTACACCCAAAGTGGGACTTGAACTCACAAAGATCAAAAGTCACATTTCCTCTGACTGAGCCAGCCAGGCACTGCTCATGTTGAGGACCTTTGAATGAAACATTGCCTTAGCCTCAATCCTGAGAATAATTATACTCTTGAGCATCTGTTTGTCTTATGAACCTTATGGAATCTATAACTGATTTTATTTCCCTCTTCACATTAGCTAATGCAAACATAATCAAAATTTTGTCCCCAGATATAGAAAATATAAAAGGCCTGAAAACATGTATTTGAATTAATCTAATTTTGATAGGTATATAATGCTTTCTGGCATGTTTTTCTTTCTTATTTTTTAACCTATTTTTAAGTTTATTTGATCTTAAATGAATCTTTTTGTGTTTTGAACTACCTATTATCACTTTTATAATATGGAAGAGATACATATAAAAGTAGTTTTCCTTTATTTCTTTTTAATTTCAGTTTCCAAATTTACTGAGTACCCTCCAGAATTAAAATTCCAAGTGAGTAAACTCAGAATTAAATTTGTCATTTAATAAGAATGCTTTTATTCAAATGTAAATATCATCTTGTATGATTTTGAGAATGCACTGAGTATTGTGTGTGTAATGAATGTTTGTGTGCAGACTCTAAGCTACAGTCTAATCAATTTTTAAGAGAAAGAAACTTAATGAAGAAGTTGTATATTCCTCACCCCTTTTTTGTTACAGAACACTGACAACAAAAAGAAATTAAGAAGTAGTCCCCATACAATGCACACTCACAATGTTATAGAGACTGTGATTTCAACCGTATTAGCAGAAACTCACTGAAGGACTGAGGGACTATGACTGGGAGTATAAATAAACTTATCAAGAGAAAAACTTCTGTGTAAAGAGATTTCTATTTCTCAGATATTTAAAGCTAAAATGACCTAGATTTGAAATATCATCTTAAATTAAACCTTGGGGGCTACAGCACATGGTTACTCTGCTTGTGCAATAAAGTGCCTATATTTGGACAAAATAACGCAATCTAAAGAATCATCATCATCACAAGACCCTACCTCCTCATATACATTGTCTTGAGAAATGGAGGGCTGTGAGTGGTATGAAAAAGGGGGCAGAAGTTGTACAGAAATTGGAAGTATTAAATGAAAAATTAGGGTCCTCAGTGTCCTTATCACTAGATTAAAGTGAAACTTACATAAGACGCAAGGGTGCTGCTATAGTGGCTAAGATTCTCCCCACCCCCAATCAAACTGATACTTGGCTTTATGTTTTTATGAACTATAAATCCAGTTGATTCTGTTAGTATTTTATTTAGTTTTCTCGAGTGGTTGTTTCCTTATTTAAAAAAAAAAAAACTTCTAAAATTCTTTAGAATTCTCTTTTAAGTTGTCTTACTTAACAAAAGAAAAATTCTCAAAAGAAACCAAAATTTCCCAGAATCAAGAGTTGCTAAATTATATAGCTATTTTTAAATTATAAACTAATCAACAATAGCATTTTTTTGTAGTGATGAATAAAGTGCTCAAAGTAAGACACACAATTTTTATATTTCTAGGAGGAGTTCTAAAGAACCATGTTTCATAATTTGAATCAATATTAGGTGCTTAATCACAATATTCATAAAAATCCTCCATTAAAGCAGAAAAAATAGCCATGTATAAGGAAAGGATATACTACAGTTTAGCTCACATTGCATAATATGTCTAATATATGTGAGGTGTTTTTTAAAATCTAATTTAAATATCAGAGTAGCATTTTAGCTACATTTAGAACATTTTGCAGTAGTTCTGTAATTCAATGTGGTAATCATATTGATGTCACTTTTTAATATTACCTAAGTTGATAGAATTAAAAAAAAAAACCTTTGTGTTTCTTTTTTCCGTTTAGTAATTGATGATAATTTTTACCTCTGTTTTTCTAGTAAAACATCATGCCTTCTTAAACCTTGAAAATATCATTCTAAAAATTCTCCACTATTTTAATGTTTGAAGAAAAACTGAAGTTTTATTCATGGAATAGAGCTTTTATGTCATGCAAAGATATAAAATATTTTGATAGCACCTGTTCTTCCTATTTTATAACTGAAATAAACTCTACTTTGTTATAAAACCATCTAAAATGTTACCTGGAGGGGCGCCTGGTGGCTCAGCTGTTAAGCATCTGCCTTCGGCTCAGGTCATGATCCCAGGGTCCCCGGATCAAGCCCCGCATCGGGCTCCCTGCTTGGCGGGAAGCCTGCTTCCCTCACCCACTCCCCTGCTTGTGTTCCCTCTCTTGCTGTCTCTCTCTCTCTGTCAAATAAATAAATAAAATCTTTAAATAAATAAATAAATAAAATGTTACCTGGATAATAACTTTACTTCTGGATATAACAACCATGAAAAAAGTAATGCTTTTGAATTTATAATTTATAGTGTATAAAAAAGAATTAAAATATTAGACATCTAAGGATAATTTCTTTGAAGGGAGACATTTTTAGGAATTACTGTTTGAAGAACTTATAGGTAGTGTTTGAAAACTAGCCTCATTTAAAAGCAGGAAGGTTTGAGGCTATGTTTCTATAAATTTTCATATATATATAACTTTTCTACAGTTTTAATATATATGTGTTTACATATGTAGATACATCTTTAGATAACTAGAATATGAATTTTATGAATATATAGTAGAATATTCTCAGCATGGTTTCATTTTAATTTCAGTTTACATAGAACAGCATATAACAGAATAAGGGTAAATTTTCAAGACAGATAGCCGAAGATCTAATCCTGTATCCATTGCTAAGCCTCTGTATCCACCAACATCTTATTATAAAGCTGTTGTAAATATTAAATAAGAGAACTGTGTCTCTGACAATGTCTGTTCATTAACTGCCAGTTTTTCTTCTGTTTCTGTATTAACATTCATTTACTCAAGAAGCATCTTTTGGAATTCTAGTATATAATTTGCACTCTAATAGAACTGATGCATAGAACTTTCCTTTAGTTCTGAAAATAAAAAGAGTTCCTAATATCTCATTAAATTATTTTACTTATTCTTCAATTGAAAATTTTATTCAGAAAGAAAAAAGAAAATTTTATTTAGAATAGACAAATATGTAATTTTTTATGCTAGTGAAGCAATTTTCAACAAAATTGTTTTATTTGTTATATATTCCACCTGGTAGTAATTTGAGGTCAAACAGAAGTTATTCATATTGATAAAATTTTTAAAAACCCTTTGTTAGTTTGGGTACCTTCAGAACTAGACTCTAAATCAAGGATTCAGTTCATGCAATTTATGGGAGGGGCCAGAGTAGGTGAGGAACCAAAATGCAGGGAAGGAAAGGCAGTGATAATGGTTGGCTACACAGTGGAATATAGAGAATACTCCCACAAATACAAGCCTCAGTATTACTAACCAAGAGGTAAGGAAGCTGGCATATTTAAATCCATTCACTGACTGCTCAGTGATTAAGGCTTCACCACATCAGGAACATTTCCAAACACATCCAGCATCCTGAGGACAGATCAATAGAAAAGGTGTAGATGCTGGCTCTTGGAAGTCAGGCTGACATATATGGAAGAAGTTAGATGCTGCAACGATGACTGCATCTGCTATAAATGCTTTTTTTTTTTTTTTTTCAAATCACCCAAGGATTTTAAAATATAAAACTAGGCAATAGCCATTGAAACTAATTTTACATTTTTTTTTAAACTGAGTTTGATGAAAAGTTTCATTACTCAAAAAGCTTTAAGATCATATACATTTCATTTATTTCTTTTTCTGTCTTCTTTTTAGAGACAGAGAGTGTGCATGAATGGCAGGGAGTGGGAGGGGCATAGGGAGAGGGAGAGAGAGAATTTTAAGCAGGCTCCATGTCTAGCACAGAGCCCGACGTGGGGCTCAATCTCACGACCCTGAGATCATGACCTAAGCTGAAATCAAAAGTCAGATGCTTAACCAACTGAGCCACCCAGGCACCCCAAGATCATATACATTTTATTAAAATAACAGAATAATAATTGTTTTTTTTCATAAAGACTAGAAAATATAGATAAGGAAAGTCAGAAAAGTGTGGACTTAATACTGTGAAGAGATAACCAATGTTAACTTTTTGAATACATCAGTATTTTTTCAGTACATATCTATATTGCTAACTATAATAGTTTTTTTAATTTATTTTTTATTCAAGTGTAATTAATATACAGTGTTATGTTAATTTCAGGTAAACAATATAATGATTCAGTGTATAATATATAATCCATGCTCTATACTTGGTAGCATCAATGTCCCAAAAAGCAGCAAGAGAGAAAGTCCCAGTTCATACAGACTTTTCAAGCCTCAGCTTCTGTCATAATTGCTATTGTTCTATTGAACAAGAGAAGTCACAAAGCCAGCCCAACATCAGTGTGAGATGGTGCAACTAAAGAAGATGAATAGCAGGAAGGGAATAAAATATTATAAAATGCCATACTATATAATTCCATAAAATACCTATTCTCAAGAAGCTCACAGTGTAGTGGAAGGGAAAGAGACATGAACAAATCATAACTTTCAAAAGTTATGTCATAGTAAAATTATCGAAACTGACCAAGATGGCCATATCATTCTCCATAACTTGACTAAACTTTAGACAGATTTCTTTCTGACTATAGGCTCCTAACCTCCCTTTCCTTAGAGCATTTACTTTAGAAAACTTGCAGTTGTAAATTCTTTCTCTGATCCTTTCAGATATCAATCTTCTCTCAGTCTCTTGCCAGTTTTACAACACAGGACTGTCTTTCTCAAGGACATCACTTTGAAATGTAATCATCAAAAGAAAAAAAAAAAAAGTAGTGCTCCTATCTTCTGGTCTCTATGGAAGAGTAGGAGCCTAAATGCTATAAGCACCAATTAGCATTACACACATGACCTAATTACATTAACCAACCTTCCCCTAACGTCCTCTAGTACTTTTTCACTGTTCTCCTGAGCACTAAAAAATTCCTGTCTTTTGTTTCAGTAGAGTTCAATCTCTCTCTCTGATTGCAATTGCAGTAGTCTTCCTTGCCTGCTTAACTGGTCCAGTGCAATTTCTCTTTGACAGAACCAAGAAGAGAGTTTTAATCTTTCACAGACAGAGGAGTAGATTAGGAATCAGGAAAGATTTCTCTTGTAGGTATTGCCTGAGTTTATTGTTTATACTTTGGACTGCATTGGAAACAAAATATGATCTTTCCCTTGAGAGAACCTAATGAATAATGACTGGGTTTCTTAACTTTCCACAAAAAAGAATTGATCTGGAATTTAAGGAAAATATTGCCTAATTCTATCCCAATACCTTCACTCAAACCTTGTGAACTATGTTGCATTTTCAGAGTTATCGTCATACTAGTAATGGTGTATCTTCACCAGGGAACATGCATTTATTTTCCTCAATATTATAAAATTGGAAATTGGTACTCTGGCACTCTAATCATACTACTGTGAATTTTGATAATAAAAGAGGTTAGAATGATGCTTCAAGAATCCTAAAAGAACAGATTTTCTAAGAGTGCTACAACTTTTCTTGAAACTAAGAATCCATTCTTTAATATAAGGTTGAATTTTTTTCCCTGATAGGTATTAATTTTGATGTTGAGAAAATATTCCATATTCAAGTTGTTAAGAGGTGGCTATGGTCTGTATTTTCGCATCCTTGCAAAAGTCATATGTTAAAATCCTGATGTCCCAGGGAATAGGATTAGGAAGTGGGGACTTTAAGAGGTGCTTAGGTTATGATGGTAGGACTCTCATGAATGGGACTAATACCCTTATAAAAGAGACCCTACAGAGCTCGCTAGTCCCTTCCACCATGTGAGGACCCAATGAAAAGGTGCCAAATAGGACATGGGCCATACCAAACACTAAATCTTATGGCATCATGATCTTGGATTTCCCAGTTTCTAGAACTGTGGAGAAATTAATTTCTGGTGTTTATAAACAACCCAGAGTATAGTATTTTGTTATGGCAGTTCAAAGGGATGAAATAAGATATTTAAAAAATATTAATGGACTTAAAGACAGATATAGATGTGTTTAATCTACCTCCTTTTTTTGTTTGTGTTTGTTGTTGTTGTTTCAGGTGTAGGATTTGACGATTCCTCACTTACATACAACACCAGTGCGCATCACAAGTGCCCTCCTTAATACCCATCATCCATTTATCCCATTCCCCTAGCCACTCCCCACCCCCCAGCAACCCTCAGGTTGTTCTCTATAGTTAAGAGACTGTTTTATGGTTTGCCTCTTATTTTTTTCCCATGTTAAACTATTTTGTTTCTTAAATCCACATGTAACTATCACCTTTTAAACACATACTTAATTGTTTATATTGATTTCTGCTTGACACATTCAGGTCATTTCTTAGTCTTATCGTATTCCTGTATTCTTGAATTAAACCTTGCTTTTCTAAGATCTATTGCAACACAATATTTCTAGAGCATATTTCCTATTGTTAGACTTAAGAAATTTTTATATTCATATTACTATGTCATTGGTATATAAAATTTTTATATTAAATTTTTTAATCTTTGAGTTTCAGTGTTGGGCCAACAGTATAAAATCTATGGAGAAATTTTCCAACACTATCAGTGGTGAGTAATAATTTTCAGTAACAGTTCTTTTAGAATTTTAGAGATTCAAAAATTCATTTAAATACGGACATAACATATTAGCTTTTTAAAACATTTTCTCTAATTTCTGCCATAATTATTATCCTATTAGGTTTGTTTTCTTTAAAATAATTAAATCATTTCTGTTAATGTATTTTTTGAGAAAATAATATAGACTGATATAATGAATTCTTTTTTGTCTAAATCTCAGTTACTTCACACATCCTACAAATATCACACATATTATAAAGGAGAATAAATGAACCACCATTGCCCGTATCTACAAATTAAAGAGAAGATAGAAATCACTATTACTTTCAATTCATAAGTAATAAAATATTGGAAACAAGGCAGAGCCATTCAAAGACCGTGACTGGAGCAGAGAGCCTTGTGTAGATTTCATAAAAAAGAGGAAAGAACAGTGGAATCAACAATGCAGAACACACATGAAAATAACCCCAAAATTTTCCTGAGTGGAAAATTGTTAAAAACAGGTCTGAGATATGGTGGTTAAAACACCAAATGCTGTAAGAAGGAATAGTAATTTTAAGAAAAGCACTACCTTCTGGACAGAAGGGAGATGACTGTGGAGGAGATGGCATCCTCTGGAGGCTTGCTGGTAAAGGATGAAAAGGAAGAAATGAGTGAAAATTAAGGATCTCAAAGTAATCAAAGAAAATCAGAAAAGCAGAAAAGACTAATCCCCTCCTCTCCAAAATTACTAATTTATTAGTTGAAATGCTCATCATAATACATGCCAATACCAACTATTGTTGATTAAGGAAAGTATATGACATTTCACAATAAAGAGAACATACTAGGCAATGTCTATAAGAAGATACTAATTGAAAAAAAGATCAAAACATTTCAGCTGACAAAAATACTCATAAGAAAAGCAATCATTGGAGCACCTGGGTGGCAAGTCAGTTGAGTGTCAGATTCTTGATTTTGGCTCAGATCATGATCTCAGGACTGTGAGATCGAGCCTCACATCAGGCTCCACACTCAGCAGGGAGTCTCTTGGAAATCTCTCTCCCTCCCCTTCTACCCCTTTCCCTCTCTATTTCTCTCTCTCTCTCTCTCTCTCTCTCTCTCTAAATTAATTAAATAAATCTTAAAAAAAAGGAAAAGTAATCACTAAAAAGAGCAATCGTGAAACACAACACTTAATTAGCTGAATAAAAAACAGAGACTCAATATCAAGATAGGAATGGACAAAACACAGGAATATATGAAAACAAGAGTTGACTAAATTCATGAAAGAAATTGGGGCATGGAAAGTAGAAGAAACTCATCCCAGAATGAGATTAAATTCAAAGTGCATAAGGGAGAGGACTTCCCACTAAAAATACAACAAAGCATTGATTGATGAAAGATATTGATAAAAGAAAATAGCCAAAAACCAAAAAAGAAAATGTCGGAAATACTGGAATTAAGAAGTATATGAAATTAGAGTATTAGTGGTGGGTTCAGATAATTGATGAAGAAATTCCAACATATGTACAGTTAACATCTCTGGAAAAGAAAAAAAAAATAAGACAGAAATGGTATTTAAAATATAACATGATAAATTTTCAGAAATACATATAACACTTGAATCTACCAATAAAACAGACTCATCAAGTAACTGAAAATCCTGATCCCAAATACCAATAGTAAGACATAGTCTTATAAAATGTCTTCAATCTGGGCAAAAAGATCAAGAAATTGAAATGGAAAGAAAACCACAACAACATATAAATGAGACAAGAGAACAATTTGAAATTTCAAAATTCTCAAGGAAATAAATTTTGAGCCAAAAGTTTTATATCAAGTAAAGCTATCCTTAGGTGCAAAGCTATTGTACTAGAATTATAAAAACACAAAAATTTAGGGAATATCATATATACAGATCTTCCAGAAAATCTACTAGAAAACTTCACCCAAATAAAATATGCTGGTGAGACTTTTGCAGAAGGTCTCATAATGAGCATTGGAAATATTTAATTGTACAGCTAAAACTAAAGCAAAAGTAAAAATAAGTGCAAGAATAGTATGTCAACATTTTTTGCTCTACCAAAGTAAAAATAACACAAATAAATTGGAAAAGGGAGAATGGACAAAGCAGAAGAAGCTTGTTGATAAAATGCTAAGAAAATAAGTGGGACAAGGAATAAATTGTTAGCATTTAAAGCTAATAAAGAGAAACCTAAGTAAACAAATAAATTACTATAAAAATCATAAAAAGTATAATTATTAAGGAAATCACCAGAAAAGTGGAATGGAAAGTAATGAAAAAAGCAATATAAAAGTAATTTAAAAAATCAACAAAGCAGAGTCAGACTGATACAATAATCTATATAGTAAATATAATCTAAAATAATATCACAGAACTGAGGCCAAATATAGTAATCACATCAATAAATGTAAATAGATATAAACACTTACTAAGATAATTTTAAAACACCACAAAGCAAAACAACTCAAGGCTATATACAAGGTACACAAACAAACTGAAACAAAGTTATTGAGAAAGACTAAAAACAAGGGGATGGGCAAAAGTATATCAGCAAATACAAATTGTAAGAAGCAAGGTTGTCAAGAAATATGAAGAATTCAATTTTACTTCACTTGAAAGTTAACAAATTATTTTGCCAGTCTCATGCATGCTGGAAGAAGATGCAATACCCCTGGGTCACAGACAAAGGACGTTATTATTCACAAGTCAGCAGGTAGCACAAACTTAACTTTACACTGATTTTCCTGGCCTCTCAAGCCCCACAGAGGTTTGGCAAAGCAACTGAGGTGGATGCTACATATGCAGTAGCTGTGTATTATGAACCCTGAATTTAGGAATCTGACACTGTTATCATGAGCTGCAAGCAAACCTGTCTGTCATTTGCCTTGTAAAGAGACATATTCATTATACTAGACCGTAAGCCGACCAATCTTTTGTTCCAGAAACAGACACATTATCATTCAAAGCTGTTTAGTATACACACATATTGTATTAATCAGCCCTTTGATGAAGGAGAGATTACTGTTATAGGGATATGGGGATGGCCAGACACACAATCTAATACTGAACAGATAAATCCAACAGCAGTTTATTAATCACATTTACTCCCAGCCTATTAAGAACAAAGACGGCATTCAGGACCCTATGGGCTTGTAGCCAGAACAGAGAGGACAAGCAGAGGCTGTGGATGGCTGACTCTGACACCTCACCAAGGAAGATATATAGGTGGCAAATGAGCATATGAAAACATGCTCCATATCTTATGTGATCAGGGAAATGCAAATTACAAGATACCACTACGCACCTATTAGAATGGCTGTTATCCAGAACAGTGACAAACAAAACACTGGCAAGGATGTGGAGCAACAGGGAATCTCATATGTTGCTGGTGGGAATGCAAATAGTACAGCCATTTTAGAAGACAGTTTGGCGGTTTCTTCTGAAACTAAAAATACTCTTATTTATGGGGGCACCTGGGTGGCTCAGTGGTTAAGCGTCTGCCTTCGGCTCAGGTCATGATCCCAGGGTCCTGGGATTGAGCCCTGCATCGGACTCCCTGCTCAGCTGGGAGTCTGCTTCTCCCTCTCCCACTCCCCCTGCTTGTGTTCCCTCTTTTGCTGTGTCTCTCTCTGTCAAATAAATAAATAAAAATTAAAAAAAATACTCTTATTTATGATCCAACAATTTTGGTTCTTTGTATTTACCCAAAGAAGCTGAAAACTTGTCTGCATAAAAACCTATGCATGTATATGCAACAATGAATCGTGGAACACTACATCAAAAACTAATGATGTAATGTATGGTGACTAACATAAAACAAAACAAAACAAAACAAAAAAAACCTCTGCATGGATGTTATAGCAGCTTTATTCATGATTACCAGAGGTTGAAAGCAACACATGCCCTTCAGTAGGTGAATGGTTAAATAAATGCTAGTATAACCAGACAAAGAATCTTATTCAGCATTACAAAAAACGAGCTACCAAGTCATGAAAAGACATAAAGAATCCTTAAATGCATATTACTAAATGAAAGAAGCCAATTTGAAAAGGCCATATACTGTATGGTTCCAATATATGACATTTAGAAAAGCAAAAACTATGGAGTCAATAAAAAAAATCAGTGGTTGCCAGAGGTGTATTCAGGGTGGTGGGATGTGGGAAGAGAGAAGAATAGGCAGAGCACAAAGGAATTTTAGAGCAGTGAAAAATACTCTGTATGATACTATAGTGATGGATATATGTCATTATACATTTGTCCAAAAACATCGAATATACAATACCAAGAGTGAACTCTAATATAAACTATGGACTTTGAGTGATTATGATGTGTCAATGAAGGTCCATTCCTGGTAAAAATTCTCATTCTATTGGGACTTCACCAAGATAAAAAGCTTTTGCACAACAAAAGAAACAGTCAACAAAACCAAAAGACAACTGACAGAATGGGAGAAGACATTTGCAAATGACATATCAGATAAAGGGCTACTATCCAAAATCTATAAAGAACTTATTAAATTCAACACCCAAAGAACAAATGATCCAATCAAGAAATGGGCAGAAGACATGAATGACATTTTTCCAAAGAAGACATCCAAATGGCCAACAGACACATGAAAAAGTGTTCAACATCACCGGCATCAGGGAAATCCAAATCAATAAAACCTCAATGAGATACCACCTCACACCAGTCAGAACGGCTAAAATTAACAAGTCAGGAAAGGACAGATGTTGGCGGGGATGCGGAGAAAGGGGAACCCTCCTACACTGTTGGTGGGAATGCAAGCTGGTGCACCCACTCTGGAAAACAGTGTGGAGGTTCCTCAAAAAGTTGAAAATAGAGTTACCATATAACCCAGCAATTGCACTACTGGGTATTTACCCCAAAGATATACAAATGTAGCGATCTGAAGGGGTATGTGCACCTCGATGTTTATAGCAGCAATGTCCACAATAGCCAAGCTATGGAAAGAGCCAAGATGTCCATCGACAGATGAATGGATAAAGAAGATGTGGTATATATATACAATGAAATATTATGCAGCCATCAAAAGGAATGAAATCTTGCCATTTGCAACGACATGGATGGAACTGGAGGGTATTATGCTGAGCGAAGTAAGTCAATCAGAGAAAGACATGTATCATATGATCTCACTGATATGAGGAATTTTTTTTTTTAAGATTTTATTTATTTATTTGACAGAGACAGGCACAGCGAGAGAGGGAACACAAGCAGGGGAAGTGAGAGAGGGAGAAGCAGGCTTCCCACCGAGCAGGGAGCCTGATGTGGGGCTCGATCCCAGGACCCCGGGATCATGACCGGAGCCGAAGGCAGACGCTTAACAACTGAGCCACCCAGGTGCCCCTAATATGAGGAATTCTTAATCTCAGGAAACAAACTGAGGGTTGCTGAAGTGGTGGGCGGTGGGAGGGATGAGATGGCTGGATGATAGACATTGGCGAGGGTATGTGCTATGGTGAGTACTGTGAATTGTGTAAGACTGTTGAATCACAGACCTGTACCTCTGAAACAAATAATACATTATATGTTAAAAAAAAAAAAAAAAGAAGATAGCAGCAAGGGAAAAATGAAGGGGGGAGAATCAGAGGGGTAGACAAACCATGAGAGACTATGGACTCTGAGAAACAAACTGAGAGTTCTAGAGAGGAGGGGTGTAGGGGGATGGGTTAGCCTGGTGATAGGTATTAAAGAGGGCACATACTGAATGGAGCACTGGGTGTTATACGCAAACAATGAATCGTGGAACATTACATCAAAAACTAATGATGTAATGTATGGTGATTAACATAACATAATAAAAAAATAAAAATAAATTATCATTCTAATAAGTGATGTTGATAATGGAGGAAGCAATGGAGTATGTGGGAAATCTCTGTACTTTTCTCTCAATTTTGTTGTAAACCTAAAACTGATTTTAAAAAAAGTCTTTATTTAAAAAAAATTATGTTTCTGAAGATGAAAATTCATAGGGGGAACTATAATATTTATGGTACTTTCTTGGTTAATTGCACAGCCACCATCTTCATATAGATGTAAGGGGTAAAATAGAAGGAACACAAAAGTAATGAGATTAAACATACTACTCTCTGGCCCAGAAAGATTAATTAAACAAAGAAAAAATAAGGAGAGTGAATATCAAAACCAATAACCTATACCTATTGTCATACATATCAAATTTTAAAGCTGTAATAATGGGCAACATATCTATAAATGTGCATAGTACATTTCAGAAAATTGACCACATACAGGTCACATGCATACACACACACACACACACATATTTCATAAGATGGAATAGGCAATTCCACAGACACAGAAAGTAGATTAATGATTGCCATGGAATGAGGTAGGGAAAGGGAGGGGAAAAAAAAATCTGCTAATGAGTATAGGGCTCCTTTTGGGGGTGATAAAAATGTTGGGAAATTAGATACTGGTGATGAACATCAACTTTGTGTCTATACTAAAAACCAGTGAATTTCACACATTGAAATGGTGAATTCTATGTGAAGTACATCTTAATAACATTGAGTGTCTGTGTACATGTACATATATATTTTATAGAATTCTGGTAGATGGAATGGTCAAGTTAGGAATAAAAGTCTTATGTCAGTTTTGTAATCTGAAATGACATTTCCTCACAGTTTCCATATCTGAGGACTCTGAGACCCAGAGTCTACCCACTTGAAATGGAGGCTGGATGTATTTGTTGGATACTGCAAAACCATCTCACCACAGGAAGAAATGGTAAACTCATGACCTTTGCTTTTTTTAGAGCAAGGGAAGAATGGTGTCCAGAAGCAAGATCATATTTTTCCAAGCACAAAGAAAACCTTGGGCTAAATAAAATAATATAAAATAAAATAAAAATAAAAATGCAGTAAATGAATATAAGGAGAAAAACAAGTTTCTTAAGCATTAAAATCAGCTCAAAAATATCAAGTCTGGTAAAAATCCACATTTGAAAATTTCAACACATAAGATATTTTCTGAAAGAATACATTTTTTTTTTAGATTTAGCATATTGGATTAACTTAAGAAACTATGCCTACCATTAATTTTAGTTAATATATTGATTTCTTTATCTCAAAAAATAGTAACAGAACAATAATTGATTTGATGATTATGGTCAAAAAGTTTAAGGACAGCTATTCAAGTGAAATTTCCATTCCTAACTATAAATACAATTTCCTAATCTTTTTTTTTTAAGATTTTATTTATTTATTTGTCAGAGAGAGAGAGTGAGAGCACAAGCAGGGGGGACAGGCAGAGGGAGAAGCAGGCTCCCCGCTGAGCAAGGAGCCCGATGCGGGACTTGATCCCAGGGCCCTGGGATCATGACCTGAGCCGAAGGCAGATGCGTAACCGACTGAGCCACCCAGGCGTCCCTACAATTTCCTAATCTTAATAGCTGGCTTTTCACAACAAGAATAAATATCCTTCGCACCATATAGTGTAGCATGGCTTTCTTAAATTGCCATGGTTTTCAAAAAAATGTTGTTCTTTTTGTGCATTAAGTTTTCAAATATTGACTATTAAATAGTATCTATACTACATTATCTTTAAATATGTTCAATAAATATCAAAATAATAATATTTCAGTCACATTAATAATTTGTTGATCCCTTTGATGTGCTATTTTAAAATTTATATATACATATTTGTATGTGTGTGTGTGCGCATATATATATATATATATATATATATATAAAATATGAAAGTTAAATATGAAAGAATCATTTTATACATATTGAACCTGGGTGTTCAGGCCCAAATACAGAGCAAATTGGGATGCATCAATACTTGGGTAGGGAAGGAAACCATGGTGAGAGCACTCAGATTTTAGAAATTCTGAAATTTAGGTATGTGCATTGGAGGAAAGGGTAACCAGTACATTCAATGTTGATGTTCCAATACAACTTTCATGGTCAATAAATAGGATATTCAAAAAGCAATTTCCAGACAATGGCAGGTCTTCACTTCAGACAGATCACCATGTATTGTTTGTACAATGCATATCCATGTAGAACAGGACTGAAGTCAGTGAGGTGGGGATTGTAAAGATTTGATCTGTGTATTAGCATTGTAATAAAAACAGCTCTGATTTAGAACTAACTCAGCTATGATTCAGATCTGAAATTCAATTAGATTACTGAGGTGGAAGTCCAGCTGAATTAATCAGTCAAACACAACTAGCTTCAGAAAATAATGCAATTTAGAAAACACAAAAGTATCTTGTCCTTTCTTAAGAAAATCAATTCTGAAAAAATATAATTGGACAAAATATAAAACCTATTCTACCCTGGGTATTTTCTCAATGTAAGATTAACTTTGACATGGGAAGAAAAGTCATTAAAACTAATAAACAAATACAGTGAAGTTGTGTAATACAATAACATATAAAAATCAGTTATATTTCTATACACTAACAATAAACTCCTTGAGAAGGAAATTAGGAAAACAGCCCCATTTACAATGGCGTCACAAAGAATAAAATACTTAGCAATAAATTTAACCAAGGAGATGAAAGACTTGCACACTGATAACAACAAATCATTGATGAAAGAAATTAAAGACAAAAATAAATGAAAAGACATTCCATATTCATGCACTGGAATACTTAACTTTGTTAAAATGTCTGTATTACCCAAAATAATCTAGATTCAATGCAATCCCTATCAAAATCCCAATGACATTTATTTTACAAAAATAGAAAAAAACAACCCTAAAATTAATATGGAATCACAAAAGACCCCAGACAGCCAAGGCAAACTTAAGAATAACAAAGCAGGAGGCATCACATTTCTTGATTTCAAAATATAATATAAGCCATTATAATTAAAACAGTATGGTACTGGCATAAAAACAGATACACAGACCAACAGGACAGAATAGAGAGCCTAAAAATAAACCCCCACACATACAGTCAATTGATTTTTGAAAAAGGAACCAAGAAGACACAACAGGAAAATGATAGTCTCTTCAACAAGTAGTGTTGGGAAAACTAGATATCTACATGCGAAACAATGAAATGAGAACCTTTTCTTACACCATACATAAAAGTGAACCTAAAAATGAATTAAATATTTCAATGCAAGACCTGGAACTGTGAAACTCTTGGAGGAAAACAGGTGACAAGATTCATGACATTGGACTTGGCAATGATTTCTTGGATAGGACACCAAAAACACAGGCGACAAAAGAAAAATTAGACAAGTAGGACTTCCATTAAACTAAAAAGTTTGTGCACAGCAAAGGGAATAATCATGAGAGTGAAAAAAATGACCTACAGAATGAGAAAAAATATCTGCAAACCATATAGCTGGTAAGGGATTTGTTATAAACTGAATGTATCCCCGCAAAATTTATATGTTGAAAACCTCTCCCTGATGTGATAGTATTAGGAGATGGGGCCTTTGAGACATAATTAGAATTAGATGAGTTCATGAGGTGGGAGCCCTTACTAATGGATTTGATGCTTTTAAGAGTCCAGAGAGAGCTTGCTCCTCTCTGCAGTCTACCAGGGGGAGATACAATGAGGAGTGGGCACTATATAATCCATAGTTCACCAGAACCAGATCATCCTGTCAAACTGATATTGGACTTCTAGCCTCCTGAACTGTGAAAAGTAAATTTCTGTTGTTTATAAACTACCCACACTATGCTATTCTGTTATAGTAGCCCAAACTAAGACCAAATTAATATCCAAAATACACAAATAACACCTACAACCCAATAGCAAAGAGACACATAATCTAATTAAAAAATGGGCAAAAAATTTTGGAGAAATTAGAACCTTGACACTGTTGGTGGCAATAAAAAATAGTGCAAGCACAAGTATATAAGTATTGTGTCCTTTTGCAAGATGGACATGGCATGCAAATAATGCCATTAGCTACATTTTGTGCCTGAGCTCCTTACTGATAAAATCTAAACCTCTACCATACTTTAACTTGAATTTTCCAGTCTTCTCTAAAGATCTGGATTTTTGATTCATGTACATTATAGGCTTTTTTTTCATTATGTTCTTGAAGTAGTTTCTCAAAATATTCATATTACTATTTATTCAAGGATTTGTTTATTTTAGAGAGAGAGAAAGAGAGCATGTGAGAGTGGGATAGAGGAAGAGGGAGAGAGAGAATCTCAAGCAGACTCCCTGCTGAGCATGGAGCCTGACAGGTGGCTCCATCTCATGACCCTGAGATCATGACCTGAGCTGAAATCAAGAGCAGGCTGCTTAACTGACTGAGTCATCCAGGCACCCCTAAATGTTCATATTACTTTTGATATTAAGTAAATGTATAATTTTAGTCAATTTGAAAATTTACCCAAATGGATTCAAAGTGATCAAAACTTTTAATGTCAGAATGACTAAAATCAGTAATGCAAAAAACAACAGCTGTTGGTAAGGATGTGGAGAAAAGGGAACCCATTTGCACTGTTGGTGGGAATGCCAACCCATGCAGCCACTGTGAAAAACAGTATAGAGTTTCTTCAAAAAGTTAAAAATAGAACTATCCTACCATCCAGCAATTGCACTTCTAGGTATTTACCCAAAGAATACAAAAATACTAATTCAAAGGCATACATGCACCCTGATGTTTATAGCATTATCTGCAATAGCCAAATTATGGAAACAGTGCAGCTATTGACTGATAAATAAAGAAGATGTGAGATATATATATATATATATACACACACACACACACACATATGTATACACACACATACACATACACACCACGGAATATTACTACTCAGCCATCAATAAAAATTAAATCTTGCCAGTTGCAATGACATGGATGAAGCTAGAGAGTATTATGCTAAGAGAAATAAGTCAGTCAGAGAAAGACAAATACCATATGATTTCACTCATGTGATACGATTTAAGAAACAAAACAAATGAGCAAAGAAAAAATAGGGAGAGAAAGGCAAACTGAGAAACAGACTCTTAACTATAGAAAACAAACTAATGGTTATGAGGGGGGAGGTAGGTGGGGGATGGTTTAAAAATGGGGGGGCGCCTGGGTGGCCAGTTGGTTAAGTGTCCAACTCTTGATTTCAGTTTAGGTCATGACCTTGGGGTCGTGAGATGGAGCCCCGCATCAGGCCCTTCACTCAGCATGGTGTCTGCTTGTTCCTCTCCCTCTGCTCCTCCCCCTGCTTGCTCTCTCTCTCAAATAAATAAATAAATAAAATCTTTAAAAAAAATAAACAGGTGATGGGAATTAAGGAGTGCAGTTGTTATGATGAGCACTGGGTATTGTATGGAAGTGTTGAATCACTATATTGTACACTAGAAACTGATATTACACTGTATGATAACTAACTGAGATTTGAATAAAAATTAAAAAAAAAGTTGAGGTATCATATCTAAGCTCAGCTAAGGAATCTACATCTTCCAAGTTCTCAATATATAACATAGATAGTATATAATGTATATTAGATAAATATTAATGTATTAATATATCATCTAATAATAATTTTATTAATATATACTATTACAATAGTAATATTCAACAATAGTAGAACATTCTGTCCTTCACTAGTCCTTTTTATTTATAATTTTTAAATTTATAATTATTTTAAAAAATATTTTATATATACCATTTCATTCGCTACTCACTTCATTAGTACAACCAAGAAGCAATCACAGTTGCATCTCCTGCAAGGGACCTAGCCAATAATGAATTTATATTGCTTTTGAATTTTAGTTATTTTTTTCATGCTTAAACATCAAAATGGGGTTGATATAGAGCATTAACTAGATAAGGAGAAATTTATTTATATAAATAAAAAGGACTAGTGAAGGAGAGAATGCTATATTTTATAATAGTATATATTAATAAAGTATATATCTAATATATATTACATATTATTTATGTTATATATTGAGAACTTGGAAGATAGATTCCTTAGCTGAGCTTGGATATGATAAAAATTCTTGAGAAGGTCTGAGAGTGAAACTGAAGGCAGAGATATCCTCACAGTTCCTTCAATTTCATCCTATCAATCCAGTCTCTCCAATGGGAAGCAAGAGAAGCAATTGTGGCTGCTATGAGTGGTACAGAGCAGATAGCATTTTAATAATGAGGAAACCAAAGCTTGGCAATATTAATTATTTTCCCAAGATTACACAATTAGAGAAGTAATGAAAGACTAAAAACCTTAAAGCTTTTTTTTTTTTTTAAGATTTATTTATTTGAGAGAGAGAGAGAAAGAGCGAGCAAACAGGGTAGGGAGGAGGAGAGGGAGAGAGAGAATTTTAAGCAGGCTTCATGCCCAAGGCGGGGCTGGATCTCATGATCTAAGCCAAAATCAAGAGTCAGACAATTAGCCAACTGAGCCACCCAGGAGCCCCTGGACCTTAAAGTTTTCTGCGGACAATTTAGTCAGATAAGATGTGTGGTCAAATTTTACAAAGTAGACTGTGGAATGGGGAAGTCAAAGGAGGTAAGGAGGCTGCTGAAGGCTTTGACAGAGATAAAAATCTCACAAGGAAACAAAAACACTAAATTTAATTTTGACATGTTACATACGTTTAGAACTCCAAATAGTATTAGATATCAGTACCCTTTTCATGCAACATGATGTAGTAAAAGGTAATTTGATACTGGATTAAGAAAAACAGTTTAAATCCAAGGTCTCCCATGAATTAATAAATTATTCATTTTTATGGGTATTATTTTCATGTTCTCTACCCTGTAAATAATACACATTTGAAGGTGGTTGGGACAATTTCACGACTTACCATACGCAAAGCACCTGTCTCTGTTCTAATTTCACAGAAAAAGCCTAATAAAATATTTGATAGTGATTATGATGATGAAGATGGTGATGATTAAAAATCATTACAATAAAAACAGTAATGACAACAATCAATAAAAAACAGATAACATAATTTAAAACATGATAGAAGGCTTATCTAAGTTCATGTGATTAATTATTTTAGAATTAAACTTGAACTTCTTTCAAATTTTATATATTATTACACTATTATTAAAATGACACTTTGTTTCTGATTCAGTCTTATAGATTATATTTGAAAATAAAGCCTTCAGTTGGCTTAAATCAACCATCATTCATAACCTGATGCTAATAGACATTTTAAAAATCCAATGCTATTCTGTCTAAAGGGGTAGTATATATAGGTTAATGTGTTAATGTGTGGGATAACTTATTAAGGCTTTGTAGGGAAAAAAATTACATCCTTGGATGTGGTAGAGATAGTGCCATTATAATTTCCTTTTTAATTAGATAGTGAACAAAAGTTAGATTTAAGAAGCAGAATTCATATTGTTATATACAAAGTTATCAGGTAACTTATTCCTATTTATTCAAGTATTCTATTTTTGTCATATGCCTGTTGACATACCAGAGACTGAGTCTTAATATTAAATATAAGAGATATGTACAGGCTATAGGATAGTCTATAGAACAGAAATAACCATTTTTTAATTTACTATATGTATTTTTTTTCTCTTTTCTAAAGATCAGAATATAGAAGCATAGATCCTGGATAAAACTGCCAAAGTAGGCATCTAAGAATAGAGTTTATGTCTTCAACCACATAGTTAAATTTTGCTGGCACTTTGATATCCCTGAAGACATAATTAATAGGCACAAACACTGTTATGTGGATCCTGATTTACTATAGTTTTCTAAAAATTCATAAGGCTCTATCTCACTATCCATAATAATCAGGACAGGTACCAACAAAAGTTGCTAAACCTCCCAATGATCAGTTGGTAAAACTTGCTCAAACGCTCACATTAGACCATCATGTTTACCTCAAAAGCTCATACGGGTACTGATACAGAGAACAAGCTCTCATTAATCTAAAATCACCTAAAAATAGACAGAAATCCATTCTAGTTAAAAGCAATATGCTCCCATCTATTTCCCCAGGCAACCAATTTGGCACCAGGAAATATCCCTCACAATATGAAACTTTGTTCTTTCTTTTCTTTTTTCTTTTTTCTTTTCTTTTCTTTTCTTTTCTTTTCTTTTCTTTTCTTTTCTTTTCTTTTCTTTTCTTTTCTTTTCTTTTCTTTTCTTTTCTTTTCTTTTCTTTTCTTCTTTTCTTTTCTTTCTTTTCTTTCTTTCTTTCTTTCTTTCTTTCTTTCTTTCTTTCTTTCTTTCTTTCCTTCCTTCCTTCCTTCCTTCCTTCCTTCCTTCCTTCCTTCCTTCCTTCCTTCCTTCCTTCCTTCTTTCTTTCTTTCTTTCTTTCTTTCTTTCTTTCTTTCTTTCTTT
>NW_023270807.1:27155549-27447473 GCF_011800145.1 Mirounga leonina | reverse complement strand
TTTTTTTTTTTCCTCACAGTCAAATGGAAGAAAGAGTTAAGGTCACTGTTCAGACAATTCATGGGAAAAGACTTTTCATTGATCAAACTTTGGTTTTAGTGGTTAAATGATTCTGAATAAACTAGGCATTACTTCACAAGGCAATTATTTTAAATTTTCTTCACTTTGTTTTTTAATTCAGACTGGAAAACTAAATAAATTCACTTACACAGTATACTTCTGTTAATTGTCTATAGTTTTATTGTGATTTAGTTTAACTAATATTTTACATTAAAGTTTCTTTTACCGATAAGCTGTGATGCTTCTTTTACCTTGGAGTTTACCAATTACATAAGAAAGTTAATTTTAGGGCGCCTGGGTGGCTCAGTCGTTAAGCGTCTGCCTTCGGCTCAGGTCATGATCCCAGGGTTCTGGGATCGAGTCCCACATCGGGCTCCCTGCTCTGCGGGAAGCCTGCTTCTCCCTCTCCCACTCCCCCTGCTTGTGTTCCTGCTCTTGCTATGTCTCTCTCTGTTAAATAAATAAATAAAATCTTTTAAAAAAAAGAAAAAAAAGAAAGTTAATTTTATACAAGTTGCAGGTATTAGTTTTATTTTTTTTAAAAAAAGATTTATTTATTTTAGAGGTGGGGAGGGGCAAGGGGAGAGGGAAAGAATCTCAAGCAGACTGATGCAGCTTGATGCAGGGCTCCATCCCAGGACCCTGAAATCACGATCTGAGCCAGAATCAAGAGTTAGATGCTTAACTGACTGAGCCACCCAGGTGCCCCAGTTTTATTTCTATAAAGAACTAAGTAAGTGTTACTTTTGGGGGAAGGGGGACCACAGGTGAGAAAAAAAGGAAAACCCTTACTCCAACTTTTTGATGTAGAGAAACAAAAGGTGAATTTCTGTAGTGGTTCTGCCCCTTCTATTAGCTCTGCCTCTAACCTGTTTGGGGAGACATGCATTTCCTGCTAGCAGAAAAAGATACTGGCCAAGGCATTAACATCAAACTAAATTTTCAGAAGCTTAATTAGAGACTTAATACTAAATTGAAGTATTTCAAGAAGTTTCCTTATCATCTTTATACACACCTTGTTTAAGTATTTCTCTGATAAATTACTTATTTTAATTTTAATATTGGTTGGATATGGTACTATGGTACAAAAAGTGCTGCTCTTAACCAGTATTTTAAGAGCTGGTGGTGCATCAGAGACCATGTAAGCAAAACCCCAATTTTAAAATGAGAAAATACAGCTTCTGGAAGATTAAGTAAGGTATGGTGACCATGGTACAAGAATCAATAAGTGTAATATTTGCCTATTCTTTTCAGCACTTTATTTTTCCAAAAGCAGAAAAATAAATGTACATTTTAAGGGAAATTTGAAAATAAAGTAACAATCTTTCCTTTTTCACTAAAAATAGTGCATTGGTGATTCTAGAGAAATGAAGTAATTTATACATTTTTACACATTTTTAAATATAGAAAATTATTAAGATGTAATGAAATAATTACAAAAGTTAAGGTAAATGTTATAAAGGTATCAAAAGCATAATGTGTTTTGCTCATTTTAAAATATCCAGTAATTCCCACTATGAATTATGTATAAAATGGTTTCCCATTAAAATTCCTTTTAAGAAAAATAAGGATATACGTAAGTATTTAAGAAGGTCATTTTATATGAATCCAGGATTGTTATGGATTGATTGTCTTCCCCAAATTCATATGTTGAAGCCCTAGCTCCCAGTGGGGCTGGCATTTGGTATAGGGGAGTAATTAAAGTTAAATGAAGCTATAAAGGCGGGGGACCTAATCCATTACGACCAGTGTCGTCATAAGAAGAGACACCGAATGCCCCCTACACTTTCTGTCTCCCTCTCTTTTAAAACACTCTTTGTGTATATAGGAAAGGTCATGGGAGGACATAGCAAGAAAGCAGTCATCTAAAAGCCAGCAAGAGAACTCTCATCAGAAATTGAATTGGCAAGAAACTTGGTCATAGATGTCTATCCTCCAGAACTGTGACAAGATAAATTTCTGTTGTGTAAACCTTGGTCTGTGGTATTTTGATAACCAATTCAAATAGACTAATACAAGAACTTTTTAGGTTTGTGAAAATTCAAGGCATATACATTGTTTCAGTATAAAAATTTATATAGGAAATACACATTTTAAGATGATTAAGATATATTTACAAGTTTGCAAAACAGAGAAGTTCCTGGAGTGAAAGAAATTAACTAAGTTTGTGGTTAAAATGGTAGAATACATCAATTCAAATATTATAAATTAAGACTTATTGGATAAGAAAACATAGGATCTTCAGAATCCTTACCATAAATTTAACTGTTTAGTAAGAATCAAAATATGTAATGTTATAGAAAAATAAATCTGTTTGAAATAGGAAATTCTAAAAATATGAAGAAAAGACAGCTAAATGGTAGACAAGTCCATTTTTTAATTTTTTTTTTTGCCTATGCATAATGTAGACATGTTCCAGTCACCTGAAGTTAGATATGGTAAGATTATTGATTTCTAGCCAGAGAAATGGGGCTAGAAAGAATGAACTCTACTTCAAGACTGTCCCAGAAACATTCCCAAACACATTTCTCCATTTTTTTCACTTCTTTCTGACTTAATAGATTACTCTTCCCTGAGTAATATTGGGATATATGTGTTGAATTTTGTAGAACCCCAAATGACAGCAATCCAGGTTCCCATATCATCACTTGAAGGATAACTGTCCAACAAGGAATACCCACGCTGGACTCTTGCATGCACAATGCATAAACCTTATTTTTGTAATCTATTGAGATTAGAAAGTTTAGCATCTAGCATTATCTCTATTATTTCATACTGTAATAAAATCGTGTTTCTTTTTAGATGATCCATACCTGGGATTGGGAAAACGCCTGAAGTATTTTCTCCACAAACTATCCAGCATTAGATAAAAAAGATGACAATTAGTTGTTGATGCTGCTTGATGGTTACTGATTTTTTTTATCAAAATGGATTTCTATAAAACAGCATTAAATTTGGCCACTATAGGAAATTAATATTCATTTTTATATAAAGGGAATAAGGGAAAATTTTATTTAATTTATATTTTTACTACTATTTGACAATATTTCTAAGAAGCTATTGACAACTCTTCTCTTACTGCAAGTTAAATTAAAACTATAATTATATATTACAGGTTTCTTATTTAAACTGAGTTTAGAAAGGCAAAAACTGAATCTATGTAATTTTTAATCTTTTCCTACTCAGTGAGACTCCATTAAAGGCCAGACCTTGCCTACACGCCTTTCATTTACTCTCCATGTTAATACTTTCAGTTTGTTTGCTTCTTAAAATGTATAAACCATTCTTTTCCTGGTTGTTAAATGCCAGCTGGTACTGTCAACTACCATTGTTTCCCAGCTGTCTGCCTTGATATCCCATTGCTTCAGGCTGGCTGACACAGCGTCCTTGAAGCATTTTATCTGACCTCCTATTCTGTTTCCTCAATTAGTTTATCGAAGGCACTTAGGATATTTGGTTGTTGAAAACGTCCCACTTTTTCACTGTATAGGAATTAGTATACAACTTAAATGAATTTGACTCCTAAAAAGCCTTGGGTTACATATTAGTTCTGTAATCACCAAAGTTTTCGGTTACTTACCCCTATCAATAAATACATTTTCTAGCATGAATCCAAATATATCTTTATTTATGTAATTCTATAATGTATATATACATGTACACAAACATTATACACATTGTACAACATGCCTAAAAAGTGAAGAGAATATTATAAATAATACATGTATTTCAAAATACTCTTTTTTTTTTTTTTAAAGATTTTATTTATTTATTCATGAGAGACAGAAAGAAACAGAGGGAGAAGCAGGCTCCCAAGGAGCGGGAAGCCTGATGCGGGACTCGATCCCAGGACTCTGGGATCATGACCTGAGCCGAAGGCAAACGTTTAACCATCTGAGCCACCCAGGCGCCCTCAAAATACTCTTATTTTATAATTCAAGATTCCTGTCTTTGTTTATACTAGAAAATATTTGTAGTTGGAATAATAATTATATTGAGAACAATAATGTCTATTCAGTTGGTTTAAATTCATGGTTTCAATGAGAACGATATAGAGGTAGAAACTTGTCTCCAATTGTAAATCACGTAACAATAGAGACATGACCTAAGTACATCTTTTTTTTTTTTAATTTTATTTATTTATTTGAGAGAGAGAGAGAGAGGAGGAGGAGCAGAGAGGGACAAGCAGACTCCACACTGAGCAGCCTAGAGCCCAACATGGGACTCGATCCCATGACCGTGAGATCATGACCTGAGCCGAAACTAAGAGTTCATTCATTATTAAAATGTTCACTTTACCTTGAAAGAAATATTGAAGGTGATTTTTTAAAGTATATAATTGGGAACTCAACAAATATTTCTGAAAGAATAAATGAAATCAAAGCAATGATTTTTTTATTGTGACAAATTATGTTTTCTTTTGCCTTTTTTCATTCATTCACACATTGACTCATTAAACACATGTTTCAATCTCTATTTGACCCAATGCTTTCTGCTATGTCTTTTATCAAAGTATATATTAGTATATTCAGATAGTAATAATTCTTGTAAGGAACCATCTTGTGACCCAGACTCATATTTGAATTAAATTAGGTACATTTAATTTTCCAAAATGGAATGTAAATATCAACTATTGTTATTAAAGTATTAATTGAAATATATAAAATTGTCCCATGTATATGGAACACATACACATACATGTATGTATAAAACTATAAATACTATAAGAATCATTCAGCTATTTTCTTCCAGATTTTACTAGACAATTGCAGATAACCTTGCCTAAGGAATTTTTAAAGGGAAATATAGTGATTCTAAACTTATTCTTACCACATTATGTTTCCTTGATAATCTCCATATTCTTCCAAGTTTCAGGCAGGCTGCAAAAGAATGGATTCATTGGATTGTTTTTTGAATCTGTGATTTCATACCTATTGAAGAAATTTTTTAGTCTATGCAACTCTTATTCTCAATTTATGAATATGGAGATCTATCTAAATCTGAAGCATAAGTATTTTCATTCCCTTATTGTTTTGGCATATATGTTGGACATAAGTTCACTCTATCTATAATGACATCTATTCTTTGGTGCTTTGCCCATGTGACCCAGGGATTCCATCTTTCTGCCTGTGACCTGTGCTATTTGGCTGTGAAGAAGGGGTTTTACATGCCTCTTTGCCATCCTGTTAAGAGAGAGAAGTAGCCACCTATTCAGAAGTCACTGAACTTAGTTTATTCTCTCTTTTGTGTTAGCAAATGTCACTCCTTGTCCCATTGGCTTCCAACATTCCAACAACCAGAGCTTCCTTTACATTCTTACTTTAGAACAACTAGATTTAGGACACATACAGCTATATATTGAATTCCACTGAGGATTACAAGGGAAGTTGGATGTTTAACTTATCATTTAGTGAAGTTTAGAAATTAATAATTAAAAACAACTATCAAAACAGTAAATGCAGTAGGTAGTAAAAATGGCCCAATGCAATAAATATGCATGTATTTCCCTCCATTCCCACTTAGAAAGGGGAAGATCTAAAAACTTCCCTTGTTAGAAATCTTTTGTCGTTCTGTATAGTGAATGCTAGATGGTTGATGATATGTGTATCAAACATTGATTGATTTTCATTTTATGTATCTATGCAATTTTTTTTTTTGCTTTTTTTTTAGGTACATGCCAATGCTATTACATGTGAGGTGTGTTAGATCATTTAAAGTATTAGTCAATTCATGGAAGTTTTTCTTTCCATTAAGTCCTTTCAGTCAAGTGATATAAAATTTAATATATGTGGTTGGCAAAAAAAGATTTTGTGTTTTACAGGTTTCCATATTCAAATGTAGTGAGAAGAATGTCATGTGGTAGATGGAGACTGGGTAAACGGAGACTGAGCTTTCCTCCCAGAGCTCAAAGGGAAGGAGAACAAAACTGTCTTTTTAAAAGGAAGGAATGTTTTTGTTGTTGCTGTTGTTGTTTCCCCAAGTTCCTAAGGGTTGAAAAAAAATGAGACAGTGAAGAGTATTAGAAGAAAAAGAGAAATCAGCATTGTCTCTGTTTTTGTTTCAACTAAAGAAATTTTAAAAAGTTCTAAAAAATTATTTAAACCAAGTTATTAGTTTATTTTAGTAACAGGATAATTTCAAATCTCTGAGGGGGAAAAAAAGAGCAAAAAAGAAAAAAAAAAAAGGAAGTAGAAAAGCATTTTACCACTACATTGTATACTGATAGTCTGATAACAAAGAAAAACAGATGGATAAATGCCCAGACAAAAGAAAAAATGAAGCCATGACAGACACCATACATTTCTCTTTAAACTAACATTTATATTTATTTCTGTTATCATTTTCAAAATATTTGTGTGCATACTAATTGTGCATTAAATGTGTGCATTAAATTTGCAAGTGTTCAAATAGTATGTCAAATGCTATTTTCCATACTAAATTGTAAATATCTTTTTGAAAGGTACTGTTTCTCATGAAGTCCCAAAAGTCCCTTGTATGGTATCAAAAGTGTTTATTTGTCTATTTAATTTCTCTTTCTAGTCCTCAGATCCTTAAAGTTGAGTTAAAAATCTTTCTTGGGATATAGCACATTAACACTATCATTTTGTTTGTTTCTTTTTTTTTCCTTTTTCCTCACTTCAGCAGCAATCCTCTTTCATTCCTGTCCTTGTCCAATAGGGACTCCCCTTCCTCATCTGTAAGATGCATTAATGGGGCTTAGTAGATGAATGATACAGCTGATGGGAGAAAGAGTAGAATAAATAGAGGCGGTGGCCATTTTCTCTATACACTATATGCATTTTTGGAGTGGTTTCAAATCTATAATATTTACATATTCTTTACCCAACTTCATGTATTAATTTGGAAATATTTTGATTGATTCTGTGTAACTGTGATGGTACAAAAATAACTTAATGGTTATATACCTCCATGCCATTGAGGTTTTGGGGTTTAACAAAAAATTTCCTATGACTAAATTTTAAAAATTGGACTATCACTAGTGAAAATTAAAAAAAAAACAAACCTACTTTGTTGAGGGCTTTTATCATGAATGGATGTTGTACTTGTCAAATGGTTTTCCTGTGTCTATTGAAATGATCATATGGTTTCTATCCTTTCTCTTATTTATGTGATATATCACATTGATACATTGATTGATTTGAGAATACTGAAACACCCTTGCATCCTAGGAATAAATCCCACTTGATTGTGGTGAATGATTTTTTAAATGTATTGTTGAATTCAGCTTGCTAGTATTTTTTTGCGGATTTTTGCATCTATGTTCATCTGAAATATTGGGCCGTAGTTTGTGTTTTGTTTTGTTTTGTTTTGTTTTTGTGGTGTCTTTACTGGTTTTGGTGTCAAGGTGATACTTGCCTCATAGAACAAATCTGGAAATTGTCCTCCCTCTTCTATTTTTTGTAAAAGTTTGAGAAGAATAGGTATTAACTTCTTGAAATGTTGGGTAGAATTTGTCTGTGAAGCCATTTGGTTCTGGACTTTTTTGTTGGGAGTTTTTGATTACTGATTCAATCTCCTTGCTGGTAATTGGTCTGTTCAAATTTTCTCTTACACCATACACAAAAATAAACTCAAAATGGATTAAAGACCTAAATGTGAAACCTGAAACCTTTAAAAATCCTAGAAGAGAGTATAGGCAGTAGTGTCTCTGACATCAGCCATAGCAACATTTTTTCTAGATATATCTCCTGAGGCAAAGGAAATAAACGTAAAAATAAAGTATTGGGACTACAGCAAAATAAAAACCTTCTGCAGAGAAAAAGAAACAATCAACAAAACTAAAAGGCAACTTATGAAATGGGAAAAGATATTTGCAAATGACATATCTGGTAAAGGGTTAGTATCCAAAATATATAAAGATCTGATGCAAGTCAACACCCAAAAAACAAATAATCCCATTTAAAAATGGGCAGAGGACATGAACGGATATTTCTCCAAAGAAGACATACAGATGGCCAACAGACATATGAAAAGAATCTCAATATCACTCATCATTAGGGAAATGCAAATCAAAACCACAATGAGATATCACCAGTCAGAACGGCTAAAATCAGCAACACAAGAAACAAAAGGTGTTGGCAAGGAAGTAGAGGAAAAGGAACCCTCATGTACTATTGGTGGGAAGGGAAACTGGTGCAGCCACTGTGGGAAACAGTATGGAGTTTCCTCAAAAAGTTAAAAATAGAACTACCCTAGAATCCAGTAATCACACTACTGGGTATCTATTCCCAAAATACAAAAACACTAATTCAAAGGGATACATGCACCCTGATGTTTATAGCGCCATTATCTACAATAGCTAAATTATGGAAGCAGCTCAAGTGTCCATCAATAGATAGATGAATATATAAAGAAGATATTACACACACACACACACACAGGAATATTATTCAGCCATAAAAAAGAATGAAATCTTACCATTTGCAATGACATGGATGGAGCTGGAGAATATAATGCTAAGTGAAATAAGTCAGAGAGAGACAAATACCATATGATTTCACTCATATGTGGAACTTAAGAAACAAAACAATCAAGTAAAGGGGAAAAGAAAGAGGGAGAGAGGCAAACCAAGAAACAGACTTTGAACTTTAGAGAATAAACTGATGGTTACCAGAGGAGAGGTGGGTGAAGGGATGGGTGAAATCAGTGATGGAGATTAAGGAATGTACTTGTCGAATGAGCACTGGGTGATGTATGGAATTGTTGGATCATCATCACTGTTAACACCTGAAACTAATATAACACTGTATTAAACTATATTTGAATTAAAATTTAAAAAAAAGTTTCAGCCAAAAAAAAATACCTCTAAAAAAGTATAAAACTTGATATAAAACTAAAAGAATAAAAATCAGAACTGAAAAGGGAACATATTCAAATAGAGGGTGAAGCTCAAAGACAGAAGTTTAGAGAAGTTTTTAAAATTCTTGATAGCCAATATCTTTGTTTTTTAATATTGTACTTTTTAGTGCATTGGTTTCTATATAATAGGTGTGTTCTGTAATGCGGTATCTACTGTTTTCTTAGAAGTTTTGTTTGTTTTCTTTACAATAGTTGGCTCATCAGTAAGGATTTAATTGTGGAAGTTACAAATTATTTTAGCTATTTTAGCAAATGAGCTTTAGAAGCTTCGAGGAGTAGACTTTGGGCTGGGTTTGACTCCTAATCATACCACACAGTCAGGAAGCCAGGAAAATAGAAGTCTAACCTGGGCATTGATGACTTCAAGAAAAATCCAGGATTTAGAAAGCTACTAAAACTACCACAATATCATCTTGCTCTCCATAGAGGTGACACCAGAACATTAAAATATCCCTTCAGGGGGAAAAAAAAAAGGGCTGTGGATGTCAGTAGGACTGGAAAAAGCCAAAGCAGCTTCACTTTTGTCCCCCAAATCTCCTAAAATTACAATTAATTATCACAATTTAATTGATATCCAGTGCTCCAGCAGCAGAGGAATCTAAGAAATGTTTTAGTTTTTTTTAAAATAAATGTTTTAGTTTTATAGTTTCATAGTATCTAATCTGATACGGTATATAATACAGTTTCTGGGGACGCCTGGGTGGCTCAGTCGGTTAAGCGGCTGCCTTCGGCCCAGGTCATGATCCCAGGGTCCTGGGATCGAGTCCCACATCAGGCTCCTTGCTCAGCAGGGAACCTGCTTCTCCCTCTCTCTCCCTCTGCTTGTGCTCTGTCAAATAAATAAAATCTTTAAAAACAAACAAACAAACAAAAAATACAGTTTCTGATACGTTCTACAGTATCTGAAGTGTTAAAAGGAGTGCGTATGTATGTGATAGTGTGTCTGTGTGTTTGTACATGTGTGTATTGTATAATTTTTGTGAGTGAGTAACAGTATAGAAAAAATTTTAAAAATACCACAGTTGATGAGTGGTGATGAATATTTACTAGATTTATTGTGGTGATCATTTGCAATATATACAAATATTGAATCATTATGTTGTAGAACTGAAACATATTGTTATATGTTGTTGTACTTCCATAAAAATTCAATATCATAGTTGGCTTTTATTTGTACAAATATACAAAGTCAGAAAACTACAGTAAAATATGGGAGAACATTGGATGTATGTTTGATGGTTATCCTTAATTTAACTGAACTGTGGTGCATTTATGGCTTCTGTTTTGCAGACTTCTATAGTAACTAGTATGGAAAACATTGAGACCAAGTTTCATGGCACTGTGAGATGTTACAGGATTGGATATCAGGGATGTGAGGTTGTGACTCTCCAGGAAATAGTACTTCTTAGAAATCGATAGAGGACAGGGGCACCTGGCTTGCTCAGGCGGTGGATCATGTGACTCTTGATCTCAGGGTTGTGAGTTCGAGCCCCACATTGGGTGGAGAGATTACTTAAAAATTAAAAGAATCTTTAAGGTATAGACATTCATGTAAAAGATAACAGGACAACCACATGTTCCAAAGAGATGCAAAGTATAGCAAAGTCCTTCAACATATGTGTACCATACTTCTGAAATTTTGGATAAAGAGAAATTATAGTAGTCCCTAGTAGAAAGAATATAGGGGGTATATTATCTGTGAAGTTAAACAAGAGGTTAAAATTCATTACCACAGTAGTACAGAGATATAGAGAAACAATGAATTATAAAATATACATACCAAGGGATATTTCTTTCTTAGATCTTTAATGCATCCTCTTGTTAATTTTTCTTACCAGAACTCTGAGATAATCTGGATTTAAGGAAACAATAAAAAAAAAAAAAAACATAGAAATTTTCTTCCAATTCCTCAAAAAAACAACTGGCAAAGAATTTAAATTTAGAGATAGTGGCTCAATAATAAATATATATTATGGGCTTAATGCCTGTATCTTCCTTCAAGGAAGGACTTGTTGCCCAACTTCAAGCAGTATAATTAGCAGTCTTTAGCAGTCAGCTCTTTTAGAATTTTCCTTAGCAGCATAGATATGCCTTGTCCAAGGTCACATCATTCTTTCCTAGAGCAGTTTGCATAATGTGCCAGCATGAGATGAGTGTACACAAGCTCAGCCTGTTTGCCAGGATGTGGGACAACTCTGACAGGCAATATTTGCTTCAAAGTTTTCCATTGGATTGAGCAAATTTTGATGTGCCTACATTGCAGATTGCTTCTCCTTCCACCTAATCTTTCTTTCTCCCACTTTCTTTCAGAAGTGTTGATCCTTAAAGAATAATTTGCATCTCAAATTCCATCTAAATATCTGCATCCAGAGAACTATACCTGTCAGGGACATTAATAGGGATCATAACTGCAGTCTACTGAATTATATCAAATTTACATAAGTTCAAAACGTCATTTAAAAAAATTAAAATCTAGGGGTGCCTGGGTGGCTCAATCGGTTAGGCAACCTACTCTTGGTTTTGGTTTAGGGCATGATCTCATGGGTAGTGGGATGGAGCTCCACGCTCAGGCGGGGAGTCTGCTTGAAGATTCTCTCCCTCTGCCCATTCCCCAGGTCATGCTCTCTCTCTCTCTCTCTCTCAAAATAAATAAATCTTTAAAAAATAATAAAATTTATTTTAACAATTTTAAAATATGCTAGTGAACCAACTTTAAAAAAAAGTAAAGGAAAATAATCAAGCATGTGTCCTGTGTTTCCTTTAAAATCTGCATTACTGGATACGCAAATATCTAATGAGAGGAAGGAAGTTTTTTCTGTATAGATTAATCTTAGCTAATAAATTAAGAAGCAATAATAGAATTTGAATGCCAGTCTTTTGCAAACTGAAATGAAGGATTGGATCTAGCCACTGAACATAAAGGACTGCTGACATCACAACAGAAATATCAAAATGATAATTTGCTTCCAGATGGAAGAAATGAATGCCTATGAAGTAGTTTTACCCCTTTTTTCTCTAAGAAAAAAATCTAACTTTAATTAGTTCTCTGCCTATAGCTACTAATTTACAAGAAATACAAATGAAAAAAGAACAAGAGGGGATACAATTTCCAAATCCAGACTTTGGCAAACTCCATAGGAAAAAAAATAACAAAGCTTCATTAATAAATACATTACAAAGAGTCAAAAAGAGAGAGAGAGACATAAATTTAGAGAAATTTAAAAATATTTATCAACCACTTGTAATATACAGACTTTATTTGGATCATGATAAAAAAAATCACCAATGTAACATTGACAAATATTTAGAATGCTTAATACTAATTTAACACTAATAAGATTATATATATAAATTATATATATAAGATTATATATAAATATATAAAACTAATAATTATTTTTTACAAGTGATAATGGAATTATGGTTATGTTGCAATGAATGAGTCCTTTTCAGATATAAGCTGAAATGAAATGAAATTATATTTAGGATTTGCTCCAAGATATACAGAGAAAGGAAGGAGATGAAGTAATATTCAAAAGACTGGTCCAGAGTTGATAATTTTTGAAACTGGATGTTGAGTACATGGGGGTTAATTAATCTCTGCTGTCTGGCTTTAGTTTTTGTAATAAAGAATTGAAAGATGTGTACCAGGATTGACAAAAGTTGTACATCTATTTTATAAGTTACAGCCAGCACTGTGGCCAATATCACCGATTGCCCAGAACAATGTTTTTGCTATTGACTCTAGACTCTACCTCATATGTCTCCAACACAGGCTTTGCATGGCCTCTGATAATTCACTGACTAATATGTAAAATGAAGTACAATGTGCATCCCTGTTCAGTGAACTTATCTCAGATCAACAGGATAAAAAACATAATAATATGATTTGGTTTTCAGTTATCATTTAGGAACACTGTTACTAGAAAATAGAATTTCAAAAAGGAAACTCTAGTATTTCAAATAATTAATATTTTGGGACATTGTTAGAGGCCAACCTATGTTACATCAAATGGTAATTAAATTTTACCATGGATTCCTTCAAACTAAAATGTAAACTTAGTAAATACTAGTCTCCAATGCAAGAGATGATGCACATTTAAAAAAAAAAAAGTATAATTCCTTACAATTGAATCAAGATTTTTCTAAAAGGAAACCGAAGTATTTTTTTTTTTAAGATTTTATTTATTTTTCAGAGAGCGAGCGAGAGAAACAGCATGAGAGGGGAGAGGGTCAGAGGGAGAAGCAGGCTACCTGCTGAGCCGGGAGCCCGATGTGGGACTTGATCCCAGGACCCTGGGATCACGACCTGAGCCGAAGGCAGACGCTTAACCATCTGAGCCACCCAGGAGCCCGAAACCGAAGTATTTTTAAGTATAAATTAATGCACAGGGTATCAGTTCAGAATTTATTAACATGGAGGAGCTAAAATGTATTTTATTGAATGACATGTTAGAAACATTTTTAGGACATCTTTATTCAGATTGAAAGTCAACAATAACATAGTGATATATCCCAAATATTTGTTTACTTCTGTCTATCCTTTTATTGATATGAAATGGTTATGTTAAAGATAAAAGTAAACACTTTCAGTTGACTCATTATTCCAGATGACTATTAATCTTATCCTAGGACTAGTCATTTCTTATTAATATGGAAAACACAAGTTTTATTAAAAGGAATGTGTTACACTTTGCTATATTATAAATTTCCCAGTAGGCTTTTTCTTTTTCTTTTTTTTTTTTACATTTTATTTATTTATTTGAGAGAGAGAATGAGAGAGTGCATGAGCGGGAGGGACAGAAGAAGCGGGAGAGAGTATATCAAGCAGACTCCTCACTGAGTGTGTAGCTGGTCTTAGGGCTCTATCTCACAACCCTGAGATCACAACCTGAGCCTAAACCAAAAGTTCGATGCTTAACCAAATGAACCACCCAAGTGTCCCTCCCAGTAGACTTCTTAGGGCCCAAATGATGTCTTTGTCTTCACAGTACAGAGTGTAATATCTGACATGTGGTAGAAACCCAATAAACTTTTTTGAAGTTAATAAATTAATGAATACATAAAGACTAGGCATATTAACTTGATTTGTATTGTTATCTAATTTAGAAAAAAAAGGTATAAATTTTCCTTAGATGTTTTATCAAAAAACTTTTAAAATCACTTAATAAGAGCTAAAGGAATTATATTTTATTAATGCACAAAAGAAAATTTTGTGTTGTTTTCATTGTACTTAAAATAAAAATAATTAATAGCATATTTTGAACTTGAAATTTGCCAACCTGGATAGTAAAAAGCTTTAGTATATTATTTCACTTAAATACAGTGAAAGAAGTGGCCTTATTGAGTTCAGTTGTTAGAAAGAGGGACTGTAGTTTATTGGTTAATTTGTCCAAGATCATACACTTAGAAATTGAAGAAGTCTGGATCTGAACCCATATATTAAAAAAAAAAAATCCATTAAGGACTATACTTTCCAATAAACACTTGAAAAATACTGAAACACAAACTCAGATGTAGAATTACAGGCATTTTGCACTATCAGATAAATTTGTATTAGAAAAATTAGATAAATTGATGATCAATAATTTTTAAATTTATTTACGTACTTCAGTCAACAGCAAGATTAGCAAGTACAAAAAGTAATACTGTGATGTGCAATCTATAATGGATACAGATCATTAATGTGCACTCCACAAAATAGCAATTCGACAGGAGGGTGAGAAAGAGATGAATGGGTTGAGTAGACTAATTAGTAAACTGAAGTGTAGGAGTAATTGACAGCAATAATGTGGCAGGACAGAGGCTGCAATCAATGTAGTCTAAATAATGATGACTGTAAAACTGTAATAAAAATAACAAGTATGTTGGGAGACAAGAGCTGCTGTAATCTGATTCAAGTAAATGCTTCTGACTATTATAAGATTTACTTGTGAAAGTGTAAATCAATTAATAGAATGAAAATTAAAATTTGACTCATAAAATGTAAACCATTTATGACAAATAGTTGTTGTGATTCACTTGTATTATTCTCACCAGTGATTTTCCTAATGTAAAAAAAAAATCAATTTAAATACCACCAGTAAAAGATAATAATGTTATCTTACATTAAAGACTAGATTTAGGAAACCAGTTATTTTTGAAAATTGGTAATAAAAGCAAGTAGCAAATAAGTCATTTTTTACAATTTTAATATAATTTTGATTTAAATATATATTCATACACATATCTGTATATACATCTGCATATACATCTGTATACACAGATATGTGTATGAATATATATTTTGTATATAGAATTATGTTAGTTTGAAATTGTTTCAAAAGAATTATTTTGACTTATATAATGGGAATTACATATCATTTGAATTCCAAAATATTTTTTCCTTTTTTTCCCAAGACATTTATTTTATTTTTATTATTTTTTAAAGATTTTATTTATTTATTTGTCAAAGAGAGAGAGAGCACAAGCAGGGGGAGCAGCAGGTAGAGAGAGAAGCAGGCTCCCTGCTGAGCAAGGAGCCCAAAGCAGGACTCGATCCCAGGACCCCGGGAACAGGACCGGAGCTGAAGGCAGATGCTTATCTGACTGAGCCACCCAAGAGCCATCCCTCCAAGACATTTTAAATTAAATTAGTTAGTTCTCATAGAAAAATAAAAGCAAAGATAAAGGACTAGAGTAAGAAGATTATCAATACATATTTTGTCAAAATGTGATATGTTTACGAAATAATTAAAGACAATTTGTGTGTTTGATGCTTAATAATAAATATTTGGAACTATAATTTTGGTGACATTTTATTTTATTTTATTTTTAAGATTTTTTATTTATTTATCTGAGAGAGAGAATGGGAGACAGAGAGCATGAGAGGGGGAGGATCAGAGGGAGAAGCAGACTCCCTGCCAAGCAGGGAGCCCAATGCGGGACTCGATCCCGGGACTCCAGGATCATGACCTGAGCCGAAGGCAGTCGCTTAACCAACTGAGCCATCCAGGCGCCCCTTTGGTGACATTTTAATGATTTGTCCAAGTATTTATCAGTACCTAAAAAAATCAACTGAATGAGCTATAACACAAACACAGAAGAAAAACAGTTTAAAGTTAAACAATATTTATGTAGATCACAATAAAATAAAATTGCTTCATAAAGGATGCATATTCATTGATACAAACTGCTAAATCCCGTAAGACTTAAAGAAGTTATTTATAAAGAGAATCACATGAAATACATGAATAACTTTACCTCTTAGAAGTTTGCTCAGCTATAAAATGAGCAGCAGATTTCAATCTCCTCCCCTGTCATCCCATGAAAAATGAGGTTTATTATGGAAAGTGTTGTAAACCTTAGCTTACCATTTCAAAATGCATGTTTATTTGGCATCCTAAAATTATAGTTTCCATACTTCAAAATATTCATTTTAAAAATGATAACACATTAGTATAACCAGATCCATTCCTGAGTTCAACAAATATTAACCGAATCTATAATTTTCCAGTTTCCCAATTTCCCACTGTGCTAGTTTCTGATAATAAAATTGAATTAGTTTCAAAGAATATTTCAAACCTTATGTCTATATGCCCATTTAGATATAGGATATTTAAAACTATTTACTAAAATGCACAATAGGACAATTTGATTGCAATTTTATCTTAACTCTTTGACTACTTTTGTAATGAAAAATATTTCATAATAAGTTTATAAATGTGTAAATTACATATGAAATATATAAATTTATGTCCATAAATTATTTTCTATTAATACTTGTAGGTATAAAAAGCTATATAATCACTCACATTTTAGTATTTTGTAACAGAAATAGAAAATATTCAGAATTTCATATTTTATTTGCAAAAGAAAAAGAGGTGCTTCATGCTGAATATACTAAGTTAATTTTATGTTAATAAAAAGTGTTCTTACATGTATGAATAAGCAGCTATGAATAATACTGCTTTCATAGATTTTTAAAGGTACATTTACATAATTTCTATTTTTCTATTATGTTTCTATAATAATATTATACATATGCTGTTTTATTTTATATTTGCTGAGAGCTGTTCTATATAGAGAGCATTTTTTTATTATGTTATATTAATCACCATACATTACATCATTAGTTTTTGATGCAGTGTTCCATGATTCATTGTTGAGTTAACACCCAGTGCTCCATGCAGAACGTGCCCTCTTTAATACCCATCACCAGGCTAACCCACCTCCCCACCACCCTCCCCTCTAGAACCCTCAGTTTGTTTCTCAGAGTCCATAGTCTATAGAGAGCATTTTAATGTTAGTCTTCTCATTTGACATTTAAAATAGCTCTATAATTTGAACAGTACTGATACAATTATCTCAACTTTCAACTAGTGAAGATAACTTGGATAAGGTCATTTAACTACTAAGCATCAAATAGTTCAAATTTCTAGTAGGCAATGGGACTCATAGTTCTCTAATTTCTAGTGGAGCACTCCACCAAACTAACAATGCATGCATTGAGTGCATTCCATCATATGGATCAAACAAAAAATCTCTATATTCTTTGAAAAGGTTAAACAAGATAGGTTTCCTTTTTAAAAAAAGTGATATGTAATAGTTTTATGGTTTTTGGGTTTTTTTGTTCTATCAAGAATTAAACACCTAAAAATTTTATCAAAAGAGCCACAGTTTTAGTTGTCAAATTTCCTCACTATCTGATCAATCCAATATATAGAAATTGAAGCAAAATCAGGAACAGTGCCTGCTTGTACTCAATATATTTCTACAACATTGTTAAAGAGGTTTGGAAGTTGGAAATCAGAATATTTTTTTACTAAAACATTTTTTATTTTCCAAATTGATTTTAGGTAGCAATGCATTAAAGGATTCAATAGAGCCATGGTTTCCAAACTTTTTGGTCTTAAGAACCCAAAAATCTTTTGATCGTGTGGGTTTTTTCCAGTGATCTCAAAATATTTAATAACAGACTTCCAGGAATGGGAAGTGGATGGTGTGAGCAAACCCTGATTTGTAGCATTTGCTGATTTCCATGGTGTTAATACTTCTACCATGTTCAATCTCAAGCTACCAATGTGATATCACTGAACACACAATTGGAAATAAATGTGCAAAATCAACCCTCACAAGCCTGTGCAAACCAGTTCCAGCATACCCCTAGATTTACATCTAGGTAGATATGTATTTACCATAGTAGAAGTGAAAACAGAATTAAAAAAAAAATCATAAATTCATTTTAAAAGAATAATCAATCCATTATCTGTTCACATAAATAACAGGATCTTTATGAAAATTAACTCTATTTTCCAAACAAAAATATTACAGGTATAGTAGAATTGTTTTTACATTTTCTCATAATTCTTTAGTATGTGACTTAATAAGAGAAAACTGGATTCTCTTATCTGATAAAGTATACAATCTGCTGCAACATCACACCTTACATAGTCAGTAAAAGATTGAGGCAAAAAAAAAACCAAAAAACAAAAAACAAAAACAATTGATCTTGGAATAACATGTGTCTGAACTGCCCTTATCCACTTATACTCAGATTTTTTTCAATAAACACAGCATATTACTGTAAATGTATTTTTCTCCTTTATGATTTAAGACTTTACTTATTTATTTGAGAGAGAGAGAAAAATAGCAAGAGAGAGCATGGGGGGTTGTGGCAGGGAGAAGGAGAAGCAGGCTCCTAGAAGAGAAGATAGACAGGGACCCTGATGCGGGGCTCGATCCTAGGACCCTGAGACCATGACCTGAGACGAAGGCAGATGCTTAACCAACTGAGCCACCCAGGTGTCCCTCCTTTATGATATTCTTAATATTTTCTTTTCTCTAGCTTGCTTTATTGTAAGAATACAATATACACTACCTATAAAATGCACATTGTGTTAATTGACTGTTTATGCTATCAGGAAGGCTTCTGGTCAACAGTAGGCTAATTAGTAAAGCTTTTGGGGAGTCAAAAGTTATACACAGATTTTCAACTGCAAGGGGGTCAGTGCCCTTAACCCTTGCACTGTTCAAGAGTCAACTGTGAACACAAAAGTAGTTTGATCTTAGAGACCTACAGAAAGAGTTTTGAGGACTACTGGGATCTTTGAATCACATTTTAAACTACTGCTATAGAAAAACAAGTTCAACCAAAAGGAACAACAACAACAACAAAAAAGGCCTATGCAGAAATTATCTAAATAAAAGAAAAACAGAACACCATGAGTATATTTCTCTCCACAAAATAGAGAGAGAAGGAGCCATGAGACATGCTGTTAAAGGAATACAGATCGTTCTCAACTTAGAATGGGGTTACATTCTGATAAACCAATTTTAAGTTGAAAATATATCGTGAATCAAAAATTCATTTAATACACCTAACCTACCAAACATCGTAGCTTAGCATAGTCTACTCTAAATATGCTCAAAACACATTAGCTTACAGTTGGGCAAAATCATCTAACACAAAGCCTATTTTATAACAAAATGTTGACTATCTCATGTAATTTATTGAACAGCATACTGAAAGTGAAACATAGAACAAGTGCATGGCTACAGAATGGTTGCAAGGATATCAGCTGTTTACTCTTACCACATGGTTGGCTGGGAGCTAGGGCACACTGACACTGCCCAGCATCACAAGAGAGTCTCCTCCCACATATTGCTACCCCAGGAAAATATCAAAATTCAAAATTTGAAGTACAGTTTCTACTGAATGTGTATCCCTTATGCACCATAGTAAGACAAAAAAGACCAGGAGTCAAACCATCTTAAATTGGGGACTGTCTGTAGTTAAAAGTTCATAAAATTGACTATGCAATCTGTGATCTTCTGAGCAAGGGCCAGGACATATGAAAAGCCAAAACAAATGTAGAAATTTAAATTATATGTAGGAATTTAATTGTAGGAACAGTATCCCACTCTTCTATGCCTCCCAGGTTTTGAGGAAACATACTGATATACATCAGGAAGTCATAAATTTTTTAGTACAGGAAATTTTAATGAAATAAGGATGACAGAAATTATCTTTAAAATACATTTTTAGTAAGTCTAAAAATTTGCAAGAAAATAAAAAAAATGGCCATAGTCAAGGAAATCAGGTAGTTCATCTTAGGTGATGTAAAGTTAAAAAAAAATATGACACCAGAGAAAACTGATTATTTCTTCCAAAGAATTTCAACTAATCTATATAAAGCATATCAGCATGTGTTGATAATAGGTCTAGATGATATTTAAACACATTGTGACCCTGAGATTCTTGGATGCTATCCATGAATCAGACTTGACTGAATATTAATCTAGTCATTCAAATCAATAATGATTGAAGTGACAATTATGAATATATGGCTAACAAAAAAGCACATGAACAGAAGTCTTTACTATTTCTGATTGATTTTGGAGGTGTAAATCAAATTTTCAGTCAGGAAATTGGCTTTTTTCTTTACAATTGCTTATTATCTGACTTCAAATTTTATTGTAAAGACAAAACATGCCAATTTGAGGATAGAAATATTTTTTAAATTAAATATAATTTTCCTACTAATATTTTATCAAAATAATAAAGCATTATAATAAATTATAATTAATAACAGCAATAGCATATAGTGTACATAATAATCAGTATACTTTAATTAGATTAACTATGTCCTTAAAAAAGGAAATTAAACATACAATATTGCTATAGAGGGAAAAGTCCTCAGAAGTCATTGCTATAGAAAAATATACTTCAATAGAGTACTATGTTTGATTTTTGGAAAATAAAATTATATTAAAAAATCATATAAGTGTTTCTGAGCATTAAGATAACAGAACCCATAATGAGTAGAAAAAAAAATCAATACTAACCCTGAAATGAAAATATTTAAAATATTTTTAAAATATTACAACTGCCCCAAATGTTCAAAAAGCTAGAAGATTAAACCTGAGTAGATTGTAGAATACTGTAAATACAGAAACAGACTAAAATTGAACTTCTAAAGATTAAAACTATAATTTAATTTAATTAAAAAAAATACACCATATGTGATTAACAGAATATTAGACCTGGCAACAGGAAAGAGTAATGATGGAAATACACAAAATAAAACAGAAAAAAGATTGGGGAAAAATGGAACAAAGTATAAGTGATATAAGGAAACTTCAAGAAGTCTTATTTATATGCAAGTGGAGTCAGCAAAGCAGAAGAGGAATGAGGGGGTAGGAAAATATTTGAAGAAATGTCTGCAGTCTTGAAATTTTTATGACAAACACAAACCCACAAATCCAGGAGTCTCACTGAATTTCAAACACAACAAACATGACAAAAATTACATCATGGCATGTAACTGTCAAATTGCTTAAAACCGGTGATAAAAGACAAAATTTTCAAAGCAGCCAGAATGGGTAAAATATATTAGATACAGAAAAACAAAGGCAAAAATGACAGCAGGTTTCTCATTGGAAACAATTTAAGTTAGAACATAATGAAACATTTTAAAGTATTAAACTAGGCAGAAGAAAAAAAGATGAGAGTAGAAATTAAACAAGTAGAAAAGAAAAAAAATAAATAATTTGATTAAAAATGAGCAGAAGACCTGAATAGACATTTTTGCAAAGAAGACATATAGGTGGCCAAAAGGTACATGAAAAGATGCTCCATATCATTTATCATCAGAGAAATGTAAATCAAAACCACAATAAGATATCATATCACACCTGTCAGAACGGCTGTTATCAATTAAACAAAAACATAGTTTTTAGAGAAGAACAATAAAACTGACAAACCTCTAGCTAGAGTGATCAAGAAAAGATGAAGAACACACAGATAACCAAGTGTAGGAATAAGAGAGATGACTTCACTAAATATTCTAATAGTATAGGATATTAAAAGAATATCATATACAGGTTTCTGCCAATAAATTCAACAATTTAGATGAAATAAACAATCCCTTAAAAGATAAAAATTACCAAAGCTAATTAACAAAACTTCAGGGCCAGATGGCTTCATGGGTAAATACAATGAAATATATAAGGATAAAATAATGCAAATTCTGCATAAACACTTCCAGAAATTTAAAGAGGAGAAGCTACTTCCCCACTCATTCTCTAAGACCAGAATTACCTGTACTAATACCAAAATAAAACAATGGCATTACAAGAAAAGCAAACTACAGGTCAATCAATATCCATTATAAACATAGATTTAAATTTTTCTTTTCTTTTTTTTTAGATTTTTTATTTATTTATTTGAGAGAGAGAATGAGATAGAGAGAGAGAGCATGAGATGGGGGAGGGTCAGAGGGAGAAGCAGACTCCCCTCCGAGCAGGGAGCCCGATGCGGGACTCGATCCCAGGACTCTAAGATCATGACTTGAGCCGAAGGCAGTCGCCTAACCAACTGAGCCACCCAGGCGCCTAATTTAAAGTTTTCAACAAATTCTAGCAAATAGAATCTAGCCATATATAAAGGGATAATAAGTTGCAACGAAGTGGATTTTATTCCTAAAATGAAAAATTGGTTTAACATTTGAAATCCAATGTGTGTATTTCACTATATAAACAGACTGAAAACAAAAAAACATACAATCAAAAAGTGTAAAAATGGGGCGCCTGGGTGGCTCAGTCGTTAAGCAGCTGCCTTCAGCTGGGGTCATGGTCTCAGGGTTCTGGGATCGAGCCCCGCATTGGGCTCCCTGCTCAGTGGGAAGCCTGCTTCTGTCTCTCCCACTCCCCCTGCTTGTGTTCCCTCTCTCGCTGTGTCTCTCTCTGTCAAATAAATAAATAAAATCTAAAAAAAAAAAAAAAAAAGTGTAAAAATACTTGACAAAATCCAATATCTGGTTTATATTAATAATCACAGCAAATTAGAAATAGAATGTAACTCCCTTATTCTCATAAATATACATTTATGTAAAATGAATAATTAACAAGATACATAATGGTGAAAGACCGAATGCTTCTAAAATTAGGTGCAAGGCAAAAACATCCCCTTTCATTGCTTCTATTCAACATTGTTCTAGAGGTTCTGGCTGGTGTACCAGGTCAAGTAAAAGAAGTAAAAACATCTAGATTAGAAGGAAAAATTAAAACTGTCTCTGTGGAGATAATATATATTAAAATATCTTACAGAATCTACAAAAAAACTCATTAAAACTAATAAACACATTTAGCAAATTTAGTAAAATTGTAGTCAACTAGGTCAATATAAAAATTCAATTGTATTTCTATGTGGTAGCATTAGATAATAAGAAATTAAAATATTTGGAAAGCATCAAAAATATGAAATACTACAGGACATATCTGACAAAACATATACACTATCTGTGCATTGAAATATATAGACTAATGCTGAGACAAATTTTAGGAAAATCTAAATAAATGGAGATATACTGTATTCATTGGCTAGGAGATTCAATATTGTTAAAAAAATTCTCTGAAAGTTGATCTATGTATTCAACACAATTTCAGTCAAAATGGAAGCAGCCTTTTCTTGCAGAAAATGACAAGCTGATTCAAATATCTGCCAGGAATGGCCAGCAATCCCCGTATGGACAGATGAAAGATTACCCCAAACTTTGCTGTGTAAGAGACGAAGACCCTTTGCTCTTCTTTGCCCCTGCCTTTATTGGTCCTTCAGGATAATCACAAATCCTTATCACTGTTTCTCAAGCAGGTGATGTGTGACAAGGGGTCTTACTGAAACTAGAAGGATTTGTTTATAGGAAAGATACAATATGCTAATCTGCCTGTTCTAGGAGTTCTGCTAAACATAGCCTAAGGGACAATGCATACATCTCTTAGGTCCCAGGGCTGCTGGTTGGGCTAAGTCAGCTTCAGGGAAGGTAACTCCTTGCTGCATTCCAAGGGCAGAGTGGTCACATAGGCCTTGGCATTCCAAAGGTCTACCCCTTCTCCTAAACCTTCCATCGCCCCCAGCAGCTTCCGTGTTACATTTTAGCAAGCTAAGTATTATGGATGATTTCATGCTCTACATTAACCCCAACAAATATCCATACAGAAATGCAAAAGATTTAGAATACCAAAACAGTTGTTTAAAAAATTTTTTTTTTTAAAGAACAACAAAAAAACACAGAAAAAAAATTAAAAAAAAGAACAAAGATGCCTTATATTTTCTGATTTTAAGAAAAGCTAGCTTTAATAAGACTATATTAAATGAGGCAGTGTGATATTTGTATAAAGATTAATGTTCACCAGTGCAAAATAGAGTCCCAGAATACATACATACATACATATATATATATAATTTATATTTATATATATGTCAATTGCTTCCATACACAAGAACAGTTTCCCTCATCTGGATTTTTTTAACCTGATCATGATTAACAAGCCATAGCACAAAACTCATACTGTGATGGTTGAAATCATTTATGCTGAGAATAGACCATAAAATGTCATTTGTCTTCTCCCTCCTTCTTTTGGAACACTCTATTTTGAAATGCTAAATCTCTGTGTAGCATGACTGATAACCCTGAGATTGCCATGCTGACTAAACCATATGTAGATGCTTCAGTAGACAGTTCTGGCTGAACTTACAGTTGAAAACCACTGTAAATGGCAAGAGTGAGAGCTATCTTGAATGCACAAACATGTTGAGCTTTTATCACAGCCAACATCTGGCTTTAATTGCATGAAAGACTCTAAGTGAGAACTTCCAGTCAAACCCTCCCTAAATTGATATCCCACAAAATGATGAACTAACTGAAATGGTTACTTTAAACTTTTAAGGTTTAGGGTAATATTTTATGTTTCAAAAGATAGCTGCAATATAGCCTGTATTTAATAACTTGCTCTAGAATTATCCTAAGATTTGGTGATCATCTTTTTTCCATTTTACTTTTCTCCCTTTTAAAGTAAAAATTTTTATAGCTCTATCTATTGTCTAACTTTCATCTCTCTTGTTTCTCATCTTTTTTTCCTTTGTTTCCTCCAAATGATTTATACATGTATATATACATATATTATATATATAGATATTATTAATATACATATCCATTCATATGCCAGGTTGCTATGAGACAACCCCTAAGTAACATTCTTGAAAACTCTTTTGTCTAGCTTAAAAGGTCTAGAACTTACTCCTTTAAATCTTTCAAAGATACTTGAAAAAGGTCCTAGAGCCATTCTCTTGATTTGATCTTTATCTTACATTTCCTTACTGTGAGAATATTTTGTTTTCAAAAGAACAAAATGTAAAAGGGTATTACTCTCTGAGCAGGTAAATTCTGGATCCTCTCTATTTTCTCTAAAGGCAGCTTGCAAACTATATTCTTTAATTCATCTCTCTCTTCATATACCTTATTATGAATGTCAAACAGAAGACAATTGAAAATTTCAATTTTATACCTAGAAATAGCCATAGCCAAATCCGTTAAGTCCATTAGATGTAATTTTCCATCTTCCATTTTATTAACAGAGATGATTTTCTAATTGTTTCACCATTACACAATATGAGACACTATTTTTAGCCTGCTATGGCAGTTTCCTCACTAATTTTCCATCTATTAACAGATTTTGTACCATTTTCCAGCCTTTTAATGTTTCCTCATTGCTTTTCAAGATTCCAACTACCTTTTCCAAATGTTTTTAGAAATTTATTATGTAACACCCCACTTCCAATTCTGTATCAGTCAACATATGCTACATAAAAAAAAAAAAAAATACCCTAATACCAAGAAAGTTAAAACACAAACATTTAATATTTTCTCAAGATCTGTAGATTGTGGTGGTTCTTCAACCCTGATACAAAGTCAGCTGAGGCTGAATGACTCAAGTAGCTCAGTCATGTCTGTGGGAGTTGGAGGCTGGGATATCTGAGAAGACTGAAAACCTCTCTCTCTCCCTCCTAACTCAGACTTGAAAAGAGATTCCATCATCAAGGGGAGGCACATACCAGTGCAAAACAACGTTTCAAGTCCTGGTACGTATCATACTTGCTATTTGCAGTTGGAAAAATCAAATCAAAAGCCAATTTCTATTCAAGTGGTGGAGAATCAGACTCTATCTTTTAACGAAAAGAAAATCAAAGTCATGTTGTATAGGGATATGGATATAAAGAGGCAGGGACAAATTGGTAGTCATTCCTGAAATAATCTAACACAGTTGCAATAGAACATGTTAAACTGGGTCCTCTTTGAGCTTTATACACATGAAAAGAGACTTGTTTGCCAAGCAGCTAATAAGTCAAATGAGCAGATTTCTTTTAGAGAATTTGCGGGGTATGTACTTCTTTGTAAAAGAAAGCTTTTTGCAGGCCAGTGCAGTCCACTCTTTGATTATCACAATTTCCTGAAAACAGTGAAGTGTATCCAGAACTTGAAGATGCTAACTTTCCTTCTCTCTCCCTCTCTTTCTCTCTCAGGTGTATGTTTGCTTTATGATTCTTTAGACCATTTTCTGTATTCACTGGCTTTAATAAAATACTAATCTGCTTTACAAAAAAAAAAAAAAAAAAACCTTTGCTATGGCAATGAAAACCACTTCTGCATTACACACATCTAACTACACATGAATAGATAAGTGTACATATAAGTAGAATCAAATATGTTCTCTTGTTCAACAATTTGAGAGACACTGAAAGAAGACCCAAGTTAGATCAATGTCAAGTGGATAAATAAAGGTTAACAAATTCCATCTGCCTTACTTCGTGAATCTTTACCAATCAATATTTTCTAAGATCTTTGACATACTCTAGTGTCCTTTCCATAAGTTTGACCTAAATGTATGCATGCATGTTTGCATGATGAGTAGACTGGTTTGCAATACCATTTAGAAGCTTACAATTAAGAATTTTGTTTAAGGAAGGGACTTTAGTTAGGATTCACAGACAGGTATATCTGATTCCAATGCTGTGCTCTTCCCACTGAATCATGCTGCTTCAGCACACTAATCAGATAAAGGGTTATTAAACTTACTCTCTTCTCCTCTGCATTTCTCCTGGCTTTTCTCCTGAGAAGGAGAGATGAAAACAGAATTATAGAAGACTGCTGTAGCAGAGAAATTGATCATAACATAGGATAAGGAAATGATGGATCAGAATTTATGATCTTGCTCTTACAAGATTTTTTCACTACCTATTTTTTTTTTTTTAAACTTTCGTACTCTTCACTTTGGTTCTCTTTTTACAGAGATTCTTCATCACATTTATTAAAGTTTATTAGTATTCTTATGCTTGAAAGTTACATATATTCTTTTTCTTTCTCTTTCTTTCCTTCTTTTTAAGTTGCTACATTCTGTGAAAGTCTAAGCAGAAAATGATCAGGGAAGCTTACTAAGGGAATAATGTGTTAAATTTCATGATCATAGCATCTGGTAAGTTTACTGGATATACTTTTTTTTTTTTTTAAAGATTTTATTTATTTATTTGACAGAGAGAGAGACAGCGAGAGAGGGAACACAAGCAGGGGGAGTGGGAGAGGGAGAAGCAGGCTTCCCACGGAGCGGGGAGCCCGATGCGGGGCTCGATCCCAGGACCCTGGGACCATGACCTGAGCTGAAGGCAATCGCTTAACCAACTGAGCCATCCAGGCGCCCCTACTGGATATGCTTTTTAAGGATATATGACCAAGAACCTGTTTCCAAAGGTGCAAAAAAAGTCTTGGTATCTTTAGAAAATATCAGGGTAGTTAACCCTGGATGGGGCACAGTGTTAACATTATAGTTTTAGTAGGTCATGAGTATTTCAAATAAAATAAAAGATCTTTCCCAACCTATTGATAAAATATGCAAAAGTTCTTATGCAGTTCCTCATACAAAATAGGTACTTAACATTTTCTTTCATTAAGAAGAAAGTAAATTCCTAAACATACTAAGATAGTAACTAGTTCTGATAATGAAAAAGCTTAAGTTCATGATACTCTCCTGTTTTTATAATCTTTAGGGTCTTTGTCATACAGATAATTCTCTCCAGCATGCAGATATCATTGAATGAATGTCCCTGCCATTGGATGATATAAGTCAGTTACAACTCATTTCTGCAGCCTTAACAACAAATTCCAGCATTCAGATTTGTATTATTCATCAAAAATCACTTTTTAATAATCTTACCTTAGATTTGCTACAATTAGCATAATTGAAAATACCATAAAACCAATAAGAAACCTCAAATTTAAATACATTTAAATATATAATAATAAGGTTTTTCTCTGTCCACTAGTCACTAAATTAATGATTCTATAGCAAATATTGAATACATACTCCGTGTAGACATAGAGCATCAACATTATCTAGGGTACAAATTATTGTCCAAAAATGGGGTATTGGGCAAAGTGCACATGTTATTACCATGTTTTTCAAGACCATCAGCATCAGTATCAGCATCATGAACAACTTTATAGCATGCTTCAGAAGTACTGGGAAATCAGTATCACTTTCCTTCTAATAAATTATCTTCTCTATATTTCCTACAAATTAAAATAAAACATTTCCTTTTCATAAACTTGATTCTTTACATTATGTAGAAGTTTGTTTCTATTATAAATAAACAAGACATATACTATAAATAATGTATCTAAATAGCACAACTTAATACATGTGAGAAGTATAGTTCCTGAACATAGAAAAATCTGAAAGAAATGATGGAAAAATTATTTGCACTTAAAAAACATACAAATCAAGTTTCCAGAGGGTATAGCTAATAATGAAGTTTATAATTTAATATTTATAAAGCCAAACTTCAGTATTTTTGCATAATTATATGTAATTTTATGAATATTTCTAGAATCTATGAGTAATTTCTATATCTATTTCCTGAGATTCCCTGTGAGGCAAAAATGAGTCTATTGTTAAACAACTTCATTCACTAAAATTAATGAACCTGCATTTCTCAGGACAACTGGTACACTGTCATATGGCTTATTTAAAAATAATTGTAATAGTACTCAGTAGGTTTAGAAATAATTGAAATTGCTGTATTATTTCCATGTTACAATAAAATTAGTTGTTAGAAGTGCCTAGAGGATTAGGGATTTATATTGAAAGACTTTGATTAGTTTTCCTGGAATTGAGAAAAAAAGGTATATGTGTAAAAGTTTATTATGCTCTTGAAATAGTAGTAAGTTTAAGAGGCAAATTTTTAAGATAGAGGACATATTATATATCTTCAATAAAATTTTTTGAGATTGTGAAATCAAAGATCCTACTTTACTAAATTACAAAGAAAAACTTTCTCAAATTGTTTTGTATATGAAATAATATATGGAAAATTAATTCAAGTCAATTAGTAATCTAATGGAATCATTTTGATTTTGATACAGTTCTTTCATAAATTGGAACCAAATAAAACAGATTTGGTATTGAGTATAACATTAAGTGTGATAAACCTAATCTGAGCTCTTTTTTAAATACTTAAAAATGGATTTCAGATATGCATATATATAAATTCTTTATATACTGGGTGCTTTCAGGATTCAGTAATTGCCCAAGATATTGTATACCACTTTGAAGAAAACATAACAGATTATTATTATAAGCATTATGATGGGAGAAAGCAGATAAGATATAGGAACACATAGCAAGAGTATCTTTCTGTGGTAGGAGGTGAGATAATGGTATCAGTGAAGCAAAAGAGGTCATTTCATATTTAATATAACATTAATTCTGAATAGTATTTATTTTGAAATAATGTTAATCTTCCAGAAGACTAGCAAAGGTAGCACAGAGTTTCAAATATCCTTCACTGAGTTTCCCTTCGTGGTAAAATCTTACATAACCATGGTATAATAAGCAAAAATAAATAAATGATTATTATTGGCACAATACTATCAACCAAACTACATACTTTATTAAGATTTTCCCATTTTTTTTAATAGACCACTTTACTGATGTATGATTGACATGTAAAAAATTGTACATAATTATAATATATACAATTTAATGAGTTTGGGCATAATATACACCCATAAAACCATCACCACCATCAAAGTCATATATATATCTACCACCTCCCAAAGTTACCTCCCATCCCCTTTATTATTGTTATTGTTATTGTTTTTAAGTATGTATGTATGTATTTTTTAAATGTGTGGTAGGACATTTAACATAAGATCTGCCTTCTTAGCAAATTCTAAGTATACTATAGACACTGTGCTGTATACTAGATCACCAGAACCTATTTATTTCACATAACTTATTTCTTTTTGAGTATTCAATCTAGGATCCCACATTGCATTTAGTCTTCAGTTCTCCTTAGTGTCCTTCTGTCTGTGAAAGTTACTCAGTCTTTTCTTGCATTTCATGACCAGGACACTTTTGAAGAATACTGATCAGGTATATTTTAGAATGTCTCTCAACTTGGGTTTTTTCTTTGATACATTTCATGAATACACTGAAATTATGAATTTGGGGGAAAATACCAGTAACGAGATACACCTTTCTCATGACATCATATCTGGGGATACATGATACTAATATGTCTCATTACAGGTGATGTTCATCTTGATCACCTAATTAAGATAGTGTCCACCAAGCTACTTCAGTGGAAATTTAAAACTTTCCCCTTTCCATACCCTATTCATTAGAGGCAAGTGGCTACACCTAAACTATACTCAAGAAGAAGAAAAGTCAGCTCAACTTCCTAGAGCAAGGAAAATAAAAGAATATTTGGACATATGTTAAAACCACCATAGTAATGAGTAATGTATAAATATTTGGGGGGACACTTTGGTTATGCAAATATCATCTTTAAATTTTTACCCACTAATTTTAATATTCATCAGTGGATCTTTCCTATAGTAATTATTACATTAATTTTATAATATTGATCTATTTCTCTCCTTACTTGGACAATTCTTTATTGGAAATTTTCTGTAAGGAAAAGTTGGCCTTTCCACACAATTTATTTATACATCTAATCATTCCTAATGACTATCAGTATGGACTCATGGATATTTATTTTATTTGGGGGGTTATAATGACTAGTATTCTTTGAATAAATTTTTACATACTTTTCTATAATTTCATTTCTATTATTCACTTGGCAACAAGAATTGGTTATAATCCACTAGTATCTTTTAAGATACTTTCTGTATATACTTTATATCAGCTTATTTCTGCTATTATCTAGTTAGTAATAGATACTGAAACAAAGTTGTAATTATTTTTTTTCAAATCTACCATGAATATAAAATTTCCACTATTTATTATATTAATTATGGCTAATACATATAACAAAAATATTTACAAAACATCCTTAACCAAATAATCAAATATCAGTCATGTTATTTCATCAAAAATCTTCAGTTTCTTTCTTTTTTCAAAATTTCAATAACAGAAATTTAAATTAAGTAATATCTTATAATGTAATAGTCTTGATCACTTATTTATCTAATTAAATGGGAAATTCTTCTACTAAAATATCCTGATTTCATTTCCTTTGGCTATATATCCAGAAGTGGAATTACTAGATCATATGGTAATTCCATTTTGAACTTTTTGAGGAATCTCTACACTGTTTTCCCTAGGGGTGATACCAATTTACATTCCTACCAACAATGTATGAGTACGTCTTTTTCTCTACATCCTCACCAGCATTTGCTATTTCTTGCCTTTTTGATAATATCCATTCTAACAAATGTGAGATGTTATATCATGGTGGCTTTGATTTGCATTTTCCTGATGATTAATGATGTTGAGCACTTTTCATGTACTTGTTGGTCATTTGTTCATCTCCTTTGGGGGAAAAAAGTCAATTCAGGTATTTTGACCATTTTTTTATATCATATATATATATATGATATAAATATATATATATATATATATATATATATATTTGCTATTGAGTTGTAGTAGTTCCTTATATTTTTTGGAAATTAACCCTTTATCAGAGACATGGTTTTCAAATATTTTATCCCATTCCATAGACTGTTTTTCAGTTAATTGATTGTTTCCTTTGCTGTACAGAAGCTTTTTTAGTTTGATGTGGTCCTGCTTATTGATTTTTGCTTTTGTTGTTTGTGCTTTTGGTGTCATAACCAAAAAAATCCATGCCATGACCAATGTCAAGGAACTTTTTCCTCTATGTTTTCTTCTAGGAGTTTTACATTTTCTGGTCTTACATTTAAATGCTTAATCCATTTTGGGCGCCTGGGTGGCTCAGTTGGTTAAGCGACTGCCTTTGGCTCAGGTCATGATACTGGAGTCCCTGGATCGAGTCCCGCATCAGGCTCCCTGCTCGGCAGGGAGCCTGCTTCTCCCTCTGACCCTCCCCCCTCTCATGTGCTCTCTGTCTCTCTCATTCTCTCTGTCTCAAATAAATAAATAAAATCTTAAAAAAAAATAAATGCTTAATCCATTTCAAGTTTGTTTGTTTGTTTTTTAATGATATGATATAGTGATTTACAATAATTATATATTTTGGTCTTTGTTCATAGTTCCTAGCTCACAGCTCACTAAACCCTTGGAATTTCCTAAGTGATAAGAGCAATGAGAATATCTTTCATTAAAATATTTGGTCTCCTGTCCTCAGCTACTGAAATCACTTCAGAACTATAAGATGAGAGGGATATCTTAGTATTTATAACAAGTGCCTTTCAACCACAAATGAGTTTATGCTAGTGAGGTAGCTTTTAGAAATCCTTGAAAGGAGTGGGGTCTGGTTGCCAGTGGGAACCCATTTATAGAGGGTTGGAAATTTCAGTCCCATCCCCTGATTTCCAGATGAAAGAGGATGGAGTTTGAATCAATCACAAATGGCCAATGATTTAATCAATTGTGCTTATATAATGAAGCCTCCAGAAAGAACCAAAAGGATGAGATTTGGAGAGCTTCCAGGTCAGTCAATCAATATGCCTCCACATGCTACTGTGCCAGGTCAAGGGACCTCATCCTATGGATCTCTTAATCTGGCTATGACTCATATCCTTTAATATCCTTTGTAATAAACTGGTAATGTAGTGAGTAAACTCATTTCCTGAGTTCTGTGAGACACTCTAGCAAATTAATCAAACCCAAGGAGGGGGGTCATAGGAACCTCTGATTAATAGTTCATCAGTCAGAAGCATAGATAACAACCTGGACCTGAAATTGTCACCTGAAGTCAGAGCAGTCTTGTGGCACTGAGACCTTAACTTGTGCAATGTGATGCTATATCCAGTTAAATAAGGTCAGAATTGAGTTGAATTGTAAGACACCCACCTAGTGTGTTAGAATTCCTTGGTGGTTTGAGGAAGAAAAAAAATATGCTGGTGATTAGGATTGGGTGCAGAATCATTAATGGTTCAAGAATTTCATTCTTTTTCACTCTTTTGCATGCAAATATCTAGTTTTCCCAGTACCACTTATTGAATAGACTATCCTTTCTCCATTAAGTATTCTTGACTCCTTTGTCAAATATTAGTTGACAGATTTTGGGGTTATTTATGGGGTCTCTATTCTGTCCTATTGGTCTATGTGTCTGTTTTTATGCCAATACCATACAGATCTGATTACTATAGCTTTGTAAGTATAGTTTGAAATCAGGAAGTGTGATACCTCCTATACTTTGCTTTTTCTCAAAATTGCTTTGTCTATTTAGAGTTGTGGTTTCATACAAATATTAGAATTTTTTTCTATATCTGTGAAAAATGTCATTGGGATTTTGATAGGGATTACATTGAAACTGTAAGTAACTTTGTGTAGTATGGATGTTTTAACAATATTAACTCCTTTGTTCCATGACAATTAGATATCCATTTATTTGCATCTTCATTTTTTTTTAATCAATGACGTCTTATAATTTTTGTTGTATAAAGTTTTCACTTGATTAAATTTATTTCTTAGTATTTTATTGTTTTGATGTGCTTATAAATGGGATTGTTTTACTTCTTTTTCAGATAGTTTAGTGTTAATGTGTAGAAGCACAACTGATTTTTGCATATTGATTTTGTATAATGCAAATTTACTGAACTCATTGACTAATTCTAACAGTTTTTGGTGGTCTTTAGAATTTCCCAAATACAAAGTAATGTTGTCAGAAAGCAGAGACAATTTTACTTCTTTCTTTCCAAGATGGATGCATTTTATTTCTTTGTCTTGCCTATTGCTGTGACTAGAACTTACGGTACTCTATTGAATATTAGTGGTGATAGTGGGCACATTCGTCTTTCTTGTTCCTGATCTTAGAGGGAAAACTTTCAATCTTTCACCATTGAGTATGATGTTAGCTATGGGCTTAACATATATGCCCTTTGTTATATTGAGGTATGTTCCTTGTATACTGACTTTGTTGAATATTTTTGGCACCAAAGGATGTTGAGTCTTATAAAATGTTTTTTTTCCTCTATCTATTCATATGATTATATGATTTTTTTAAATTTTATTCTATTACAATGGTATATCACTTTTATTAATTTGCTTCTGTTAATCCTTGCATCCCAGGAACAGATACACTTGATTATGGTGTATAATTCATACTAATGTGCTTCTAAATTTAGTTTGCTAGCATTTTGTTAAGAATTTTTCATCTATATTCATCAGAGATATTGGCCTATAATTTTCTTTTCTTGTAATGTCATTATCTGGTTTTGGATTTGGAGTAATGCTGGACTCATGAAATGAGTTATTTTTTTGGAAGAATTGAGAAATATTGGCATTAATTTTTCTTTAAATGGTAGAACTCACTTATGAAGCCACCTGGTCCTAGGCTTTTCTTAGTTGGGAGGTTTTTGATTACTGCTTCAATCTTAATTGTTATTAACCTATTCATATTTTCTACTTCTTCATGATTCAGCCTTAGTGAATTGTATGTTTCTAGGAATATAGTCACTTCTATGTTGTCCAGTTTGTTTGCATATGTTTATTCATAGTTGTCTCTTATAATCCTTTATATTTCTGTGGTATCAGTTGTATAACATTGGACTTGAACTATAGTTTAGCCCAAATGGGTCTAATAGATTTAACAGACATATATAGAACATTCCATCAAACGGCAGCAGAATACATATTCTTCTCAAACACACAGGAAATATTCTCCAGAATAGAACCTTTTCAGGTCACAAAACAAATCTTAGTGACTTTGAAAATATTGAAATCATACCAAATACATTTTCTGACCACAATAATATGAAACTAGAAATCAATAACAGGAGGGAAACTGGAAAGTTCCCAAATGTGTGGAAATTAAGCAACACATCCATGACCAACCAATGAGTTAAAGAAAAAATCAAAGTGGACATCAAAAAATATCTTGAAACAAATGAAAATGGAAATACAACATATGAAAACTTACAGGATGCAGCAAAGCAATTCTAAAAAGAAAGATTATAGCACTAAATGACTATGTTAAAAAAAAAGATCTTAAATAAACAATCTAACACTACATCTCAAGAAACTAGAAAAAGATAAATAACTAAGCCCAAAGTTAGCAGAAAGAAGGAAATAACAAAGGCAAGGGCACAGATAAATAAATAGGCGATAGAAAAGCAATGAAAAAGATCAATGAAAAAAAGACTTAATAAAAAAGAGAATACTCAAATAAAATTATAAATGAAAGAGAAGACATTACAATCGTTTCTGCTCTCCTGTACTCTGCTCTTATGCCTGCCCTTGTATAGATTCCTGCTTGTTTTCCAGCATCTTCCCAGTCCCAAACTTTCTCGTGCTCCATCATTCTAATCCTGCTCCCAAGCTTTAACAGAATGACCAAGTACTGGATTAGAGTAGAAAAAGTTATTAAGAAAGTGAGTAGCCTTTCAAAGTAGAAAAATTTTAAGTGGTATGAACCTTTCTACAAGGCTCTTTCATTTCTTTTCCTTATAGAATCAGAGGCTGCATTAATATGACTTTAACTCCCCAAATGTAGGCATCAATTGCTATTAGAAAGAAGTGTCCCCCTACATCTTGGGGAGAGAGGTCCATTGTTAAACTTTGGAAGCAGTGGGGATATTAAGCCTCTTGAATATTTAAGAAAACTTTCTAGGGCATGGCCTTAATAAAGGAATAGAATGAAACATCCAATTAATCCTGAGCACCTAGCAGGATCATATTGCCTGCTAGGTAGCCTTTCTAAGCCACCTGGCTGTTTTCTTTCTGCAGTAATTTCTTATTCAGCAAGGAGAGTATCCTTAGCTATGATTGTGTAGAAAAAACTTTTAAATGTGTAGGTCAACATAAGGATCACTGAAAATTTACTATTTAGCAAAAATTTAAATACAGTAAGTATTTTCAAATACATGTTTTACTTCACGGACCATCTACAAAATCCAATTATGAAGATTACTACATATATCCAAGCTTAGGATAAAATGGATAAAAATGTTCATCAAATACCTCCTTTATCAGAATCCAAAGAAGTAAGTCTCAACCAAAATATGTTAGCGTTCTTTGACATCTGACATAATAGTGCCAATAAGAATCCAATATGGACAAAATATCCAATTTTTAATTAAAGGCAGAATCCAACCTCTGCTTGCTGACCTTGCCTCACTCGTATCAGCCTAATTCCAGCCCTAAGTCAAACTACTAAATCCATCACAAATAAAATATAGAGAAAAACAGTGTATTCATCACTAAACTGTTGCTTATGAAAGGCATAATCTATTAAAGTCCACTTGGAACCCAGAAAATGTCAATAACATTAGGTATAGTTATTTTTGTTTTTCTTTTTATAACTTTCTCAATCCTGCCTATCTTTGCCTGTCCTCAATCTGACATATTTGGAATTCTTAATCTTTCTTCTAAGAATATCATCTGTGAAAGCATTACATACTTTGAGTAGTTAAAAGTATATTAACCACCAAACCCTGTACTTGTTAATATAAAAGTGTCTCAAGAAATAACTGTTGAACAACTAAATGAGAATGTGAAATATGTTTTGATGGGAATACATAGTCCACCAATCCCTTGAAAAGATTAACTCCTTAATTATGTGTATTCTCAATTACTGGCAGACAAATTTCTATAACTATCTTGTGTTTCTTTCTATGTGTCTTCCATGCAGAGGCATTTTGATAAGTCTTGTTCCAAGTTACATTTTCAAGGATGCTTGCATATTGCGCATTCTTAGAAGACAGATGCAGCGTCTCCTTCAAAAGTAGAGGATAGATTTGTTTGTTGACAGGAACAACATCCGAGCAGATTTGCTTTCAGCCATTTTAAAGGGTTAGGTTATTCTTAGCTCTAAGTAATGCGATTTGACTGCTTTTACAGTAACCCCTGTGTCACTCTACAAATAAGTCATTTGTCTCTGACCCAGAAGTCTCATGTCTTCTCCTAGCATTTATGAAACTGTAGCAGCCTAAGTTGTTAGCTTTTTAGTAGGCTAACATTTCAGATCCTTCAATGTCCTTGACATCAGTATGCACTGTGTGTAGTAAATCATGAAGAATATGAATGAAAAGGATGCTTCTTTGATCCATAGGAGCAATGCAACATGAATATCTATTTTCAAAGTTAGTGATATTTGGAATTTCAGCTGAGAAGAAGAAATATGTTCATTTATTCAGGCAATTCATTTTTGTTAATATATTGTAAGCCAAGCATTTTTCTAGGCTTTTAGGCCACTATTACTCAAGATAGGTAAAAATGAGCTGTGGTAAACAAATTAACCCCAAATATCAGTGACTAGCAAACAAAAGTAATATAATCCCTCATTCTACATGTTTACTTAGTAACCTAGATTAATGAATGTTCTGTTTTCTCAACACATCTCTCATGGTGGCTGTTTCAGGAAAGGTGGAGGGTATTTGCTGATCCAGACCAGAAGTGAAAAATGTCACTGAGCTATCCTTGCCCAGAATCATTCACATGGATGCATTCTACAACATGAGAGCTATAATTTTTTGTGTGTCCAGGAAGAAAATATAGAATAAGCTTTGGTGTACCCATAGCATTGTACCATATTTTGAGTGGAAAGAAGATACGTTTCTTGCCTTCAATATTATAATAGTCTTAATGAGAAAGAAAGAACCAAAAAATAAAACAGGCCATTATAATATAGAGTTCTGTAATAGCTGTACTCACTAAAAGTAACTTTTAGTGTATATATATATGTGCGTTTAGGGATATCTTCTTAAAATAAAAGATATCTAAGGTAAGACACACATGATTACCAGATACTACCCAAGAGAAGCAGAGAGTAGAAGATTAACCAACATTAATAATTTATTTCATTGTTCTAGTACCTCATGCAATTGGCTGGGAATATTTGACCTTGATATGCACTATTTCCATCCTCTAATAGAAAAGAATACATACATATTATACAATATGAATCTCAGATTAAAAGTTTTCATTTGTAATACACACACACACACAACGCACTTAGAAATACATGAAAATCACAGAATGAGTATTTTCAAATTGGCTGGCATAGTTTTGATCCACAACAGCTCATTTGTCATTATTCCTAAAATATCCTTTTCCCAAGTCTGAAGAACAATTTTCTTTCAGAATTTATGCCAGTAATTATTAATAACAAGCTTAACTGTACAGCTAACTCCAGCATTTATGAAAGCAGACCATATCTGTAGGGTTCTAACCATAGCTGCCTAGAATGGATAAAAAGGATTGTCTCTGAACATAAAATTTCCAACATAGTCCTGAGACACCCCTTTTCTGGAGGTCTGAGAAATGAAACCTAACAATAAAGTCCTGCAGTTTAGCTCAGGACTCAGTGACACTGGAACTTCTCTTTTTTGTCTCTGAGTGGTTTTTAGCATAGAGTATCTGAGAATAAACTGCAGCAAGAAGTATGATAATAAATTAAAGTTTTTATCATTTAAAAAGTTAACCATAAGTCAAAACTTGATCTGAGGCTAGAATCAATTTAAATATTAATATTAAATCATTACCACAAATTTCTTAGGTGACCTTACTTAAGTGTTAAAGTCATTTGAAATGAAAATGCCATTTTTACAAAATAATTTAGAAACAGTCAGCAGTTTTGTGTCAGTTTAAAGGAGAAATATATACACTTTTATAAAAGAGAATTATATTTAGAGGTAATTTTAAAATAATCTTCTTTTAGCCTGCCTATCCCAGTTTCCATGGTATCTACTGGGGCAAAGTGACATGCCAATTCAAAATTGACTTCTAAAGGTCTAAATAAAGAAATGTTCCAAATGAACAATGAGAATTGCTTAGTAAATTATAATTGCTAATGACATTGAACAAACAGGTTAATTGACGTTGGGAATTTGAGACATTTTGTGTGTCATTTTCTGATAAAGGTGATAACATTCCTCATTTTTTCCTTAACAGTATTCACTACCCTGCCATATGGGAGGCAATTTTCCTAGTCTGAATCTCTCCTTCTGTGCACTGAGCTCATTTTCATATCAGATAATTCTAAATGAAGAGATAGGTCCATGCCAGACAGAAATGAAACCAAGATCTCCTGCTCCTGCAGGAGAGAAAAAAAAAAGAGTAGGAACATTCTTTGCTGTTGGATTTGTTCCTAGTGTGAAGTTTTGATACCAAAACACCCAAATTTTGATACCAAAACACCCAAATTGATGACAAAAGTTTCAAAAGTTAGTTATAATTTCCCCCAACCTGTTTCTTCTAGTCTTCCCTATCTCTAATAACAGCCTACTTCTTTTGGGTAGGCTACCTTCAGGCAATTGGGTAATTGCCCAAGCCACAAAACAGTCATTGTCATAGCCACCAAACTGTATTTTATTTTAACATTGTGTCAATCATCACTAGATCCTACTGATTTTACCTACAAATATATTTCAAATTTAGTTATCTTCACTCCCTGCAATCTAATATATCACTTCAATTATTGCCTTAATATATATTAAACAGAGCTGGACTTCTTATCACTTGGAAGCATAGTTTTAATGTGCATCTGTCAAAATCAACTGGCTTCAAAAATTCTTTTAGGAATTTCTTCTGCATTTAAGAAAACAGATAATCTATAGCTTGATTTACAAGGTCCAGCATCACTGGCTTTCAATCTGCATTTCTAAGTTTGCCCCTTTGATTGGTATTGAACACTCTTTTCCCCCTTTCTTTGCCTAATTTTATGAAACCCAATGTAATTTCATCAGATCTTCACTAGCTCCCTCCCTTTATTATAATTTTCTCTTAGAATTTCATTTTAATGTATCATTATAATTATGAATTTGATTTTGTTTTTTAAATAAATATATTTTCCCCACTAGTTTATATGACATATGTGGTCAGAGACGATATTTAATTAATTTAACATAATAATATTCTCGAAACAACAAAAAATTTGACTAAATTAGCAACAATTATCAAGTGTTTTGTTTTGTATTTGCATTATATAAACTGCTTAAGATAAAGAAGGCTGTCAGTCCAATCAATGACTTTATACCTAAGTTTTCTATTTTAAGTTCAAAATCCCTATTACATTAAAGAACAGACTTCCGTGGGCATTTCAAAGAATTCCCTATGCTTTTTTTTTTTTTTTTTAAGATTTTATTTATTTATTTGACAGAGAGAGACACAGCGAGAGAGGGAACATAAGCAGGGGGAGTGCGAGAGGGAGAAGCAGGCTTCCCACAGAGCAGGGAGCCTCATGCTGGGCTTGATCCCATGACCTGAGCTGAAGGCAGATGCTTAACGACTGAGCCACCAAGGCGCCCCATCCCTATGCTTGTTTTATCAGAAACTTAATTTTTAATGTGTTTTTGAATAGGGAACACATTTACATGGTTCCTAATATTTTATTTGGTGCAATGAATAGCCCCTCACTCATGCCAGGTACCCCAGACACTCAGTTTTCCTCTCAGGAGACAATTTATCTTACTGATTTCTGGTAGTTGTATCACAGATATTCAATGCATTTACATGCAAATATTTTTAAAATAGCTCTTCTTCCTTTTTATTGTTAGCACATATATCTTTACTCTGTACCTTGACAATTATGTAGGTGGTTCTAGCATATACATGTATATTTCATTTTAACTTTTTATTTTGCTAAAGTACAAACATATACATAGTAGAGAGAAAGTATAATGGACTTCCAAGTCATCATTTCCCAGATCAACATGTATTCATATTGTGCCTTTTATTACTATTGTTTTATCTAAACCACTTCACTTGTTGTTGTGTTTAGCAGAGTATTTTTATTTTATTATTATTATTTTTTATTAACATATAATGTATTATTTGTTTCAGGGATAAAGCTCTGTGATTTATCAGTCTTACACAATTCACAGTACTCACCATAGCACATACCCTCCCCAGTGTCCATCACCCAGCCACCACATCCCTCCCACCCACTCCACTCCAGCAACCCTCAGTTTCTTTCCTGAGATTAAGAGTCTCTTATGGTTTGTCTCCCTCTCTGGTTTCATCTTGTTTCAATTTTCCCTCCCTTCCCCTGTGATCCTCCGCCTTGTTTCTCAAATTCCACATATCAGTGAGATCATATGATAACTGTCTTTTTCGGATTGGCTTACTTTGCTTAGCATAATACCCTCTAGTTCCATCCATGTTGTTGCAAATGGCAAGATTTCAATTTTTGATGGCTGCATAATATTCCATTGTATATATATACTACATCTTTATCCATTCATCTGTTAATGGACATCTGGGCTTTTTCCATAGTTTGGCTATTGTGGACATTGCTGCTATAAACATTGGCGTGCACATGCCCCTTCAGATCCCTACATTTGTATCTTTGGGGTAAATACCCACTAGTGCAATTGCTGGGTCATAGGGTAGCTCTATTTTCAACTTTTTGAGGAACCTCCACACTGTTTTCCAGAGCGGCTGCACCAGCTTGCATTCCCACCAACAGTGTAGGAGGGTCCCCTTTTCTCCGCATCCCCAGCAACATCTGTCGTTTCCTGACTTGTTAATTTTAGCCATTCCGACTGGAGTGAGGTGGTATCGCATTGAGGGTTTGATTTGTATTTCCCTGATGCCAAGGGATGTTGAGTACTTTTTTTTTTTTTTTTTTTTTAGATTTATTCATTTATTTGACAGAGAGAGACACAGCAAGAGAGGGAACACAAGCAGGGGAGTGGGAGAGGGAGAAGCAGGCTTCCCGCTGAGCAGGGAGATTGATGCGGGGCTCAATCCCAGGACCCTGGGATCGTGACCTGAGCCGAAGGCAGACACTTAATAACTGAGCCACCCAGGCACCCCTGATGTTGAGCACTTTTTCATATGTCTATTGGCCATTTGGATGTCTTCTTTGCAGAAATGTCTGTTAATATCTTCTGCCCATTTCTTGATTGGATTATTTGTTCTTTGGGTGTTGAGTTTGATAAGTTCTTTATAGATTTTGGATACTAGCCCTTTATCTCATATGTCATTTGCAAATATCTTCTCCCATTCTATTGGTTGTCTTTTGGTTTTGTTGACTGTTTCCTTTGCTGTGCCGAAGCTTTTTATCTTGATGAAGTCCCAATAGTTCATTTTTAGCAGAGTATTTTAAAGCAAATCCAGTCATCGTAATATTTTACTTACCTTTATGTTTATAAATATTTTGGTTGGTATCTACAAAAATAAGGACATTTTGGGTAACTTTTTATTTTAATATAATTCTAAATTTAAAGAGAAGTTGTAAGAATAGTACAAAGTCTCTTAAACTTTTTAAAATAAGGAAACTAATGATAATTGCTTATAGTAAATGAACATTTGCTATTTTCCAGGCAGGGTACTAAATGTTTTCCATTTATTATGTTACTCAGCAATTAATGTAAATAATTTAGGAATCTGAATGTGAAAACTAGAGTTGTATTATTGACTTTTTCATTAGCTGTGCAATTGAATTTCTCTGCAACATAATGCCTCATATGTAAAATGGGAATAAAACCGTTATACACACACTGATCAAACTCATGTTACCCTTAAGTGAGCAGTTCTGGATAGGAAATGCAAGGGACACTTATAGGGATTAGCAACGATTCCTAAAAAGCAATGTAATCACTGATGGAAATCACAAAACCCTCATTTCTAAGTTTAGATTACACTATCTATCCTGGTCACCTCATTGGAAGGTCCTGAAGTCTAAATCAGGTAATACATAGGAATGTATTTTGTAATTTCAAAATGATAAACATATTTAATTATGTCACTTTGTGTCTATCCCTGTGCATGCTGATGACAAGTCACTTTTGAGCCTAAAAAAAATTCATAGAAGTGAGTTATTTTATTTTGTGTAATTTTCCAAAGTTTGCAGGGGGGGATGTATATTATACTTACAAGAAAGAAAAACTTCCTTTGAAAAATGCAATATTTCAAAAACAATGAAAGAAAGTTTTAAGAATAAATGGCAAAATAAGCTAGAAGAATGAGAAAACAAAAACAAAAACAAGGACTCTTGCTTATTCTTAGTTCTGTACGAAATATGCTCTGAGATCACATATTATTGACACTTACCCAGTTTGGGGAATCTAAGCAGAAGAAACAGTTTCTAAACTGAGAACAGAAACCTATTTAGGAATAAATCAAGGGAATGGAGGGAGAAGAAAGATTTATAACAGCTGGTGGGAAGAGCATGTGTAAAGAAAGGACTGAAGGCAATTGAGAGTGCTAGAATTAGCAGGACCGTAAGTTGGGACCTTGCAAAAGTAAGATGGCTGCTTTTGTACACTGCATACTCGAGGTGCCAATTACTCCCCATAGCTACATTAAATAGTCTGTTCTGCAATTTTAAAACATGTCTTCTTATTGTATTATCAGAGTTTTTTTAAATAATTTTAGTACAGTCCCTGGGAAAATAATAAAACAAAGAAAAAGAAATGAGCTCCTATGTTTAGATAGGGACTCAAGACAGGTGAAGGTAGTTGTAGGTGGGAAAAAAAAATAAAGATGATGAAAGTTGGATGTGTAAAAAGATCTCATATAACCTGAATAGGGCAAAGAAGAGCAAGAAATTTTAAAGGTAAGCTGAACTTGAGACTTCTGCCTATGAGACTGTATGTGTTCATGTGTGTGTGTACATGTATTAAGAAGGCAGAATACACTATATATATAGTTATAAAGTATGTAGGTTAAAATTCAGCTAATAGAGAAATATTTTTTTAAAACAAATCTTAAAGTTTTTATTAGAAACCCAAATATATATTTCATTCCATGAGACTCCTTAAATTACCTAAATGATTTTTTATAAATATATTTTTACTAATATATAAGTCACTGGTTAGGGGCAAATTGTGAAACTTTAGACATTAATTTAACCTTGGAATAAGAACAGTTAGACAAAACTAGAATGTTTTCTGGTGCAGTGACTGAGCTGGTACAGTGATTTAACTTGATTGAGCAAATTCATCTCTTACAGATGGCAGAACTGAAACTGCTTGAAGTCATTTGGGCTGACTTCTTTCTATCTCAATACAAGCAGTATTGAGATAGAAAAATCCTTGAATTTCTATTGTGGAAAATGTGCTACAGAAGAAGTAGCTTTCAAAGCAATTCAATGAAAAGAAGTTGCTCAGTCAAATTCAGGGAGAGTCCATTCTTTTCAAAGTGACTACACAAAATTAGGGTCATGATCTATAGAATCAGTCTATGTCTGAACTGATTTGAGCTAGCTAGACTGGCTCTAGATAAGTGTCTTGATTTCTTGATTTGAAAGACAGGAATGGCAGTTCAGGAATCTTTGTTTCCATTGGTGACTTTCATCCTCAGTAGAGGCTTCTTTCAGAGAAATTTGTAGTTGAAAGTAGCATAATATGGACCCTAATCATTCTTCCAAAAGAAAGTGAATTTCCTTATGTAGTTCTAGTTCACCTCCAAGCTGAAATAGCACTCCTAAACCAAATCATCAAACTGCTATAAGATTAAAAGCTCTGGTCTTCAAATTCATAATCATGGTATGTTGCAAGTATAGTTTAAATTACCTTTTGTTACCTGTTTTTATGAGTTTTTAATTTGTATGTTTTTCTATACACTAATATAGGTTTTGCTTATTTAGCAATACTAAAAAGAACAGTCACTTTGAACAAACCAAACGTAGTAGGATTATTGAGATAATTCAGATTTAGCTTAGGGAGTCTCAATAGCTTAAAAGTATTATCTGTTGACATCCTACTACACAATCTAAAAGGAGTTCTAATGACATTTCTATGCATTATATTCAGCAATTTACAACTAAAATTGATATGGGAAAATATTAGGTAAGTTATGTTACTACACAACATTAATTATTATTATTATACTGAGATATTTTATACTAAATCAGTACCCAATTGTCATTTAAATTATCATAATCTCTAATTGATTATTTCCAGTGTATCACACTCTGCAACCCTGATCCTAAATTTTAAAAGTTTTTTTTTTTTTTTTTTTAAGATTTTATTTATTTATTCATGAGAGACAGAGAGAGAGACAGAGGCAGAGCGAGAAGCAGGCTCCCTGCGAAGCAGGGAGCCCGATGCGGGACTTGATCCCAGGATCCTGGGATCATGACCTGAGCCAAAGGCAGACGCTTAACCGACTGAGCCACCCAGGCGTCCCCCCAATCCTAAATTTTAATCACATATGTACAAGCGCCTACCTGGGCATCACACAGGTAGTTCAACTGAATATATTCAAATTTGAAAAAATTCAATTTATGAAACTACTCCCTAAATCTGACTTTCCTCCTGTATTCCCTACCCATTTATTCAGTTGCCTAAGGAAGGGTGATTCCCTTGACTTTTTACTTTCACTTACCACCAATATCCAAAACAAATGCTAATTCCTTTTTTTTTTTTTTTTCAGGACAATAAACACCTTTATTGCATGACCAAAGATAGGAGGAAGATTATTTGCCTTTCCGGGCTTTGATTTCCCTCAGATAGAACTCTGGCTCCTTGCCCTCTAGCATGTAGCCATCTGCTCAGCCACAATGGCCTGGTCTTGAAGCGATGCACGCAAGAAGCTTGCCCTGCTGCAATTGCTCCTCCAGAAGACTGCTGATTTTGGCATTCTTTTTCCTTTCATCATATTTCTTCTGAATTTTCTTTGATTGTTTTTGTTTTTGTTTTTGGTTTGTTTGTTTAAACTCTCTTCCTCCTCGGGCGTCAGCTTGGCCCCCTTCTTGCGGCCCAGGGGCAGTGCATAGTGGGACTCGTACCACTGCCGGTACGGTGTGCTGTCAATGAGCACAATACAGTTCTTCACCAGGGTCTTGGTGCGGACCAGTTCGTTGTTGGATGCTTTGTAGACAACACCAATAATCCTTGTTTTTCACGTACAACACTCAGGGCCTGAGGAGAATTTCCCCACGTCTGGCCTCAAGGCATGGTACTTCTTATTGCCTCCCAGGACTCAGACTGTGTGTATGCGGCAGGGGGGTCCCAGCCCATACTTCCCCTGCCTGTGGTAGGGCTTTCTCTTGCCCCCGGTCTTGGCGGTGCTTGTGCCAGTTGTCCCGAGAGATGCCCATCGCTCTTGACGCTGGCTGCGAAAGAGAAAACGCAAAGCCTCACGGTCCGGTTTGTCTCAAATGCTAATTCCTTTTGATTCTACCTTTGACTTAGCTTTCATATTCATCTACTTGCCTCCTTCTACAATCTCATTATTTTGTTTTAATACATCTTCCTTTCTAATCTGGATTACTACAACAGTTTTGCTTGGTCTTCTCCATGCATCTCTTTCAAAACTTTTGCCAAATTAAGGAGTGATTTTTATACAATATCAAATTGCCACTCTGTTTTAATGTAATATTTCACTATGTATATATATTTTTGCTTACTTCGGATTCTCCCAAAACAGAACCTAAGAAGAGAATTTACATGCAAGTAGCTTACTGGGGAGGTTTTACCAAAACAAAACAAAACAAAACAAAACAAAAACAAATGTAGGGGATTGTAGAACAAAGACGGGAAGGAAAGTAAACTGATAAAAAATTATGTTAACACAGATGTTATACTTATTCATTTGCGTCTTTTCATTGTCCCTATGAACTAATTCTCCCCCAGAAACATGCATCTCCTTGAAATACACCCAAGCCTATAAGATAATCTGTTTCATCTTCTTCAAAAATGCCCCTTCTGAAGTTCTGTCTTCCTGCTCCAATCTTCGCTATGTTCTCCACCAGCCTGCTACAAAGATCTTATTCTCAGACTTTTCTTTATTCTTAATCCTCCTGAGGACTTTATCTATTTTCTGAGTTGAATCCACTATTTCATGGATCCCAGATCTTCTTCTTTATTAGATGTCTTCCTCAGTTTAGTGGAACACATCCCACAGGTGCCAGCCATACAATGGAATGTTAGTTTCTCACAACCTGCATGCCTGAGAATGTCCTTCTAATCTCACCCATGAATAATAGCTTGTCTTGGTATAATTTTATGTAGAAATAGCTTTTATTTTGAATTTTCTTTTAAAGATTTTATTTATTCATTTGAGACACAGATACAGAGAGAGAGAGCATGAGCAGGGAGAGAGGCAGAGGGAGAAAGAAAAGCAGGCTCCCTGCTGAGCCAGGAGCCCGATGTGGGGCTCAATCCCAGGACCCTGGGATCATGACCTGAGCCGAAGGCAGACACTTAACCATCTGAGCCACCCAGGTGCCCCTATTTTGAATTTTGAAGACATTTTCATGGTTGTCTTCTGATTGCTGTTGAGAAAGCCTTTCTGAGTCAATGCTTTACTCTTGGTTATTATGACTGGGCCAATTTATTATATATAAGGTTTTTTGTTTGTTTGTTTGTTTTAATTTTGTCATAGACAGTTTCCCAAAGAGAAAGCCATCAAATCCCTCATAAAATGTATAGGTCTAGTTGCTAATGTTCTCAGAGTCAACTAGGGGAAAGGACTAATAGTTTCACCACTTTCTACATAGACTTTAATTCAATCCATCTTTTCTTTTCTTTTTCTTTTTTTTTTTTTTTAAGATTTTTATTTATTTGCTACAGAGAGAATGAGAGACAGAGAGCATGAGAGGGAGGAGGGTCAGAGGGAGAAGCAGACTCCCTGCTGAGCAGGGAGCCTGATGTGGGACTCGATCCCGGGACTCCAGGATCATGACCTGAGCTGAAGGCAGTCACTTAACCAACTCAGCCACCCAGGCGCCCCCAATCCATCTTTTCTTTATAGTAGAGTACCCATACTTTCTTCAGCTAAGCCTAGTTTTCCTGAGTTTCAATTCTATCTTGTCCTTTTGGGTTGGAAGAGGGGAAGTTTCCCAACCTTTCAGGCTAGGGAGAGAATAAGGAAGTCTGATTTTTTTATAGAGAGAATTTTAGCCAAGTCTCCTATTTTCCATTTTAACTATACTTCTAATTCCTATTACTTCTAATCCCTGTCTTCCTGGACTTCTATTGTTCAAGTTAGACTGCTTGAGAATTTCTCCCAACTCCTGGCTTAATTTTTAGCTTTATCTGGTCTCATTCGTCTATTACCCCTTTTCTAGCTTTATGGTTTTTCAATATTTTTTTCACTGTATTCTCCCACCACATTGGTTTATTTTAAACTTCATCTTAGTTATATATATATATATATATATATATCTTCCATGCTTAACTAAGGTTATGCTTAACTAAAGCCATGCTATTCATTCTTAAATTGTGTGGTAAGTTGTATAACGTGCTTCAGTAATATTCCTTTTATCCCATGACTGAGTTAGGTGTCATCCTACACAATATTTTATCAGACTCTATTCACCATCTGCTTACTTTTCTGTTTCCCCAGTTGAATGCAAGTCCTTGGAGAGCATTCTTCCTGTTATATCCTTAAGTCCTGGCACAATATCTAGCATAACAAAGGCACTCAATAACCATTTGTTAATTGTTGAATGATTATACTATGATGCAAACATTGACCCACAACAATTTTAATGTGCTCTTCATTCTATTTATTAGGACCAGAGTTATTCTCATCTGAAACATCTTAAAATGCAATCAAACATTTCTTCTTTCATGCTGTTCCTTAATGAATTACCACCATTTTCTGTTAGCTATTTAAATGTCAACAAACACATATTAATCAGTCACTGCTAATTCAGTGATTATCTTTTAACTAACTACAGAAGGAACTGCCCTCAGAGTTAAATTTTAGTAAGGAAAATGGGGCAAGTACATCAATAGTGACGATGCCATTCATTCATGCTTCCACTTTTTCATTCATTTAACAGATAAATATTGAAGACACACTGTGCCCAGCATTGTTTTAACTGCTAGGGATACAGAGGCAGATAGATAGATTAGATAGATAGATACAAAGAATTAAAAAAAAAAAACATACAAAATGCCAGCATTCATATAATGTATAGCAGAAAGAAACAGAACATAAATAAATACACAGCTCAAATGATGACAAGCTCTAGATATATGTATAGAAGGTCAAGGTATCGAACACGCAAAGTTGATATTTTCCTATTTCACGTAGGCTGATATGCAAAGGTCTTAATTAATGGGGAACATTGATCAGGAGCTTAGAGAATAAAGGGAATGAAATTTTTGGATTTGAGAAGGAAGAACATTGTAGGTATTGAGAAAGCATGTGCAAAGGTGAGAACACATTTGGCTTGTTTAGTATCAAGAAGACCTCTGGCTAGAGAACAGGGGTTGGGGTGACTAATAGAAAACTTCAGAAAGGTAATGGGGCCTGACTGAATATATAGACAGTAATAGACACTTAAAAACTCGACTTTTTCACTGATTTTTTCAAAGATTTATTTATTTATTTGAGAGAGAGAGTGAGAGAGCATGCCCGAGTCAGGGGAGGGGCAGAGGAAGAGAATCTTCAAGCAGACTCCCGACTGAACACAGAACACAGAACCTGAACTGAGGGCTCAATCCCAGGACCCATGATATCATGACCTGAGCCAAAACCAAGAGCCTGAGGCTCAACCAAATGAGCCACCCAGGTGCCCCAACCTTTTCACTGATTTAAGTGAGAAAATTCTGAGTACAGTAGCAATGAGACTTAATTTATGCTTTGAAAGGATAACTCTTTCTTTAATGGTGCACTTGGAAAAGAGGAGTGGCACAGCTATGGGGAAGGCATAAAGCCTTGAGTAACCCAAAGAGAAAAAAGCCTCAAGCCACTCAGGGAAAATATTATATGCTATCACACCCAAGACACAGATAAAATTAGACTTAAAATATGAGGAAATTAGTTAATGTAGGTTTACCCTCTTTAAAATCCTGTGATTATTCTTCCATAGCACTCATTTGCCTAAAATTCCCAGCCTTCTTGAGTTCAGCATCTTTTACTTATGGAATCCATAAAGTTTGCTGACTCCCAAAATACAGAAAAGTTGAAATTTTAAGAATAGTGGCACAATATTTGTGGTAATATTGCCTATTTTGCACATATATATGGTATCTGAAGATTTCTACATTGTGCTTCCAGGTTAGAAAAAAATAAAAAAATTACTCAAAATGGTAGTTAACCTAATATCTCAAAATTCTCACAGTCCATAAAGTATAGGAAATATGTGTGGAAAGTAATAGTTTCCATAGTTGAAATCTGTTATTTAATCCTCCTTTTTCTTCCCCTAAGAAGCAAACATTCTCCATACCCTTCTCCCTATAAATTGTTACTCAAACTTTGAAATTTTTGATTATTTTTGCAATACTTCTCTTTAATCCATGTTATTACATAGGCTGTAGAGTCCAGAACTTAATTCTGGAGATGTTTTAGTAGCATTTATAAATGTGGGAGAATGATCCAATCAGTATTAAATTCTGGGACTTTGAAGACTTAAAGGTGTGTGTTGCTGTATTTTATAGACACCCACTAGTTTTCCTTTTTTTTTTTTTTTTTTTTTTTACAGTGAACTTAGACAATGAGTATAACCTAACACTAGCAGGAACCAAACAATATTGTTCTGGTTCTTGTGATGGTTTTTGAGAGAATGGGTATTCTTTTAACTTCTTGTTTTCTTATATTCATCAGGCCACCTATTGTTACAAATAGGCACGTACAAAGTGAGTGGTTGATTCTCTTTCACTTAATATGTGTAATTTGTGTAATTAACTGTGGTTTAAAACACATAATGATCATCTCATCATTTCCTTAGTGCTATTGTCTCTGTGTGCACCCACTGATCTTAACAAGCCACAAGAATCACAGCATTATGCCCTCAGTACAGATCTCCATTACCCTTCCCATTATAGGCCTATTATCTTTGCAACATAAATAAATCTGTTCTTTCACAGAAAAGGACTCCCTAGAATACCAATAATTCCACATAGAAATATCTGATGTAAAACAGTGACACAGAGTAGTATGCATGTGTTTACTTTGAGTTCAGGAACAGATGAGATTATAGTTCCAAATCAGTTCTCTTATTTTATGACTTACCCACTGCAGCCAACTCTGTATCCAGGCTAATTTGCTCATCTGGTTTTAGCTTGGTTCAAATAAAGTGAATGGCAGGTTTGATTTCCATGTGGGCTACTTAGCTATGCCCAGAGAAAGCCTTCCACACCCGTAAGTTGTACTACAACAGCAGCCAACCATCTTATAGATACATGCATATGGTCGCAAGGAAATGAGATAAAATACGAGAATTGCAACTAAAACACCACATTACTGGTATGTGCCAAGTTCTGTTCTGATTTACACAAAGAAAAAAAAAAAGCTCATGTAGTCCTTACTGAAGCCATTGGAGGCAGGTAATATAATTATCCCTTTTATATATATACAGAAATGGAGAGAGGGGCGCCTGGGTGGCTCAGTCAGTTGAGCGACCCACTCTTGATTTCAGCTCAGGTCATGACCTCAGGGTTGTGGTACTGAGCCCTTTGTACTTGAGGTACAAAGCCTCTGGGCTTTGCACTCTGTGGGGAGTCTACTTGAGATTTTCTTTGTTCTCTCCCTCTCCCTCTGCCCCTCCTCCCCCCCCTCAAATAAATAAATAAATAAATAAATAAATAAATAAATAAATCTTTAAAAAAAAACAGAGAAACAGAAAAGTTAAATAAACTGTCTTAGGCCACAAGGTTAGTAAGTTGCACAACTGGGATTTTAACCCAGGCAGTTTGGCTAAGATAGTGCAAAATATATATTTAGCATATTCCCTAATAACGATACCTATGAACTTTCTATATGAAGACCAGTATATAAATAACCTTGAAAAACCTATATAACCACTTTCCACCAATTTGACATTTTAAGTATTCATTAATATCTTAAAGTATGCAAAACAAATAAAAGGTATTTCTCAATGTTGTTATTTGGAAAATACAAAAGAAATTCAACTTATTAAAATTTTATGATCAATCTCAACTTCACGTGTCTAAAAAAAGTTGACTATAATGTGAAGTTACTAGCTTTATAGGATTTGAGTCACTTAAAATGTGATAAAAGCAATAACTAAAGCTTACATTTCACAGTTACTAATATTTTTCTAAAAAGCCTAATGTTAGGATGTATGATACAAAATATGAATCAGGGAAGTTTTAATAAACACTAAAACAATTCACACAATAATCCAATTGGATATTTTTAGGATGATAGAAAGATGTCCAGTGATACGCCATAGGAAATGAGGGAATATCACAAGTTTACACTAAAAAAGAGCCTCTGAACATATCTACTCAAGACACATATGTAAATATATATACACGTATATATTAGTCAAGCCTAATTCATTTGAAAGTGTAAGGCAAATTGCTTCAGCTAGTTTGAGTAAAGGAGGAGACTTTATTCTTTCATATCTTAAAATCATGTAAAGTCAGGTATGAATCTGGCCTTTTGTTTCTGTATGTCTTGCAAAGTGAAGTACTAACTACTCTTTGTTTTGGACAATCTTTTCAAGGATATTTTCATAGTTGACAGCCTTGGGAGACAGAAATAATATCTTCCTCTATAACAAGGGTCAAGCATGCTTCCCAATATCATAAAATGATTGGTTTCCTTAAGTCAGAGTTCCACTCATGTAACACAGCCTACTTGTATTCACATGTAATCTGGCCCTCTTCTGTCACCATATGGGGGCTGGGGCTTTAAGAAAGGGTGCAAAAATGATGATTCTCTGCCTATTGCTAGTGCTAGGAGTAACAAATTGTCCTTCATCTCTGACTCAGAAATCCTGTATCTTGAACCAGTGTTCATAAAGTCATGGGAGGCTACTGCATTAGCTTACAAATAGGGTAAAATCTCAGACCTGTCACATTTCTTGACATTGAATACTAAAGAAGATTGATTTACTTCACCCAGATTCAAATATCCAAAAAGTTTCTTGCCCTTCTTTCTCTTGAAAGTTTTGCTCATATTTCACCTTCTCAATATGGCAGACACTCCCTTTAAATTTGTAACTTTCTATTTCTCTTCAAAATCCCTATCCCTATTTCCTGATTAATTTTTCATAAGACATATAGTGTTCCTAGTGTATCAAAAACACTAATAAAGTTGAAACTCAAAAACATTTATTGAGGAGGAGCAAGATGGCAGAGGAGTAGGAGACCTAAATTTCTTCTGGTGCCAGGAATTCAGCTAGATAGGGATCACACCATTCTGAATACCTACGAACTCAACAGGAGATCTAAGAAAAGAATAGCAGCAACTCTCTGAACAGAAAAGCAACCACTTTCTGGAAGGTAGGATGTGTGGAGAAGTGAATCCGAGGAGATATTCAGGAAGATAGACAGTGGGGGGAGGGAGCCTCTGTCAGCCACTACTGGCAAGTGATAGAGCAGCGGAGCACAAAATCATAACTTTTAGAAGTCTGTTCTGCTGAGGGATGTCGCTCCAGTGGCTAAGCAGGGGGTGGAACCCTTGCTGGGACAGTATGGTCTCAGGAACCTTGGGGTCACAGAAAGACTGGGGGTTCCTGAGTGTGGCAGAGCTCCCAGGTATTGGAGCGGGGAAGCCGGCTGCGAGACGGAGCCGAGGAGTGGGCTCTCAGCACGGGGTTGCCATAAACTGTGATCCACGGCATAGTTGGGCCACTGCTCTTCCAGCAGGGACCCAACAAGTGGCAGATCCAGGGAGATTCTCCTTCCTCTTCCAGGAGGAGCAACACAGGAGCACATCACAGGGATCTGCTGGGTTTGGAGACTCCAAACGGGGTCATGTGCCAGAGACAGAAATGCTCAGTCACAGGCCAGGGGAGCACGGAGTGCAGCCGAGACTGAGGAGACAGGAGTGATTGACTGCTTTTCTCTGGGGGCACACTGAGGAGTGGGCCCCAAGTTCTCAGCTCCTCTGGGGCAGAGATTGGGAGGCTGCCATTTTCACTCTCATCCTCCAAAACTGTATGGAAAGCTTTCAGGGAACAAAACCTCCCAAGAGCAAACCTGGGCAGATTACTTAGCCTGGACAGGGCAAGGGTGGGGCAATTCTGCCTCTGGCAAAGACATTTGAGAACCACGGCAACAGGCCACTCCCCCAGAAGGTCAGCAAGAACAGCCCCCCCAAGACCAAGTTTACGGATCAATGAGAACGGCAGAACCCCAGCGCTCAGGGAATACTGCACATAGAATTCATGGCTTTTTCCCCATGATTCTTTAGTCTTTCAAAGTTAATTTTTTTTAACTTTCTTTTTTTTTTTTTTTAATTTTTCTTTTTCCCTTTTTCAACCAACATCTTATAAATCCCTTTTTTAAAAATCTTTATTTTTCATTTTTAGAGTCATATTCTATCCCTTCATAGTAGTTAACCTTATTTTTGGTATATATATATATAAATTGTTCTCTCTTTAAAATTTTGGGATACAGTTTCTTCTAACAGACCAAAATATACCCTAAATCTCTAGTGTATGGCTTTGTTCTAGTCTCCTGCCTGATCACATTCCTTCCCTTTTCTTTTCTTTTTTCTTTTCTTTTCTTTCTTTTTTCAACCAACTTATCGATTCCTTTTATAAAATCTTTTATAATTTTCATCTTTACAGTCATATTCCATCCCTTCATCATATTAACCCTTAAATTTGTACATATGTAAGTTTTTCTTTCTTTAAAATTTTGGGATGCACTTTCTTCTAACAGACCAAAATACGCCCAAAATCTAGTGTGTCGCACTGATCTATGCACCAGCCTGATCATATTTGATCATATTCTGTTTTTTCTTTGTTTTTATCTTTTTCTTTTTCTTTCTCTTTTTTTCTTTTCTCTTTCTTTCCCTTTCTCTTCCCCTGGTTTCAGGTCTCTTCTAATTTGTTTAGTGTATATTTTTCTGGGGTCGTTGTTACCCTGTTAGCATTTTCTTCTCTCATTAATCTATTCTCCTCTGGACAAAATGACAAGATGGAAAAAGTCACCTCAAAAAAAAGAACAAGAGGCAGTACCAACTGCCAGGGACCTAATCAATACGGACATTAGTAAGATGTCAGAACTAGAGTTCAGAATGACAATTTTAAAGATACTAGCTGGGCTTGTAAAAGGCATGGAAGATATTAGAGAATCCCTTTCTGGAGAAATAAAAGAACAAAAACCTAATCAAATCGAAATCAAAAAGGCTATTAATGAGGTGCAATAAAAAATGGAGGCTCTAACTGCTAGGATAAATGAGGCAGAAGAGAGAATTAGCGATATAGAAGACCAAATGATGGAAAATAAAGGAGCTGAGAAAAAGAGAGATAAACAACTACTGTATCATGAGGGCAGAATTCGAGAGATAAGTGATACCATAAGGCAAAACAACATTAGAATTGGGATCCCAGAAGAAGAAAGAGAGAGAAGGGCAATCTATCTTTATATCTACCTTTCAATAGTTACCCTAAATGTAAATGGGCTAAACGCCCCAATCAAAAGACACAGGCTATCAGATTGGATAAAAAAAAACAAGACCCATCAATATGCTGTCTGCAAGACACTCATTTAATTTATTTTTTATTATTTTTTAAATTATGTTATGTTAATCACCATACATTACATCATTAGTTTTTGATGTAGTGTTCCACGATTCATTGTTTGCATATAACACCCAGTGTTCCATGCAGAACATGCCCTCTTTAATACCGATCACCAGGCTAACCCATCCTCCCACCCCCTTCCCCTCTAGAACTCTCAGTTTGTTTTCCATCATCTCTCATGGTTCATCTCCCCCTCCGATTTCCCCCCTTCATTCTTCCCCTCCTGCTATCTTCTTCTTCTTCTTTTTTTTTTTTAACATATAATGTATTATTTGTTTCAGAGGTACAGATCTGTGATTCAACAGTCTTGCACAATTCACAGTGCTCACCATAGCACATACCCTCCCCAATGTCTATCACCCAGCCACGCCATCCCTCCAAACCCCCACCACTCCAGCAACCCTCAGTTTGTTTCCTGAGATTAAGAACTCCTCATATCAGTGAGGTCAGACAATACATGTCTTTCTCTGATTGACTTATTTCGCTCAACATAACACTCTCCAGTTCCATCCACGTCATTGCAAATGACACGATTTCATTACTTTTGATGGCTGCATAATATTCCATTGTGTATATATATATATATATATATATATATATATATATATATATATACCACATCTTCTTTATCCATTCATCTGTTGATGGACATCTTGGCTCTTTCCATAGTTTGGCTATTGTGGACATGGCTGCTATAAACATTGGGGTGCACGTACCCCTCTGGATCCCTACATTTGTATCTTTGGGGTAAATACCCACTAGTGCAATTGCTGGATCATATGGTAGCTCTATTTTCAACTTTTTGAGGAACCTCCATACTGTTTTCCAGAGTGGCTGCACCAGCTTCCATTCCCACCAACAGTGTAGGAGGGTTCTCCTTTCTCCGCATCCCCGCCAATATCTGTCGTTTCCTAACTTGTTAATTTTAGCCATTCTGATCAGTGTGAGGTGATATCTCATTGAGGTTTTGATTTGGATTTCCCTGATGCCGAGCAATGTTGAGCACTTTTTCATGTGTCTGTTGGCCATTTGGATGTCTTCTTTGGAAAAATGTCTGTTCATGACTTCTGCCCATTTCTTGATTGGATCATTTGTTCTTTGGATGTTGAGTTTGATAAGTTCTTTATAGATTTTGGATAGTAGCCCTTTATCTGATATGTCATTTTCAAATATCTTCTCCCATTCTGTCGGTTGTCTTTTGGTTTTGTTGACTGTTTCTTTCACTGTGCAAAAGTTTTTTATCTTGATGAAGTCCCAAGAGGGTTCTAGAGGGGAGGGGGGTGGGGGGATGTGTTAGCCTGTGATGGGTGTTAAGGAGGGCACGTTCTTCATGGAGCACTGGGGGTTATATGCAAACAATGAATCATGGAACACTGCATCAAAAACTCATGATGTAATGTATGGTGATTAACATAACATAATAATAATAATAATAATAATAATAATAATATATATATATATATATAAACAAGCAAGCAAGAAGCAACAAACAAAAAATAGCACCCCCCAAAAAAAAATTAGCTGTCTAGTTGTCTCTTTGGAATTTAATTTCATGATAGAATTCTTATACATTTCCCCAAAAAATCCCAACATCTCATCTAAAATAACAGCCCCACATAAAACTGCAAATAATGCCTTATTCTCCCTAAAGGATATACCCATGCCTAACTAATGTGTATAGCTCAGAGTAGAGAACCTCTAGATGAAGAACCTTCTATTCAATAAGATTTAGATGTGTTACCTTGTTATATATCCAATGAATCTTCACATGGCTGCCTAATCTACTGGTAAGAGTACAAACCTGACTTCTACTAAAATGACAAGCTGAGTTACATAAACTTGGATTGGTTACTTCATGTAAGCAGCAAAGCTCATTTTCTGGAAAATCACAATCAAGTAAAAACTTATCTAATGCTCACCATTTGGTCTAGATATTATCCACCAATTAGCATCACTCAGAGACTTTGTTTCTAAATATGAAACAGAAATTGTTATTTTCTGCTTAAAAAACAAATATTTACTTTTCCATCCTTCATTCTTTGATACAGGGTCTAACCTGGATTTTCCGCTTAATAGTAAAACTTTTTCTCAGCATTCTATTTTTGGACCCACAATTTCTTTAGACATGACAAACTATCCATAAATGACAAATGCAATCATAAAGACAATAAAAATTCTATATATAAGATGAAAAAATAGGAAGCAATGCATAGTGGTCACCAGCAAGAAGCATACTTCATACACTGACAGAGATATGACTAAGTGCATCAATTTTTTAATCAATCATGTTGCATCTGTTATGTTCCTGGAAGTGGAGAAAACACCTATGCTGATGATTCCAGTTTTCCCTACTAGCTATGGTGTTCTTTTATGCACTGTCCAAATGACAGTAAATAGAGCAGCAGATTTTTATTTTGAAGGTGGTTCCATTTAGATACATGTTTCCTATTGGACTAGTTATAAGCACCTAGGGGATACTGTAAATGTTGAGAAATATTGGGCTCCTTTTTGCCAAAATTAGGGTTTCTCAATACCAGTTTCTTAACACTCTCGGTGGCCATCTATCATTTTCAATTTGAAGGACTCTTACTGGTTTACAACCTCCTTAGGAGCTTCTGTTTAACCTGAAAGCAGTCCCCCTCCCCCCCCCCCCCCCCCCCCCCCCCCCCCCCGCAAACACACGCACACAGACAAATACACACACACCTTTCCCATACACCGAAGGCAGTGGCTTGTTTGGGGCTGCCACAAGATGAGTAGATTTCCATACCTGCCCACCAAATCTTAAAAGTTTATATAAAGGCCTTAACTGGGTTCAGCCACATATACTGTCCAAACAGTCTTAACACCACCTTTCTATCTTAAGGCTGTATCCTTGGGGCACCTTCTGGAATCAGGGAAGGGAAGAGGAATGCACATCCTAAGGAAAGCGGGGGGTGAGTAGCCTCTGATTGCCTGGGTCCAGCTCAGGGGTCAAACAACTGTCATGTACTCTCTACCTCCTCCAACAACTTCACTGCCACATAGTCAGTATTAGACTTGTTAAGGCAGTGGTATTGGAGTCTGCACACTGAACTTGTGGTCTCCTTCTTTCCAGTCAACCATCCAGCCCTCAGATCAAAGACTTCTTTCTGCCTTGGTCTCTCTACCTTAGACAACATGAAAAGACATACTCCTTTGAGCAGCAGGGCTAATTGGCTTTCTGATCCCCAAAACCCATCAAAGTTGATTTTCTTTATTGGGAGAGAAATTCACAAGAGGAAGGTTTAAAAATAAGTCTGTAAGAATAGTTTCCATCCGTCCCTCTGGCTTTCTCAAATATCACCATTTCTGGTCTGCCCACTTGTCAGCTGTCTAGAAGCATTAACCAGAGGCATAAAGAATCTTTATTAGAAAAAACTATGTAACTTTCTTATTTTTTGCTTTCAGATGGCCTCCTTAAGTTGAAGTCTGTTACATTTCTATAGTACATTACTGCAGTTCACAAAGAATAGCAAACAAGATTCAATAACCAGACACTTTTCTACTAAATCTTGTAAACATACATTCTTTAAAAAAAAGATGTGTAATAATGACAAAAATAAATCTGTAAAGCTCTACCAAAGTAAATAAAGAGGAACTGAAGAAATGGAGAGAAAAACCATATTCCTGGATGAGAAGATTGAATGTTATAAGGCATCTGTTTTCCCCATATTAATTTATAAATTCAACCCAAAATGCATTTTAAATAAATTTTCAAGCTGACTCTAAAATTTAGCTGAAAAAATGTTTTAAGAATATTTAAAAAATCATGGAGGGGCACCTGGGTCCCTCAGTCATTAAGCATCTGCCTTCGGCTCAGGTCATGATCCAAGGTCCTGGGATTGAGTCCTGCATTGGGCCCCCTGCTTGCTGGGAAGTCTGCTCCTCCCTCTCCCACTTCCCCTGCTTGGGTTCTCTCTCTTGCTGTATCTCTCTCTGTCAAATAAATGAAATCTTTAAAAAAAAAAATCATGGAAAAGAAGAATGGTGGTGGAATAATCATACTGGGTATAAATATTTATATAATATCAATTTAAAGTATACAGTAATTAAAACAATTGGTATCAATTGAAGGAAAGGTAAAGGGATAAATAAACCAGAAGACTGAAAATCAAAACAGATCCAAGCATATGTGGTACATAATATATAACAAAGCTGACATTTCAAAGACAGGACAGACTAACAAATGATGTTCGGACAATTGTCTATCTACTAATAAAAGTAAAATTTTATCTTATATATGAAAATATAATATGAATATAAATAAAACCTAGATATAATTCTAGTTGCTCTAAAGAGCTAGAAATAATATATTATTAAAATATATAAAGGAAGGGGGCAGAGTTTAAGCCTGTGCAGTCCCTGCTTGGATCCCCTTAGGGGAAATAAAAAAAACAAAAAACAAAAAATCAGAACACCTGTCAGTGCCTATAGCAAGAAGTCCATCTTCCTACCTCAGGATCTTGCCCCTCTCAGGGCCTCAACCCAACCAGTCTCACATTTTAAAGTCTGCCTCTTGTAATATCACTCAAGCTTTAACACCACTGAAATCAAAGAGTGGAGATGATGATGTTAAGAATAACAGACTCCAGGGACTAAAGCACTGTTAGTGCTCTCTTTTTTCCGATCTCTAATGTCTGCTTATCCCTTTGTGTCAACCTCCTATTCTTTTACTGTGGGTCTCTCTTTTTGCCAAAAAACAAGAAAATGTGCAGCTTTGGAATTTATCCATACATCGTGGTGATCCTAGATGATAAAGGATTATTTTCCGATGTATTAAAATATCAAATGCCCGGGAAGGACTCAGATTTACTTAGTTCAGGTCTGTTGCTTACACCTTTATTTATCATTGAGACCTGGTATATTGGAGACATATATAATTTAACAGTAGCCCAACTAATGCTGCATAAAACAAAAGCCCCATAAGATCCCAATAAACAATAACCTTTTATTTAGCTTGCAATTCTGAAGGCCAGCTCATCAGGTCTGGTCAGATCAACTCTGCTCCATGTCTCTCATCCTCTTAGCCTAAACGTGTTCTTTTTATGGGGACGGCAGAAGCACAAGATGGCAAGAGGACACCTGCAAGCCTTCTTTGGGCCTAAGTTTAGATACACTACCCTATGCCTTCTGTCTTATTTTTATTGATCAAAGCAGTTCACATGGCCAAGCCCAAAGTTAAGAAACAAAGATGTAAAAATCACATACTTCTTCTAGTTCCCTCTGTAAGACAGATCACAAGGCAAAGAGTACAGATCAGAAAGGACTAAAAACATTGAAGCCAGTAAAGCCATCTACGGAAGGGAACAATAAATGTCTTCACTGAGATTCATGCTCACCCCTGTGGTCTTGGGAGTAGAATCTACTATCAGAAGACAGAATCAAGGAGAGCTTGTAGAGTTAATACTACCAGGACCACATGCCAAATCACAGATATAAAGACACACATACGCACACACATACACACACACACACACCTCTGTTAGTTTTACAGACAGATTTAAAGCATTTATATGAAATCTGTAAAGACCGGCACTTTCTCTGTTGATGTGTACAGCGGTTCATAGCTGCCTCATTCTCAAGCTACCTGTACTTTATTCTAGAGCTTAGTATTCTCTGTGGTATTAGAAATGAATAAATAGCAAATTCACAACTCACTGTAGTCAGAGAGAATATTGGAAAATATTCCCCAGAAAGTGCCATAAGGTTAATATATCTATCAAGCTAACAAGTGGAAATTACCTTTCTCACTAAAAAAAAGGAGTAGTATAAACACTCCACTACAGGGCTTGCAGAAAAACACACACGAACAAATAGAACAAATGGAAAGTTGCCTTCTCACAAAAATGGGGAAATAAAGTGTCATCTCTCAATCATTGTTAGTTTTAGCCTTTCTTACTGGATGGAAGCTCTGACAATAGAGTAGAATGAATTTTAATCAACTGTGACCTCATTACTTCTATGAATGACAAATAGTAGATAGCCAATACATATTTTCTCAATAAAATGTGTGAAAAATGTAGAAAGGATATTCTTAAAATATTAATAAAGGCCTAACACAAGGTACTTGATGAATTATAAGAATTAAACAATAGTCAAAATTAATAGCATCATTATTACCAATAATATGAAGATTTTGATTTTGAGAGTGTGAATAAAGAAAGAAAGTTCATCTATTTCTTGTAGAAATAAGGTCTTATAGAGCTTATTCTCAGAGAGATATGCAATAAACTGGTTAAGTTCTTATAATTTCCTACCACATATTTATGAATCTTTATCTGCAGTGAATAGTCAAACTGACATACGCTGGATTCTTTCTCTCTTTCAAGGACCTCATATCATTTTAGCTATGCAAATAGTTTGATGTTTCATTAATGATTCAAATTTTTTTTAAAAATGGCAAAATATGGCATCAATTCCTTATGCAATGCTTCCCTATTTAAAAAGGAAATACAGCAAGTCTCACAGAATGTTTGATGCATTATCCTTCTTCCTTGAGTTGTATATAAGATATAGAATACTTAACACACACTGTGTATATATCCATGACTTCTATATATGATGAACTATCATTACAAGGCTATAAATGATCTGCCCCACTTACTTTTACAACATCTTCAAAAATCTGTTCCCCTCATTCAATAAACTGCATCCATATTAGGATTCTTTCTATTGTGCTCTAATATTTTGGATTTATTTATCCCATATGTTTTTGCACTGCTCCTACTATATGGAATGTTTCTTCTGCTGATGTTTGCATAGTTGTCTCCTTCTTGAATTTACTGTTCAAATTAAATGTGTTTCTCAGGAGCACCTGGGTGGCTCAGTTGTTAAGTGTCTGCCTTCGGTTCAGGTCATGGTCCCAGGGTCCTGGGATTGAGCCCCGCATTGGGCTCCCTGCTCCGCAGGAGGCCTGCTTCTCCCTCTCCCACTCCCCCTGCTTATGTTCCTGCTCTTGCTATCTCTCTCTCTGTTAAATAAATAAATACATAAATAAAATCTTTAAAAATAAATAAATAAATGCGTTTCTCAGAGAGGATATCTCTGTATTAGTTAGTATGCTAGATGTATTAGTTAGTACTAACATGTATGAGATACAAGTAACATTCACTTAAAATCAGACTGGCCTAACTAACAAAGAAATGTATTTTACATAAAAGCAAATCTTCAGATACAGATAGGTTTCAGAATTGGTTGATTGAGTGGCTTAATGATATTAGCAGAAATCTATATTTAGTCTTTCCACTCCACCATCAACAAACTAGCTTTAACCTTTGTGGTTATAGAATGGCTTTAAGGGAAATGTTTTCCTGTCACATCACTACCTGTAAGACAAAGAATCTTTCAACCTTTCAGTCATCCATGAAATAAAGTCCTTTCTTTCCACCTGATTGGAGAAATTTAGGTCATGTGGCCACCATGGGACACCTACAGTTAGCAAGGTATGCATGCTCTGACTGAGTATGGTTAATTAAGACTCATACTGGAGCTCTGAATGGAATCATCTTACCTTAAGACCAGTTTTTTGCATGGTGTTAGGAGGTTGGATACATAATGACTGTGGTTATAGTGAAATGGAATAAGAGAAGAATGGATGTTTCATGGGCAACCAAAAATGATATCATTCAATTTATGTTGGACATTCCTAACCTATTACTTTCTATTGAATTCCTTTATTTTAGGTTCTTCATACCACTTACTAATACTTTTATTCACTTATTTTATTTATCATAAAATAAATAATTGTAAGCCTCATGACAAGAAGGAAAATATATTCTATGTTCCCTGCTATGTCCCTAGATATCAGTGTTGGCTCCTAGTACACAATCAGTGAATATTTGTTAAATCAATTTATCTACCATTCAATCAGCAAATGAGCAAGGAACTTGTTCAGAAAAAAAAAAAAAAGGATAAATTAGAAGGCTGTTATCTTATATTCTGATTATATCTGTCTGTGTGTATATGCATTTATACATATTTATGTGTCCGTATAAATTAAAGGTCCACAATTTCCTTCTCAACATTGCTTTTGTAGCTGTTATATAAACTGTTATGTAAACTTACTATGTCAGTAACTAATCATGATCTGCAAACATTAGTGTTGACTCAAAAATGATTCACTTCTCACAGAAAGTAATTTACACATTAAGAGGACTGCCTACATTAAGAGATCATTTCTAGGATTAATGTGAAACTGTCCCTGATCACACAGATGAACGAAGCCAATTTGCCTACATTTGTATGGGTATACCGATATATTATTGTCTTCAATGCATTGAATGAAGAGGAAAGAGTTAATGTAGCTCCAAAAATGCACTGTACATTCTGACCCAAGACGTTAAGAATGCTTTAGATTCCACCAGGGAAAAATAATAAAACATAAATAGAAATAAATTATGACATTATTTAATTAACTGGGAAGTTCAATGTGCTCTAGAGACAATTTATTACAATAAATGGAGCATCTTATCCTTGCAGTGCATTGTAATGAATATAAATCAAGGATTTTTTTTTCCACAAAGAAAAACATTCACCAATTCTTTATAAACTGTACCTAGGGCCTCATTAGATTAATACTTTACTAGAATGCTTCATTATCTTGGCAGACTTTATGTTATGGGACATCTCTGCCACATTTGACATCATTGATCACTCACTGCATTTTGAAACACTCCTCCTTTTGGCTTTCATGACATCTTTGCTCTTCTTTTTCTCCTCAAAACTTTCTAAACTTTCCTCCTCAGTCTTCCTCATGGCTTTTTCCTTAGCCACCTCTTTACTCAGGGCCACCATAATTTTCTCCTCACCATAATTCTTTCCAAGCATGGAATATGCAGGAAGTATCATCATTTTTCCTAAAACTAAACTTCTTTTAGTTATTGACCTCTCATTTGGTGTCAGGTCATTCAGTCTGCTACTCAAGCTGAAATACTTCAGTTCACCTTTAACTTATCCTTCTTGCTTTCTTGCATACATTGAATACAAAATCTTGCCTTCTTTGTCTCCACAATTTTAGTTCTTTGCTCCCCATCCTAGTGCACCACTGATCTAATGAACACTCTCACTGATCTTGCCTCTTTGGAGTTGCCTCCACAGTCTTCTAACCAATATTACTTTGCTCCCCACCCAACCAATGGACTGAGAATCTTATTTAAAATTCATTTTTATAAAAATAAAAGTTGGAAAGTAAAAAAAATAAAATAAAATAAAATTTCATTTTTATAGCTGTTTATAAATATCTAGAATAAGGTGGGATAAAAATTATGAAGTTAATTAATTATGCCATACTTGTGCTGGGTTTTGGCCAACATGCCAATAGTCATGTTCTATGAATTATATACTATATTCTTAGGCTAGACTTCCAGGATATAAAAATACCAACTTCTAAATGGTAGATGTTCAAAAATAAAATAGTTTTGCCATGTCTCTAGAGAATAACAATCAATGAGATAGGATTCACAGCACAGAAAAACAATATATGATGATTGCAACACTCAGTTCTTCCTATGCAACTGATTGTTTTCCAATTCTCCTAAAGCAGTATGTTTCTTTATCATGCCATTCACCTACTCAAATATTTTTAATTACTGTTTACATCTAATGGCATGCCCAAATGAGTTAATTATTCAAAACACTGGAATTAGGGTACCTGGGTGGCTCAGTCAGTTAAGTATCTGCCTTCAACTCAGGTCATGACCCTGGGGTTCTGGAATTGAGCCACGCATCGGGCTCCTTTGCTCAGTGGGGAGCCTGCCTCTCCTTCTCCCTCTGCTGCTCCCCCTGCTTATGCTCTCTCTCTCAAACTGTCAAATAAAATCTTTAAAAAAAAAAAAACTGGAATTTTGCCCCAACTTATTTTTAAGCTATATCCTCTACTATTCCCTGATAAAACACCTGATTTAATCGATGTCTTTTTTTGAACCCCCAAAGTATTTCCCACCCTTTTGACTTTTCACTTCTGCTCTTTTAATCACTTTTGCATGTCATATTGCCACCATTCATTTTCATCCTTCAAATCCTATACATCTTTTCAAGGCTTAATTCAAGTCCTGCCACTTTCCATGAAGTCATCCCAAAACTGTTCAGTGACTTGAGCCATCTATATCCACTGAACTCCGGGAACTATTACTTGAAATTTGTATTTGTTAACTAATTGCATAATGGCTCTGACAGTCTTTTAATTTTTGTTATATTTTACATATTTTTGACTATATCATTATATAGCTGACATTTGAATAAAGTGGTAGGTTAGGTATACCAAATTCCATGCAATTGAAAATCTGTGTATAATTTTTGACTCCCCCAAAACTTAACTACTAATTGGCGACTGCTGACCAGAAACCATACTGATAACATAAACAGTCAATTGTCACATATTTTTCATGTTCTATGAATTATATACTATATTCTTACAATAAAGTAAGCTAGAAGAAATAAAATACTAAAAAATCATAAGGAAAATACATTACATTATTGTATGTATTGAAAAAACCCACATATAAGTGGACCCACATATTTCAAACCCATGTTGTTCAAAGGCCAACGTACTTCGTTCCTGAGGGCAGATACTGTATCTCTTAATTTCTCTTATTTACTGATAACTTATTCATAGCTTCCCATACTCTTTAGCAGCCTTGAATTTGATTTTGAAGATAAAGATTTAACTCAATCACCACATTACTGAAGCCCCTGTCTTCCCATGTTTTATTTATATACCAACAACACAAAAGACCAATTTTTAAATATTTGTAAATTGTTTTCAAAAAGGCACATTTCACTAGAATTTATGGAGAAAGAATGTGTAGCATCTCCACATATCATTTATTTAAAATATATATATATATAACTTTGTGTGGATGTAAAGCATGATAAAATTCATATGATTTTTGCATAACCAGGCTGAATTTTCATTTTATCTTAGTAAATAATTTAAAAATATTTAAAAATCCTAATAAAGTTATCTACCACCACTCTTGAAATAATGTAGTGTTCTTTTTAAGACAATGAAGCAAAATGCATCAACTTGCTGCATTAAAAATTACTTAAAACTTTTATTTTCAAGGAGAGATTAACTGATCTATATATGACAATATGGCCAGTAAGTGAAATAGGAAAAGTGGAGTATCACAAATTCATCTTCCAACTATGCCAAAATATCAGCTAAAATGGCCTCCTCATAATTTAATGAAGCACTAAGGTAAGATGCTCAATAAAATGCAAAACTTTAGAAATTTCTTTCAGAGAAATTTCTTCATTTTTAATAGTTTTAGATGGTTGGAAAATTGCAGAATGAAAACGGTAGACAAACAGAATATTCTTTTCCATTTTTACAGTTATTAATAAATTGTAATGTAAGTTTATTGAGCTTATTAAATATCTCTGTACTTAACTGGAAACTTTCATCTGCAATAGAATGTTTGCACTCGAGCTATATATCTTTTGAAATTAGTAGAATACAAAACAGACCTGATAATCAGGCTGTCCTGTCAATGAATTCTGTAAAGATTATTGTCTAAGTAAATTTAGGAACGTAGCTAAACAGGAGGCATTTAAGACACACAGTCCTTTTCTCTTAAAGAGACCCAGACTTAGCACTGTGATAGTGTAATTCATAAATTTTTCAATTGTTAAACTATTTTTCTAAATTATTTTCAGAACGTTCAGTGGCAACAAATGACTCAGTTAATCTCACTGGAATGCTAAGCTTTGAATGACCCTTTAGAGATGTTCTGTCTTTGATGCAAGGAACCCAAGTTTTTAGACTTTATTGGATATGGCCTGACCTTAGGGAAAGCTTATGAGTTTGGGTGCAGCATCTCTCCTTGGCTGAGAACAATTCCCAAAAACAGGCCCAGCTTTGAGCCATCAGCTGCCAATGATCTTAGCATGTGTGGAATGAGTGCCCTCAGTCATGATGAGGGGTCTAAGTGGTAAACTATAGCAGCCACTAAATACAAGAGAAATTGGGGGTTTTTCTCTTGATCTGCATCCCATCTTCATGGTAGCAGAACTTCAAGAAATCATGTGAATAATGCCACCTATCCAATTAGTAAAGAACCTGCAGCAAGGGGGAAAAAGAGAGAGAGAGAGCATGCCATTCTTAGCCTGAGAAGTAACCTTTGGCTTGCCATGAGAAAGACATTTCCAATACCTCAGATACAACAGGATTATGATTCTCTCCAACTCTTACCAGGAATATTGAAATCCAGAGATTTGGTAGATTCTAATCCAGCCCCCATTCTTAGGTACTTACAGCCTGATTCCAGACTCTTCACTGACTTTCTGTTTGCCTGGACCTCAGCCTTATACTTCATATTATATACCTTTTAAGATGTACCCCATTTTTATTTACAGTTATTTATCGCTGAGGGAACTTCATTGTGTCTGTTGCTGAGATCTGCCCTTTTATAGTGTGTGTCTAGTTTCAAGTTCTCTGGCATATGTCTTAGTCCATTGTTTATCCAAAGTTTTTTCTCATGTTAAATGTAAGCTGAATTCTAGGTACATAGTGCTGAAGGTAATGCCATGGTAAAAAAAAAAAAAAAAAAGTATCAACATTTTATAACATTATTATTTTAGTTTGGCCTGATTTTTTGTTGAAGAATGCAAATCGCACTTAGTGGTCATTAATTTCCTTATAAAATTCACAAACTACCTTTTTAAGAATCTATCCTACAATATATTCAGAAATCAGCTTCAGGTTCAAACTCTTTTTTTTGATATTAATCTTTCCTCATTTTAGTGATCAGTGTAATATTTTCTATATCTAGATTTAGATTTATAGTACTATATATAGTGCTTGTCTATTCTCTATGATTCCAAAGATTTCTAAGATTAAATTTTGTTAATAACTTTGGAAGTGGCTACTATCTACTCACCAAAATACATTATATTTTCCTTTTCTGGGACTGACTTATAGCCAATGCAAAGTTAATAAAAATGATATGTGACATATATAAAGTTAACCCATGAAATCTTCCTATAGCTATTTCCCCATGTCTTGTCACCACTAGAATGATAATTGCCACTCTCCTCTTTTCAGTGAGTTACTTTAGAAACATGGTTTTGAAGATGGAAGAATCTCTGTAAGCCCACGGCCCTGAATTATGATGTGAAGGATAACCATTCTGACAATATTTTCAATCATCCAGTGTTGGTTCATGAACAAATTAGTTTGAAAATATGATCACAGATAAATTACTTAGGTATTTTCCATATTTTTAGTTAGGAATCTAAAAATCAATAAATTTCAAAGTCCTGGTGATTCATCCATCTTCTTATATCCCTACTCTTTTAATATTTAGTCCAAAACTTCATAACTTTCTGTTTCAATTAAAATTTTTCAAACTAATTTTCCAAATACTGGCTCTCTCCCATATAATCCACTCATCAATGCAGTCATTATGGACCATCCAGGGGTCTTTTTGAGCCCAAATATCCTTTTGGTTTGTCGAACAATATTTTCTGTTTCAGTGCTATTTATTGAGAATAATCAAATACTAAATAGTTATATTTATATAGGAAAGAGATTATTAGAGATAGGAATATAAGTGAATAGAATGTTAACTTATAATGACTCTTTCCTATAAGCTCTATAAAAGATACTTCTATATATTTAACATGTCTTCCATGATCTTTTTCATGATCTAATTGTATAAACTCTTAATTGCAAGCCTAGTTCCTATGTAAGATTTCCTGGGTATTTTTTTTTGGGGGGGGAAGATGGGGACAGAAATATCTCATTGTAGATAGAACATTATAGTGGATTAGAGATTTCTGGCCTGTAATGGATTTTACATTATAAAAGTTGTTTAGTGATTGAAGGCAATTACCCCACAAATCAAATGATCCATTGAAGTGGTATCAGAGGGAGCTGGATTCACCCAGAACAAAGTGAGAACAAACCTAACAGTCATTTTCATTCCATATTTTAGCAAAATCAAAAGTTAATTTAGTCAAGTATTATATTGTTACCAAGAAGTGACTATGGATGCAAAGTATTAATGATAGGGACCTTATGGGTATCATAGTTAATAGATATCCGTCCACAGACTAGAAACTTAATCCAATAAAGAGGAAATAAAATAGATGGAAAAATAATAAATAAAGACATACAGATTAAACTGTGAGAGATTATTAATCTCTGAAGCATGGAAACAAAGAAGGGTGTTTCCTATGTTACTCCAAGGAATCTCCCTTTAGACAGACAAGAAAGAGAATTTTCTCAAGGAGGTTCTCTCCTTTGTGTTCTAAATTGAACAACTGTCTTCAGGTCAAAAGATTCCTGAAAATGCTAGTGAATTTTCAAATTGTTCTTGGTGAAATCATGCCAGTCAGATACACATATGAATTAAAACATAAATAAAGTTGTATTTGACTCACAGGTCCAGTGGAAATGATAAGACCTTAAAATAACTTCAATGGTTTGGTAAGAGTGGTGTTTATAAAACCAAATGTCTCCATAATCTGGCCGAAGACTACTGCCAATTGTAGTGCAAAAAACATCCAGTGTTAGATAGAAGCAACCAAATAAAGCAATTCCTAGCTATTCACAAAAAATAGAGTGTGGCCAACAGAACATCATTTAGTGATAATGTATCTAGACAAACAGAAAACAGACAGACAAAGACAAGACATAGGGAACTTCTTACAATGTTTTGAAAAGTTGACCATGGGAAAGTTTATCCTATAACAATACAGATATGATAAAACTTTCTGATCTTTGCAGCCCTTGGAACTACCTTGAAGAACAGATTTCTTGGACCGATGCCCACTCTGTCTTACGAACTCCTTTTACAGATTCAAAACAAAGATGAAAAGAACAGCTAGAGAAAAAAAAGTGTACATATATATATATATATATATATATATATATATATACACACAATGCATATATAACTGTATACTATACATATATATGTATATATGGTATCAATTCATGAGCATATAATTAAATGACTTAAAAAGAGATCCTCATTCTCAGGAGATAAACTTAGCATTTAGGATCTAGACAATAAATCAATAATCTTGTTCTTTAAAAAAGTAGATAGCAAATATTTTCAGCTATGGAAACCATATTGTCTTAGTCCCAGCTATACAATTCTGCTATTGCAGCAGGGAAGACGCCATAGACATAAATGAAGAAATATAGCCTGGAGGCCATACTTTGATAATCCTTGATCAAGACAAACACAAATCAGAATTCAGACTAAATGTGGGGCTTAATTTACTACTGTGGCCAGAGAGATCCTTAGATGGGATATAAGGCCTTAGAGGAAGGCACTGCTTCTAAGTAGAATATAGTAAACTGTGCCAGAAAGAAGATAGTGGAAGGCCCTTAGTGTGATCTTCAGAACTGACAGTTATAGTCTCCCACAAAGACCAAAAACAAAACAAAACAAAAAAACCTGTTGACTAAATCAATCTGAATTGATTAAATATGCTGTAACAACAGAGAACAGTACCTTGATAGAGTCTTAGTAAAGTCTCAGGATAATTTAGTGAAGAATATTTATAGGATTATAAGTTTCACTTCAAGTGCTTTTAAATCGGGTCTTTTGAGGTGGGCAACCTTTTAGAATTAAAAGTGTTTTTTTGTTCATTAGTTTACATAATAGTATAGAATCAGTAGACAAAGTAGGGTGAGGATTTTAAGGTAAGTTTTGATGGAACTATTGTCATGATAAATGAGCCGTTTCTCCAGGTATGAAAAATACTGTCTGACAGCTCTTTGCTCAGATGAGCAAACTGTTTTTTCAGATACTTTTGTTACAACAATCTCCTGAAGCAAACAGTAAAGTTATTTATTGGTTTCCAGCCTTAACTTCCTGGGTGAGGATTTCTTGGAACAAATATTTAAGTTATATTGACACAGATGCTCCTATTCGTAAGGTAGAAGGATACAGGAATACTTTTCAGAACAGAAAAAGTGCCAACCAAATGATCTAGATGTTCACCCTATAGTAATTATTGCCTGCTTACTTCTCTATCCCCAACTAGTCAGTGGATTCTGTGGAACTGAAAATGTGAATATTTTAATTTCCAGATCTGTAATAATTATGGCTATTGCTTTTAAGGTATTTTTATTTGATAGAAAAAAAAGGTAAGTAAAAGTAACTATGGTGGCTACTGTAATATGCCACCCAAATCTCTCCTCTAGAATAAAGATTTTATCCCCCTACCTACTGACAGTGTTGCCAATTGGCAAGTCTTAGTTATAAGCCCCAGCCCAAGAAAACTACTTTTCTCAATGTCATGTTCCTTCTGTGAAAAGCTTCCTCCAGTGATCTATCATACAGGAGTATAAAACCCCTTATCCCAACTCAGGGCTCTCTCACATACCATCCTAATTCCAGATGTCCCTGTGGAGGTCAGCTGAAGTCTTTATTGGGACTGCATTGGCTAAAATTCTCCATATGTCCAATCTTCCTTCCTTTCCTTGTCTCCCAAAAACGTTGATTCTAAGAGCACTCTTCCATAAATGTTCTTCATGGTTAGCTGTGGATTGTATTCTGTTTCTCATAGAACCAAATTTGAATGTGTGGGGGACAGGATTAGTCAAAAAAAAAATTTAAGATGAAATTTTGGAGTTGTAACACTTTCTGCCTTGAAAACAACAAGAATCCTATTGGAGGTGGATAAAGCATAGATATTACCTAAAATGTAGGTATGTAATTTATAAAACTTTCATTGGTGGTCAATCAATATAGTATATTATGAAATGCATACATTCACTGACACAAATTATGCAATGTTTAGATGAGAAATATAACGAAGGAGAAATAGTTGCTATTAAGACATGGGATTGGGGGTGCCTGGGTGACTCAGTCATTAAGCTTCTGCCTTTGACTCAGGTCATGATCCCAGCGTCCTGGGATCGAGCCCTACATTGGGCTCCTTGCTCAGCGGGGAGTCTGCTTCTCCCTCCCCCACTCCCCCGCTTGTGTTACCTCTCTCTCTGTGTCTCTCTCTGTCAAAAAAATAAATAAAATCTTTAAAAAAATGGAATTGGATGTTTTTTTCTATTCCTGTATTTTTTTTTTTAAGATTTTATTTATTTATTTGACAGAGAAAGAGCACAGGCAGGGGGAGCCAGAGAAGGAGAAACAGGCTCCCCCTCAGCCGGGAGTCCGATGTACGGCTCAATCCCAGGACGCTTGGATCATGCCCTGAGCCAGAGCAGACGCTTAATCAACTGAGCCACCTAGGCGCCCGCCCCCTAGGCTTGTATTGCTAATATAATCTGGAAAAGAAAAAGCTGAGAATAATTACTTACCAATTAAAAATTAAGTATAATTTTATACCTGGATATAAATAACTGAAAAGAGCTTTTTTTTTTTTTTAATTTTTTTCAAACTCACTGCATAGCTGAGGTTGCAGGACAACAAATTGGGCAAGTACAAGGATAGATGATTTCTGCTGAAAGAGAGTTGATGTGAGTACTTGCTCAACTGGGTAGATACAAGTGGGCATGAGTAAAAAGAGTTCCAATAGGATAGTTGACAAATTAGTAAAGGTTGAAAATCACCTTTAAAAAAAAAAAAAGAAAATGACCTTTAAATTTTTTTAATAGATTTTATTTATTTGACAGAGAGAGACACAGCGAGAGAGGGAACACAAGCAGGGGGAGTGGGAGAGGGAGAAGCAGGCTTCCCGCTGAGCAGGGAGCCCAATGCAGGGCTCGATCCCAGGACCCTGGGATCATGACCTGAACTGAAGGCAGACACTTAATGACTGAGGCAACCAGGTGCCCGAAAATGACCTTTAAATATTTACAGGCAGTATAAATCTGAGACCTGGGACTATAAAAATTGAGGAATTCTACATCCTCTTGAAGGTTATTTCTCCACAAACTTCACTGAGCACTCACAGAAATGATCAGAAAAAGCTCTAAGAAGTATTCATTGAGGTACAAAACTGGAGTAGGGAAATAGTAGCTGTGCAGAAAGTACAAGAGATTTCACCAGGATCTTTCTTTCCTACCTCCACTATGAAACAAAGCCTTAGTATATGGGTTTAAGGACACCAAGTATTGCTGCCTTTAAGTCATCAGTGAAGACTCAGTGCATCTGGGGGAAGGAAAAAAGTAGAAAGAAAACTTTTCCTAAGGAAAGGACAAGAATACACATTTGCCGACAACTACAGTCATTAAAGTGTGAGAAAAAATAAGGGCACAGTCTTGAGACTCAGGAATTTAGTACATCCCTAAGGGTGAGGTTTAATTAGAACAACAGAGAATTAACTCCTCCAACTATCCTTCTAACTGTTAAGCCAACTAACTTTGAATAATAAGCAATAGCAGATTACTCCTGGATGAAGCACAGGAATAGAACATGAGAATGCAAACAACTTTCCGTGGGGCATAGCACAAAGAAAAACTTAAATTTCACACTTCAACAGGATTACTCTGAAAAATCAACCTATACACTAAACATAAGATACATCTACAGAAATTTGAAATCAGTGACTCCCTGAGAGTAGTCATAGCAACCAAAAAAAAAAAAAAAATCAAACCTATTCATACTCTAATTATACTAACTTAATAGAAGGAAAGGAGTGCATATTTCCAGACATAAAACTATCTTAGTCTATACCTACACAGATGTCTGGCTTTTAATAACAACAACAAAAAGAGATAATAAAATGCAAGATAAAAGTCACTCAGAAGACAACAAAGCAATCATCAGAACCACACACAGGCATTATGTGACACTGACATTAAACTGACAGAATTCAAATACCTATAGTTAATATGTTAATGATTATAGTGGAAAAGGTGTAAAATCAGATGGGAAATTTCAGAGAGGAGATGAAAACTAAAAGGAAAGTTAAATGGAATGATATAAAATATTTTTAAAGCTATGAAAAATGTCTTTAAAGCTATGAAAAAGCTATGAAAGAAGGTACTGCAGTATATTCAACACATTCAAGGAAAGAATTAATGAATTTACAGAGCATTCACTAAAAATTACCCATACTGAAACACCATGAGGAAAAAGAAGCAAAACTAGAAAAAGATCACCAAGAGCTATAAATCAACATCAAATACTGTAATATACATGCAATTCAATCCCAAAAAGAGAAAAAAAAATATGTCAAGACATAATGGATGAAAATTTTCCAAAATTAATAACAAAGAACAAGCCACAGATCCAAGAATCTCAGAGAAAACTAAGCAGGATAAATGCTTCCCCAGCAAAATCACCGATAAGATAGATCACATTCAAATCCTTCAAGGAAAAGATAAAGAAAAAATCCTGAAAGAAACCAGAGAAAAGAGACATACTCAGGGGGAAAAAAAAAGACATACAGAAAATTTCTAGTGTAAAATTATGAAAGTTAGAAGACAATAGAATGATATCAATAAACTGATGGAGAGAGGGCTGTCAATCACAACTCGAAATTCTATCCCCAATCAAGACAAAAATAGGCTGATAATGAAAAAATAAAATACAATGCATAAGAATAAAACATGGAAGAGCTGAAAAGACTATCAAATGAGTTTTAAAACAAATTATGCTACTAGAGACAAATATTTCATAATGATAGAAGTGTTCATTGTTATGAAGATACAATTTTGTAAAAATATACACACATAAACACAATATAGGAATATAAGAAGCAAACAGTGAGAGAACTGAAGGGAGAAACAGGCAAATGAACAGTAAGAGTTGGAAACTTTAATACCCCACTCTCAATGATGTATAAATTTACTGGACCAAAAATCAGCAAAGATATAGAAGACATGGTAAATAAGAATAAATGGAAGAATGAAGCAACCTCAGGCTAAGAAGGGCATGGTAACCAATGTTTTAGAATCCTCAGGGATTAGGTTCCACGACACAAAATAAAGCATCAAGTCAGGAGAATTAAGAATGTATAGCATTAGATGGAGTTGTCTTGTTATGGTCCTGACATTAGTTGCAGTTTCAATGGCTCATACTTAATCCACTAACCTTCATCTTCTAAGTATCTTAGCTAAGGAGATTCCTTTGGGATCCATAAGGAACTACTCCTAGATCCTATCCAAATAGGTGGACTGCAGTTTACTTATAATGCACTGCCCAGATCTCCTTTCAAGAATGAACTCCCCTGTACCTGGCCCTTCACTGACACAACTTTGAGTGCTGCCAAAAGACATTTTCAGTTTTAAGCCCTATTTGCGATTGCTTTGTTGAAGAAAACTATGTTGACAAATATTAGTATTTCTTCCAGTGGCAGCCTCACTCAATGACTGATCAACATGGGCATAAAATGCCCTGGTTATCTCTTCCCAACTGGGAGCAATTCTGATGGGCCATCAGCGCTCCAGAGCACCCCAAGTGTGCCCTATTTTTGGGGAGTGGGACTCATCTCCCTTTGCCCAGTTCTTTATTTTGCTCCCTTCCACATGTGTTAATCTCAAGAGAACCCCCCAATAAACATCCTGCAGGGTAATCTCTGTCTCAGAATCTGTTTCCTAGCACCTGGGAACCCAACCTGCTATAGTAAGGTGAGCGATTCTTTTTTCTCATTTTCAGTGTAGATCTGTACACCATCTTCTCCCATCGGTAGGCACAAGTACTTTCCATTTCATCTTTGGTTCTTAGAAAGGGGAGCATGCGTTTTTTGGCCTTCATCACTTTTCAAGTCTCAGTTTGTCTCAGGTTTTCCTGACTGAAAATGTTCGACATTTTCATGTATATAAGCTTTTAGCATAACCAGTACCTTGAGCAATTACTCAGATTTCTTAGGTTTTTATTCTTTTCTTCCTCACTGATAGTGCCTCATACTGTTTTATCAGAATTTCCTTAACATATTTTCCATTCATTTTAAGCTATGGTCACACCTAAAGACTGTTGGAATTTTATGTTATATTTTCCATGACCTTTTTGAAATCTACTTTCCTAATATCTTTTGTTCAAGTCTGACAATTCTTCACATTACTTTCCTTGCCTATTATGAAAACTAAAATGAAGCAGCCTCTTCTTTTTAGGTTCTTTCCACATCATAAATTCATTTTTTATTTCTGGTCACATTAAAAGCAAAGTAGCAATATCTATTGTCAATTCTACTTTCAAAGAGATGAAAGCACCTTGACATTTCTCTCTGCCAGTGGTTTATATCTATTCGATATAAAAATCAGAATACATGACATATTTACAATATTAAAAAAGCCATGTTATAAATCATTTAATAATGTATTATTTCATTTTTATTGTGGTCAGTTTGCCACAATTATAATGTTTGCTGTAAATAATCTTATATGCTACTTCATTTCTTTTAAGTTTATATATGCTTGCTATTTTTTAAGAAATGTAAAACTGTCTTAAAATATATTAATGGATTACTGAATGAACAGAGCAAATTTATAGAAAAAGTGATCAACATTTCATTCCTTTATTTTTTATTTACCCTTTATACATCAATATTTGTTAACTTCCTACTATGTGTCAGCTGCTATTATAGGCATTGGGGATACCAAAGTGATAAAGAGAAAAAAAAAAAAAAGAAAAAAAGAACAGAAAAATCTCTGCTTCCAAGGAATTTATAATCTTGTGAAGTGACATAGATGACAAACATAATAAATAAGCCAATTATTTAGGGTACAGACAGGCAAACTTTTTTTTTTTTTTTTTTTTTTCTGTAAAGAGCCAAATAGTAAATGCTTTAGCTTTGTTTGTCCATATTGTCTTTCTCATAACTACACTAATCTGTCACTGCAGGGGCAAAGCAACCATAGACAATACATAGATAATTAGGCATAGTTGTATGCTAATAAAATCTTATTTACAAAAAAGTGCTATGGAGAAAAACTAAGTAGGATAAGGGTGATAGTGAGTGTGTGTGCAGTTTGAAATAAGGTAGTCAAGGGGCACCTGAGTGGCTCAGTCAGTTAAGTGTCTGCCTTTGGCTCAGGTCATGATCCCAGGGTCCTGGGATCGAGTCCCACATCTGGCACCTTGCCTAGCAGGAAGTCTGCTTCTCCCTCTGCCTCTGACCCTGCTTGTGCTCTCTCTGTCTCTCTCAAATAAATAAATTAATTAATTAAATAAAAATGAATAAATAAGGTAGTCAAATGATCTTCACTTTGAAGGTAATATTTGAGCAAATTTTAAAAAGGTAAGAGAGTAAGTCACCCGGATATCCAAAAAAATGGCCCAGAGGGCAAAGTGCATGTACAAATAAGTCTGTTAATTGTTGAACTGCAGTGTGACATACGAGGGCTGACATTTCGTTTGTGCGATATGGTTGTCTTTTCTTAAAGCTCTTAGTGTCTGTTCTGTGCCTGTGCCATACAAGTTATTAAATTGTCAGACATTAGGGGCGCCTGGGTGGCTCAGTCGGCTAAGTGGCTGCTTTCGGCTCAGGTCATGATCCCAGGGTCTTGGGATTGAGCCCCGCACCGGGCTCCCCGCTCAGCAGGAAGCCTGCTTCTCCCTCTCCCTCTGCCTGCCACTCTGCCTACTTGTGCTGTCTCTCTATCTCTCTGTCAAATAAATAAGTAAAATCTTTAAAAAAAAAAAAAATTGTCAGACATTACCAAAACCTACTACCAAATGGAAAACATGGAACTGTAGGTCATGAGTTTGTAAATCTGGAAATTATAAATTCAGTAACAAATTCTATATTTCAAACTTATTTCCATTTATATATCACCTAATTCACAGACATAAAATAGTAATTATTTATAGGCTTCATTTTTTAAAATGTTTGCCAAATATGACAGTTTGAAAAGAAAATATATTCCTATCGATAATAGGATTTTCTCAGGAAGTAAACTAAGATGACTATAAGAACAATTTCATTATCTTTAAAATGCAACAAAAAAGCCTGAAAATTTCCTTTTCTGACATCATCTATATTTCATTATATTCATTAATAATTCATGATCATGAAATATATTTAACATCATGAAAAATAAATAAGTTAAATACCTTTTAGGATTCTTACAGTTCTTTTTACTAGGAAATAGTTTGAAATATTATGATATAATATTTTTATTTCCACTCTGTGCATGAGGGAGGGATTTTAAGTCATTTTTTGACAGTTTACCAAATGTATTAATGATTCTACTTTATGAGATGGTTTTTTATATAAAATTTCATTTAAATATGTGATATATAAAAATATGGACTAATGTGTTACTTAAAATGTTAGCAGAATATTTTCACAATTTAATATTATCTTTTCCCTCCCTATTTTTTTTTTAAAGATTTTATTTATTTATTTGACAGAGAGAGACACAGCGAGAGAGGGAACACAAGCAGGGGAAGTGGGAGAGGGAGAAGCAGGCTTCCCGCTGAGCAGGGAGCCTGATGTGGGGCTCGATCCCAGGACCCTGAGACCACGACCCGAGCCGAAGGCAGACGCTTAACGAATGAGCCACTCAGGCACCCCTTCCCTCCCTATTTTTGTGTCATGAGTCATTAAGGAAAGATTAAGAATATCTACAGCATTTTATATAGTTTCTATTTAAAAGTATACTGATACCTTATAGTTGATTAATATTTCCCATCTTTTCTTTCTGCCATACCCTCTCCTGTCACAATGTTGCCAAGTATACACAAAAAGCTCAATTCCATTATTGCCAAAAACAGCAAGAGGAAAACAAATATAGTTGACCCTTGAACAACACAAATTTGAAGTATGTGGTTCCACTTATATGCAGATTTTTCTTCAATAAATACAATACAGTACTATAAATGTACTTTTTCCTTATGATTTTAATTTTTTCTCTAGTTTATTTTATTGTAATATTGCAGTATATAATACATATACAAAATGTGTGCTAAACAACTGTTTATGTTATCAATAAGGTTTCCAGTCAACAGTAAGCTATTAAGTAGTTTTTGGAGAGTCAAAAGTTATATGGGGATTTTTGACTATGCGGGGGTCAGTGCCCCATCCCCCTGCATTGTTCAAGGGTTAAGCGTCTGCCTTCAGCTCAGGTCATGATCCTGGAACCCTGAGATCGAGCCCTAGGATCAAGCCCTGGGATAGAGCCCTGGGATTGATCCCCGAATCGGGCTCCCTGCTCAGTGGGGAGTCTGCTTCCTCCCTGCCCCTCACCCTGCTCTTGCGCTCTCTCACTCTCTGTCTCTCAAATAAATAAAATCTTAAAAAAAAGAATTCAAATGGAATGACTATTGTATCAAAATAATTTGTACATAAAATATATAAATTCTTTGTATTGTCAATGGTTAAGAATGTGAACCCCTCAGTCAGACTACCTGAATTGCAGTCTGCATCCCAATAGTAATAACCATATGACCTTTCAAAAGTTCTTTAGGCTCTCTGTGACCTAGTTTTGTCATCTTTAAAATAGAGTAGTTTTTAAGTTTTTAAGGTGGATTAAATGACATAATACTTGTAAACAGAGTTTGGCACAAAGCATATGCTATATGAGTGTTTATTAAATATATATATATATATAATTTTTTTTGGAAAATAGATCTCATACCAAGCATACTTCAGTACTATCAGTATAAAGGACATGTGAGTTATGGGGAATGGTTATAATTATCTGTGATTCTTTCCCTATCACTATAGACATAAATTTAAATATAAATAAGAGACAATGGCACATTTACAATTTTTTATATATATAGTTGTATGTCTGATACAACTAACCTAAAACTGATATATCTAATAATCTGACTCTCTGAGCCTCAAAATATAAATTCATAAATATATAAATATATAGTCATTTTAACTTTTCTACATTTCAAAGAAATATCACTATCCCAGGGTTTCATGTAAAATGATTACACATTATTCCATATGATTTTAATAACACTAACAGGTGGTTGAAATTGAAAATATCGTTAACCATACTTCACTGATGAATAAAAACTCTAAAAGGTTGTAGCAAATTAGGAGTGGATCTAGACTAAAATTCCCTATTGTTTCCATTATAGACCCTTAACTATTTCATTAATATGTATCTCCTAAAATTATGTTGATTACAATCTTCCAACATTTTGCATGGGAATCAAGAGAGGAGGGAGGCATGGATAGACAAAATTTAATTAGAGAAAAATAAAGGTTACCTGACTTCAATATTTTAAATTAATGGAGATGGAGACTTAATTGTGGAACAAGTGAAGTAAATAAAGGAATAAATGAAATAGGTTCTCAAAACAAAATTGTCTCAGATTCCAGCTGATGCAGTAGTTTTCAACAAGGGAGGTGAGGGAAGAAGAGTTGAGGGAAGGAGGGACAAAGAATTAATATCTCCTCAGGACTCATTTTTTGACCCTTATATTGAATGAGGGCAGAATATCGTTTTAGTGGGTAGAATCCAGAAATGTTAAGCTTTCTGCAATAAATAGGACAACTCCTAACTACAAATTATTGCCTCACCCGAAGTTCCAATAATTCTTCAAAACTGACAATTTTTTTCTAACAGATTTAAGGAATGTGAATATTTTGTGGATTAGGAATTTTATAGAAAGTATTTTACCATACATGCTTAATTATTATGTTCTTCAAAATCTTTATAGTTCTGCATTATTCACTAATACTTTTCACAAGAGAGTAGGAAATATTTAGCTTAGAATTTAATTTCCTCTAAACTTCTGATAACTCAAAGAATTGGCAATCCCTTCTTTCCTAATAACTCATCTGTACTTGAAAGAAAGAAATATGTGTACAAACCTTTAAAGGTCCCATTAGAAAATTGCAGCATTCTATACAACCATTGTTGGCATCATTTTTACCTGTGTTACCTCTCTCAGAGTGATGTATAAATGTGTTAGGCTGTGAGTAGCAGAAATTAGAAAATAATGCTTAAAATAAGAGAGGAAGTTACTCTCAAATAATGAAATGCACAGTTGGCTTTTTCAGGCCACCTCAATGATGTTATTGATTTCCTACTTGCTTCCATATATGTGCTTAGCCATCCTTGGGTTTCCATACTCAAAGTAACCTCATGCTTACAAGATGATCCCTAGGATTCTCACCATCGCATTTGCTTTTCAGGCAGTAAGAAAGAAGAAAGATAAAATGACATATGTCAGTTTGACTTAAACTCTCTCTGCTTTTTAAATTCCTGATTTTCATGAATAAAAACTACTGTTAAAGCTCATCGACCAGGTCTTAGTTACAAGCTAGCCCTATTTGTACACACCATTTGTACAGCCTATTTGTACATTCTTTGCCAGGCACATTCCACTTCAGCAAAATCAGCTTTCTGTTGGTGAAAAAGATGAGAATTGATAAAGAAAGGGCAAACAGCAGTTTCTGTCACAAGGATTAAGGACAGTGATTAGATAGTTCTGAGTAGATGAGTTAAAAAAAAAAAAAAAAAAAAAAAAGAACTGTGGAATCAGTTAAGGGAGATGGGTCACCTGGCATGGAGCTCAGGTCTCTGAATGCCAGGAGAAATGCAGGCGGGCAACTGCCATGACTGGGCAGGTCTGCCAGTTTGTTGTTATGATCCAAGCAAACAAGACATCTTGGCAATGGAAATATTGGCTCTAGAAAAGATCATGTCTGCAGTGCTAATTGGGTTTAGTTCAATTTCGAATGATAAGAAGCCGGTCATATAATCAAATTCTCTGTACAGCTAGGATCTTACCAGTCACAATTATATATCTAACTTTTTTTTTCATTTAGATTTTTCCTACAGTGAAAATTACTTTAAAAATGAGTTTTTCATCCAAGAGTCAAATTAACAAATTTTCTATTATTTTTTCAGCATTATGAGAAGAAAATGAATTAAACACATTTCCTCAAAAATTATTTACCATCCATCCATATGTAACAATCTTGCATGATTTCAGACATCTAAGTAAACAGAGTCAGAATTCAAACCTATTTCTGTCTCAGGCCAACTTTCAAGTATTTAACCACTATACTCTACTGTAATTTCTCTAGGACTTTGCTGAACTGCAATTTTAATGGGTACAAAGTGCCTGGATGATGAACAGGGATCAAACTGCACTTATTCATGCATGAAAGCACATGGGAAACTACATTTAAACCTGGGCAAAAATCACTATGACTGTCATTAGCAAACTGCTAGGCAACTCAGATGGAAAAGGGACTTAAGCCACAAATACAGGGAAATATTAAAAGCAGGAGGTTTCTTGGAAAAGAGTATATAGGAGGACTACTTGTGGAAAAAGTGATTAGAATCACTTGAGCACAGGGGCACCTGGGTGGCTCAGTCAGGTTAAGAGGCTGCCTTCGGCTCAGGTCATGATCCCAGGGTCCTGGGATCGAGTCCCATATCAGGCTCCCCCTGCTCAGTGGGGAGTCTGCTTCTCCCTCTCCCCCTGCTTGTGCGCTCTCTCTCTCTGTCAAATAAATAAATAAAATCTTTAAAAAAAAAAAAAAAAGAATCACTTGAGCACATTCCAAAAGTCAGAACAAGGTCTAGTTGCTGGAATCTACAAATAAATTGACTTGACCCATAAAATCATCATAGATACTCTAGGACATCAAGGATACTCCATCCTGGGGCTGCATAAACAATCTGAATAAAATATATTGTATTTATTTGTTTGCTTATTTGTTTATAGCAAGAATTCATGTGAAAGATTAGATATTTGGGCTAGCCTCTCACATTTTCACTAGTTCAGATATTTTATCATTTCAATGAACTATCTAGTTGATTGGCATTTGGAGGGCTGTAGGGAGAACAGAAAGTTTGTTAAAGAGAACACTGCTTTCAAAGTATAAATATCATTCCAGTGTAATCAAACTTACGTGGGTGTTTGAAAGAAATGCTGATTCAGGAACCCTATCTCAAACCTACTAAATGATAATCTCCAGAGTGGACACCTGAAACTTTTTATGAGTTCACAAGACAATTCTTTGTACACAAACAACGGAAAAATGTTGGTATTGAGGACTGACATTCTTCTATTTCTTGTTCATTGCTTTTTATGATGGCAAATGTGTTGCATTTTAGTCTCTTTCTCACTCTCCCATGCCAGTTGATTATATCACTAATTATTAACAAGGCACCCTTGACTACTGAACCCAGATTAAGCCTTAGGATCCTTCTCAACTCTATACTCAGCAAGACTTATCAACTGGCATGACACCTGTCAACTTGATGCTAATTTTCAATAAATATTGATAGACTTTGGTTTAATAGAATTACTACTGTACTTACATACACTTGGTCAAGGATACAAGTCTGAAACTCCTTAATGGTCTCCAAACTGAAGAAAATGGGTAAAGGTCTAATTTGTGTTTTCTTTCTTGGTAATAAAAGAACATTTACCCCTAGCCTAAATGTTGAGCCTTAGCTAATTAAAACAGCCCTAGTCAGTTATCAACTAAATTCTCTTTACTCTTAATTGAAAACAAGTCTCTGAGTCTGTGAATAGGCAGTGTTGGACACTGAAGGTCCAGATTTACAGAAAATTAAGAACAGGGTCAGGACTTTGAAAAATCCAGGATCATGTGCAAAACAGTTACAGGCATGAGATACTAAGTGTATTGTGAGCAGAAACAAGTCTCTATAGGGAAGCGGAAATATTAAAAAAAAAATGCAAATGTGAGTGACAAGCCACCAGTTCCAGTCATTCTATGACTTGACTATACATATTATACTCCATTTCTTATTTGTGGGTGCCATTTCTTGCATATGGGTGTTTTATTCATTGTTAAAATCATTTTTTCTATCAACTAATTTGAGTAGGTTTTCTTTTCCTTGCTACCAAACATGCTATGAAAAAGACAAAATTTTATATTTATTGAAATGAACTAAACCCATATAAAAGTAAAAGGTACTTATGTTTCAATAGAGGTATGTAATTTCTTTGCCACTGAAATGTAAAATATATATATTCAGTAGGACATATTAGTTTTTCACACTTGGGCAAGATGTGACTGAAAAAATAAATCATGTGATTTTAAAATCTAGATATCAGTTATATTACTTCAAAGAACTTTAAGAGCATGGGATGGGATAATATAATTCTTCTTAACAGATTTTTAAGCATGAAAACTTCATTTAACTTACTTAAGCCAAGTCAAGGTCAACCACTCATGTGAATTATGTGCATTACACTTAGAGTAGGAAGAAAAATCATATTGGTCAACTTCTCTTTATACTAACTACATTCTGATTTAATAAGTAAAATTTAGGAAACTTCTAAGACTCACATGCGCATTAATAAAAATAAAATTTCAGTCTACAAGACTTGTGAGTACCAATATCCATTTGCTTTTATATTTAATATATTAATTCCCTTGCAAAGTGAAATATAACTATTTGATTCTGAAATCAATTGATTTCCATCTATAACAATTATTTGGTGATAGTTTACTTTTCCACCAAGCCAGTTAGTTAATACATTATAACTACCATTGCTTTAAGTTGTAAAGTAATATATATTCACTCTGTGAAATATTTTAAAGTAGAAGATGTAAAAAATACATTTCAGAGCTACCCAGGAATAATCTTTTCTTCCTTTATGTCTTATCCATGTCAGAAATATTACCACATGTACACAATTACTTAAGGGGATATCAACATTGTTATGGAATAATATTGTATTTCAGCAATTAGAAGGTTAGTTTAAAAAAAAAAAAACAGTACATCTCTAATATTCTACTGGAAAAACACGGTTACCTCTGTGCTACCAGCATACTTTTCAAATAGCATTCTTAAAAATAAATGTATGGTAATCCCTACCTTCTCCTAGCCCCTGTTCACTCTTGACCCTAACCTTCCCATCATGGCTAACAACAAAATAATTCTGGGAGGGTTAGCATGCCCTTGCTAAGAAAGCAAACAAACCCTCTTTTCTTTTTCATTTCCTTCTACTTCTCACAGTATTACTCAATACAACAATCCAAGTCAGTCTCAATTTCTTCCTTTTCCTCACTCCATATCCAGGTCACCATAACATTCTATCTGCAAAGCTTTTTCAAGCTATTTTTCTACATTCCAGTGTAAGCCCTCAGCCCAGGAACCGTTATATATTATCTGAATTTTGAAAAGAAATACTTCCTGAAAGACCACACTTTCCTATCCCCTCCAATTCGACTTTCACTTCCCTACTTACAACAATTCAGTAACTTCACATTTTGTTCAAAAAATAACAACCCAAACACATTTTCACTGTCTTTTAGGCCCTGCATCTCTGAATACTTTTTGTCTCTCTACATTCATCACATACTAAGTTCAATTACTTAATTCATCCAGGACATCACAGCCTTAGCTGTTTGAAGACTGCTATACATACTTTTTTTTTTTTCTTTCTTTTTTTTTTCCTCTTTTCTCCTGGAATTTTTTCTCTGCCGGGCCAGTTTTTCCTCATTGTCCAGCACTTGCCCTACCTGACTTGTTCCCAGAACCATCCTGACCATTCTTTCTACAGTGGGTCTGTCCATACCCGTTAACCTCCATCTTACCCACTTTTTTGTTGCTTTTATAGCATTTATTTTAGTTACTAAATACTTATGTTATAGGATCATTTTAATCTATTCCCAAAATTGAATGTAAGTTCCCTGAAGGCAAAGATTATTTCTGTCTTGTTCATTCACACTCCTCTAGAGTCCATCATAGTACCTGTTGCATAATAGATTCTCACTAAATAGCTTTTGAACATATAGTTGAACAAATGACAACTGCTGATACTTTTGTGTGCTCATTCCAGCTTTTTCCTTGCTTATATTTTAAATAGTTTTGTGGTCATAAATACTATAATATATGTACATTTCTATATCTTAAATGTCTTCTTGAGATATGGAAATGTAAATAAATATAAAATGCAGTGTAAAATATTAGTTATACTACCAGGTTCGAACAACACATTTTTAGTTTATTTTCTCATAATGTGTTTCCTAGCCATATTTTTTTTAATTTTCATTTTTAAATAATTTTAGAATTACAGATGATTTGCAAAAATAATGTTCTCATACATCCTTATCCAGATTCTCCTGATGTTAACATCTTATATAACCACAGTGCAATTAACATTCATATGATAATGTTAATTAAATTATTACTTTATTCTAATTTCACCAGTTTTTCCACAAATGTCCTTTTTCTCTATTTCTGGATCTATTAAGGATACAACATTGCATTAATTGCTATGTCTCTTTGATTCCTCCAATATTTTTGACAGTCAGTCAATGTCTTCCAAGACCTTAATATTTTTGCAAAAATTTAGTCATATATTGATTCTGTAGGATGTTCCTCAATTTGTGCTTGTCTAATGTTTCCATAAAATTAGATTGAAGTTTTAAATTGGGGGCATAAACACCACAGAAATGATGTGACTGAATGGGGGTTCAAGATACCAATGAGTCTTTCTTCTTCTTTTCTCCTTCCTCTTCTTGTGATGAGAACATGGAAAATTTACTCTCTTGGAAACTTTCAAATATGAACTACAATATTATTGATTACAGTCACCATGCTGTACATCACATTCCCATGGTTTATATATTTTACAGCTGGAAAATTGTACTTCCTGACCTCCTATACCCCTTTCACCCACCTCTAAGCCCTCTCCCTTCTGCCTACTGCCATTCCGTTCTCTATGAGATATGTTTGTTCATTTCCTTTTGGGGTTTTGTCTGTTTTTAGATTCCACATATAAGTAAAATAATACAGCATTTGTCTTTCTCTGTCTGACTTATTTCACTTAGCACAATACCTATATGGTCCATCCATGTTGTAATTTATGTCTGAGTAGTATTCCTTTGTATATATACCACATCATCTTTATGCATGCATCCATCAATGCAAACTTAGGTCATTTCCATATCTTGCTATTGTAAATAATGTCTCAATGAACATAGGTGTGTGTATATGTTTCTTTCAATTAGGATTTTTTTTTTTCATTTTTGGGGGATAAATACACCAAAGTAGAATTGGTGGATTGTATGGTAGTTCTTATTTTTTATTTTTGAGGGACCTCCCTTCTGTTTTCCATAGTGGCTACACTAATTTACATTCCCACCAATAGTGCACAAGCATTCCCTTTTCTCCGTATCCTCACCAACACTTGTTATTTCTTATCTTTTTGATAATATTCTAACAGGTGCGAGGTAATATCTCACAGTGGTTTTGATTTTCATTTCCCTGATCATTACTGATGTTGAGCATATTTTCATGTGCCTGTTAGCCATCTGTGTGTCTTTGGAAAATTATCTATTCAGATCTTCTACCCATTTTTTTTAAAGATATTATTTATTTGAAAGAGACAGAGATAGCGAGAGAGAGCATGAGCAAGGAGGGGAGGGAGAAGCTGACTCCCCGTCGAGCAGGGAGCCTGATGTGGGGCTCGATCCCAGGACCCCGGGATCATGACCCGAGCCGAAGGCAGACCTCAACCAACTGAGCCACCTAGGCGCCCCTTTTCTACCCATTTTTAATGGGATTTTTTTCTTTGCTATTGAGTTATATGAGTTCTTTATATATTTTGAATGTTAACACCTTATCAGATATACAATTTACAAATATTTTCTCTCATTCAGTAGTTTGCATTTTCATTATGTTAATGATTTCTTTGCTGTGCAGACGCTTTTTAGTTTGATGTAGTACCACATGTTCATTTTTGCTTTTGTTGCCTTTGCTTTTGGGGTCAGATCTAAAAAAATCACCAACAAAATTGATGTCAAGGACCTTATGGCCTATGTTTTCTTCTAAGAATTCTATAATTTAAGGACTTATACTCGAATCTTTCATCCATTTTGTTAATTTTTATATATTATATGAGATAGGTGCTTTGTTTTGTTTTTTGCATGTAGCTGCCCAGTTTTCCCAACACCATTTATTGAAGAGACTGTCTTTTCCCCATATTCTTGCCTCCTTTGTCATAAACTAATTGACTGTGTATGTGTTGGTTTATTTCTGGGCTGTCTATTCTGTTCCATTGATCCACATGTCTATTTTCATGCCAATATCATATTGTTTAGATTACCATAGCTTTGTAATATAGTTTGAAATAAGGAAGTGTGATGCCTTCAGCTCTGTTCTTCTTTCTCAAGATTGTTTTGGCTACCTGGGGTCTTTTGTGTTTCCATAAAATTTTAGAATTGTTTGTTCTGTGAAAAATGTCTTTGCAATTTTCATAGGGAGTGCATTGAATCTATAGATTGTTTTGGGTAAGATGAACATTTAAAAAAATAATTCTTTCAATCCATGAGCAACGGTATCTTTACATTTATTTGTATATTCTTCATTTTCTTTCATCAACGTCTTATAGTGTTCAGTGTAGAGGTCTTTGACCTCGTTGCTTAAATTTATTCCTAGGTATTTTATTATTTTCATGTAATAGTAAATAATATTATTTCTTTAATTTCTCTTTCTGATAATTTGTTGTTAGTGTACAGAAACCCAACTGATTTTTGTATGTTGATTTTGTACCCTGAAACTTTACTGAATTTCCTTATTAGTTCTAACATTTTTTTGGTGGCATCTTTAGGATTTTCTATATATAAAATCATGTCATCTGCAAAGAGTGACCAGTCCTACTTCATCCTTCCCAATTTTGATGTCTTTTACTTCATTTTCTTGCCTAATTGTCCTTGCTAGGACTTCCAAAACCGTGTTGAATAATGTGAGGAGAGTGGTTATTCTTGTCTTGTTCCCGATTTTGTTCCTGGAAGCTTTTCTTCTAAAATCAGGAACAAGAACAAGCAATGAATTCCTTTAGCTTTTGCTTGTTTGGAAAACTCTTTATCTCTCCTTCAATTCTGAATAGTAAACTTGCTAGGTATTCTTGGTTGGAAGTTTCTTCCTTTCAGTACTTTGAATATATCATGCCAATTCCTTCTGACTTGCAGTTTCTTCTGAAAAATCTGCTGATGGGGCACAGTAGAGCAAAAACAACAGTGACTAGAAGCAGAACAAAAGTACACCCTTCTTGGGCACCTGGGTGGCTCAGTTGGTTAAGCGACTGCCTTCGGCTCAGGTCATGATCCTGGAGTCCCTGGATCGAGTCCCGCATCGGGGGTCCCTGCTCGGCAGGGAGTCTGCTTCTCCCTCTGACCCTCCTCCCTCTCATGCTCTCTGTCTCTCATGCTCTCTGTCTCAAATAAATAAATAAAATCTTTAAAAAAAAAAAAAGTACACCCTTCTTGCAGGCCACCAGCCACGTGGCTTGAACCAGTGTGTGCATCCACTGAGACAAAATGCAGAAATAAATTTATAACATTGTGACTGCCAAACGGACCCAGAAACATCTAGTTAATGTCCATTATTTTATGGCAAAAGCAACTGAAGGGAAGTGACTTGCTCAAGGTTCATTTTACTTGGAACTTACCATGTTTTCTGAATCTGAGTGTCTCTTTCCTGCAACAAGTTAAGTAAATTATCAGCTGTTGTCCTTCACATAAAGTTTTCTGTCCCTTTCACAAGCTGTTGTCCTTATGGGAACCCTGTAATGTGAATGTTATTTATTCTATTTGATGTTGTCCTATAAGTCCCTTAAGCTGTCTTCACGTCTTAATTTTTTTTTTCCTTTTTGTTCTGTTTGCATGAGTTCCATTGCCCCACTTTTTTGAGATGACTGATCCTTTCTTTACTTCATGTAGTCTGCAGTTGTACATCTCTAGTGTATTTTTCAGTTCAGTTATTGAATTTGGCTCTATGACTTCTGTTTGGTACTTTCTTATATTTTCTATCTCTGTGGAGGTTCTCTCTGTGTTTATCCATTCTCCCAAGTTCGGTGAGCCTCCTTATGACCATTACTATGAACTCTTTATTAGGTCAACCAGTTTTCTCTGTTTCATTATGATTTATTTTTTTCCTGAGATTTTATCTTGTTCTTTCATTTGGGATATATTGTTCTGTTTCCTTTTTCTGCTTGACTCTTTATTTCTTTTCATCTATTAGGTGAAACAGCTATCTCTTCCAGCCTTTTAAGAATGGCCTTGTGGAGGAGATAAACATTATTGTTTGACATTGACCTAGCTCTTGGTTGTCTCTCAAACCTTTGTGTTTGTCTAAGCAGACCGACTTGTCCTTGATAGGTCTCAGTTGTTAGGGTGTCAGTCTTCCAAAGGGAGGGATCACAGTCAGCACATATTTTCAGGGTGACTTAAAGCCAGACCCTCAGGCAGGAGTTTTTAAAGTATATAAATATATACAGTCCTGTGGGGCCTCAATTGTAAACCCTGCTGACCTCCATACCAGGTGATCTGAAGGTGTTCACTGGGTGGCAGTTACAAAAATCAGGACTATGGACAAGTACATAAGCTCTCTTTCGGCAAGTACCAGTGAGCTAGTGAGGCAAAGGTGGAGTGCAAAGATGGTATTACTGGGCCTACCTTCCCTGAGACCAACTCTATAGCCTCTAAATATATAGAAAGCCTGAAGCCTGCTCTTCAAGATGAAGCTCTTAAGACAAGTAAATAGCCCTTTTCCACAGAAGGAGTCAAGATGTGTTTCAGTCTGCTGCCTGTGCAGTGCCCTGGGAGTGGTAGCCTGACAAGAATTGTCTCGCCAATCATTACAGTCCCATGGGATCTAGGAATATAAGTCTCCCTGGCCATCAGAGCCAGGTGATCAAGGAGGGCCCCCTCTGCAGACCATGCATGCCTGCTGGATTTAGTGAGGCAGAGGGAGAGTACAGAGTAGGGCACATCCTCCAGCTTTAGCAGGGCAGTGGAAGAGTACAGGACCAGGTTTTAGTAGGGCAGTGGGAAAGAGCAGGGACTGCATGGACCCAATGACACAAGGTAGAAGGAAAATGAAAATGGTGCCCACCAGCACCTTTGTCCCTGGAGAGAGTACCAACAAGCAACTGCCCTTCTGGCAGACATTTTAAATTGGCAAAATGATCCTCTTCACATACAGTTTAGGAATTTTCAAACTGCTGCTTTTGCACTGGGCCCCTGGAGTGAGTCTGTGTGCACGCCTTTTAAGAGCAGTATCTCAGTCCCCTACAAAGCCAGATGTTTGGGGGGTTTGTCTCTGGTCTAAGTCCCAAGGGTTGGGGTGCCTGATGTGGGGCACAAACCTCTCACTCCTCAAGGAGAAGATTCTGATTTGTGACACCTTTGCTGACTGTGGGTTACTCTGCCAGGGATGGAGTTTTTGGTGAAACCAGATTCTAGACTCTTCTACCCATCCTGATGTGGGCCTTTTATCATTTGTTATAAAGAAGCTTTTCACCTAGTTTTCAGGTCTTTTTCAGAAGGAATTGTCATGTGCATCTGTAGATTTGGTGTGCTGTGGGAAGAGGTGTGTTCAGGATTTTCCTATGCCACCATCTTGGATCATCCTCTATCATGACTCTTACTGCTGGAGAGCTTAATCATTCGGATAAGGTTATCCAATCCATCCAATAATAACTCATCATCATCATCATCATTCTTCCTTCTCTTCCTCCACAAATGGTTATAGCTTTGACCTTTACACTTACCCTTTTTTTCTATTATGAACCTTATCAGTTTCTGGTACCACAGATGTTCCAGAATTCATATGTTAAGGGCAATATATATATATATATATATATATATATATATATATATATAGTCTATATATACACACATACATACACACACACACCAACATATATAGTTGTTGAGATGTATATATTTTTCTTAATATGAAGAGGCATCAACATCCAACAAAAGAAAAAAAAAACTTCATTTTCCTTATAGCAAAATCAACAGCCAAAATAATATTGCAGCATCAGTCTCTTCAAAAGCAACCCAAGAAGAGCTAGGTAGAAAACTATCCTATGCAAGTGGCAGTCTCACTCTCTAAGCAAGGGATAAAGAGGAATTTACTCTACTTAAAAAGGAGAAAAAGACCATTAATTGCTCTTATCACTCCTACCTCTTTTTTTCTTTTTTTTTTTTTTTAAAGATTTTATTTATTTATTTGACAGAGAGAGAGAGAGCGAGAGCAGGAACACAAGCAGGGGGAGTGGGAGAGGGAGAAGCAGGCTTCCCGCCAAGCAGGGAGCCCAATGCGGGGCTGGATCCCAGTACCCTGGGATCATGACCTGAGCTCAAGGCAGACGCTTAACGACTGAGCCACCCAGGCGCCCCCTACCTCTTTTTTTCTGAGTTGCCTTAGAAACAGATAGGAAAGAATCTTTAGGTTAACACTTTGGCATATAAATTTATCTTTCTAAGGGAAGATAAGATTTTTCACAATCTAAAGATGTCACCACTGTCCAGGATCCCATCGCTTTTGAAATATAAATACATAGGAAGATAATACTCTAATCCAAATGTCCATCATAGAATGCAAGTACCTGGGTCTTTGGGAGATAAGAGAGAAGGGTTATGGGTGGAATCAATTAGTTTCATCACTAAAAAAAAAAAAAACAACAACAAAGAAAACAAAAAAACAAATGGCCATTCATCTGTTCCTCATTGCATGTGAAATATAAAAACTATTTTAAGGGAAGTGAAGGCAAACATTCTGTCTTTATAGCATAATATTTTCCATAGCTCAGGAGGCTAAGGTTTCTATGATAACATCATGAAATCTAGGGAAGATTTATTTTGCATTTTTTTCCTACACCAGGGCTGGAGTCATAGAGCTCTCCAAGGAGTACTGCCAACTTTTATTGAATGATGGTAGTTAGAAACCAAGATTGGGCCTCAAGTATGCTCCTTGCTACCTGAATGCCACACTTCTAGTCCTCCAACTTAGTAGACAGTGGCAAGAAATATGTGTGTATATATACTAATATATATATGTATACTAACCCATGTACACATATTCATCTATATTTTATTTCCATGTATAACTTGTTCCCTCCTTTCCTATCTCTATTCATCTATCATTTTTGTTTTGTTTTGTTTTGTTTTTTAATCCACAAGTGCACATTAATCCTTCCCACCTTGTTCCAATACCACAGGGTTTCTTTTAGTGTTCTTCCTTTGCTTATTTGCAATTTCATTCTCTGACAGTGAGTAACCTGGGTTATGTTTTTGTTTTTAACATTAACACTATTTTTGGGTACAATAATTTTTAGTATAGCTAAAAAATACTTAGAGGGTGCCTGGATGGCTCAGTTGGTTAAGCGACTGCCTTCGGCTCAGGTCATGATCCTGGAGTCCCTGGATCGAGTCCCGCATCAGGCTCCCTGCTCGGCAGGGAGTCTGCTTCTCCCTCTGACCCTCCCCCCTCTCATGTGCTCTCTCTCTCTCATTCTCTCTGTTTCAAATAAATAAATAAAATCTTTAAAAAAATAAATAAAATAAAAAATACTTAGAAAAAAATAAAAAGAACCTATACTTACCAATATTCCCAATTAAAGGTTAACCTACTCTTGGCTTTGCATTTAAATCATTAATAATTACTTTTAGTTAGCAATTTTCTTGGCTCAAACAAGGTATCTACATTTAAAAAATATGTACTCATCTGTTTTGTGTATGTATGTATGTCTGTATTTATTTATTTATTGAGAGAGAAAGAGTATGTGTGTGTGAGCAGGGAGGGTAGGGGCAGAGGGAGAGAGAGAATGTTAAACAGACTCCACACCTAGCACAGAGCCCAGGGCGGGACTTGCTCTCACAACCCTGAGATCACAACCTGAGCTGAAATCAAGAGTTGGATTCTTAATTGACTGAGCCACCTAGGTGCCCTGACTGGGAGTATCTTTTATTTTTAAGCTACATATTTAAAATTAGTATTTGCAAGATTATTTTTTGCTTCTCACATTTGTCCTCTGAAGCAGAAGTAAGCATTAGAAAATGGACAGGCTCTATTTCTCATGCTAGGGGCACACACAGGGTTTCTTTCAGTTTGGGAACCATCATGGTTCTTACTTTCTAGAACACTTGAGCCTGCATCAACATTGAGCGTCTAGCAGCTTCCTCTGAATCAGGACAGAGATCCCCATATTCCCGAACAAAGTAGCCAATCTGAAGGACCTGTGCCATAGACAAGAAAGAAGTCTGCCTCCTTAGCTCTGCCTCCCCATCATCCAAAAGAAATGCAGGTGGAAGGTAGGGGCAAACGTTCAGTCATAAAGTTATCAAGTCACTGGAGAATGCAGTAAAGCAAACCTGCAGGCTGGTGTCCTTGTTGTGAGAAACAAAATGCCTTCTCCAAAGTATAAACTTCCTATTTATGATTTAAAAGGGATGCTTTTGTAATGATTTATCTAAACAAGTGAAAGACAGTTGCTCATTACATATTATCCAAGTCTAGTTTTTCTACTTTAGTATTCACACCAAATCAAGCTTTAAAAATATAACAGATTAGACTGGGATGTGTAGATTTTAACAGACTAGAAATTGCAGAATGTGTATGCCACTTATTGACGTAGCACTAGGCCCTAGGACTCCATTGGTATAAATATCCCCTTTGCATTTTAACAATAACAGTATGATTAGAACAAAGACATTATCATAGTTTCTCACACTGAATTATATTGTCTTTCTCTGTTACAAATCAGCTTACATAGTTTTGCCCCATTTTCTATGCATTTTGTCTTTTAAATCACCTTTTACAAAATATATACTAAATATATATATACACAAAATATATATGAAAATTAGAAGACAAATGCTTAGAGGAGCAAGTCTTATGAATTATCTTTCCTTAGGTTACTATTGGCAATTGGAGGGATCATCATGGATTTTGAGTGGACTGACCAAGCATTTCCATTTCCACATGCTCAGGGATGGGAAAAACGGGAAACTCTCTCTCTTTTTTTTTTTTTTTTTAAGATTTTATTTATTTATTTGACAGAGAGAGACACAGCGAGAGCAGGAAAACAAGCAGGGGGAGTGGGAGAGGGAGAAGCCGGCTTCCCGCTGAGCAGGGAGCCTGATGCGGGGCTCCATCCCAGGACCCTGGGATCATGACCTGAGCCGAAGGCAGACGCTTAACGACTGAGCCACCCAGGTGCCCCAGTAAACTCTCTTTTTTAAACATGTGGGTAGAGGGCGCCTGGGTGGCTCAGTTGGTTAAGGGACTGCCTTCGGCTCAGGTCATGATCCTGGAGTCCCAGGATTGAGTCCCGCATCGGGCTCCTTGCTCAGCAGGGAGTCTGCTTCTCCCTCTGACCCTCCCCCCTCTCATGTGCTCTCTGTCTCTCTCATTCTCTCTCTCAAATAAATAAATAAAATCTTTAAAAAATAAATTAAAAAAAATAAACATGTGGGTAGAATGGCACAGTTCTTTAGCTCTTCAGGGTATCCTTCCAACATTTTTCACTCAACTGCAACGATGATCCCACTAATGAATGCAATGGCTGATTCCAACCAAGGTCACTGTCACCAAGCCATCTTTCTCAATTGTTGTCTGTGTCCCTCCATCCTCTTTCTCCATGGAGTAAATAGTTGCCACATGCAGGGTTGTAGTACTCTGACTTTCCTCTTAGGTATGAATGTGCTTTCTGAAGTTGGCAGACCCTCTATGTGAATGTCATACTCTCTGTAATTGTTCGCACCAGAGCTATCAAGGCTCCAGACTCATAAGGCTTTTTACAGGCACCTGGGGTCACCATGCCATCTTCCATACCTGAAATCATAATATGACCTTCTGGCCAGACCATGCTAACTCCCTCTACCAGAATCCAGAGTGATGTGCTTTCTGAGATGAAGAACAGAAATGGCTCCGCCCACATCTTCTTGGTTTACTTGTTGTCTTTTGGTCCAAGCATCTAGCTAGCTTCTGTGCTAGGGAAGATTAAAAAGTTCTACAACCACAGGCCCTCACCTGGCAAAGCACAGGTGGATTTCAGAAAGAAAAAGCCCCTGTGCAGGTGGGGTCCCCAAGCTTCCTTCAGCCACAACAGCTGAAGGAGAAAACTTTGCAGTTGGGAGCTTTCAGAGCAGAGTCAGCATTTATCTCTCCCAACAAGGGTGAGGAGGAATCATGGTAAGGTGGTCTATCTGGGGCTCACTGGCCCACCTCTGGCTATTCGGCTAGGGCAAAACACAATGACCTTTAGGTAAGAGCCCAGCCTGGCCCATACTTTTTGACCTTGTGAGACCCTACACAGTCAAGCATGACTAACTTCTGACCTACAGAACTGTGAATAAATGAGTGTTCTTTAAGTCACTAAGTTGGGTTAAATTCGTTAGGTAACAATTGAAAACTAATACAGACATCCTATCACTGCCTCTTGGCACTAGGGCTGTGGCTTAATCTAATAAAATCTCAATAGCAGGATTTTGGCTTAACCAGATTAATTGTATAGTTGGTTGGGGGAGTGAAGGTGAGGTGTGGGAGGAAAAAAAGAAACTCAGATTACCTGGTGTGAAATAATGTGTGTGTGTATATATCTATCTGCTCCTGATTCCTGATGCAGAGCTCCTAAAACCTCTTGTAATAGAGGTGTTAGGTGAATCTTTTTTCCTAACATTTCATCTTTGATCCCAATTGCTGACACAGAGCTCCTAAGTCCTTTGCAATTTCCTGAGTAATAGCAACATCCAATATTGGATTTCTAAATCCTTTGGAATATCCTGAAGTGTCTTTTGTTCTAATGAAGTGACTTTTGGTGGGTTCTTCAATGGGGGCTGGTCACAGAAAGACCAAGCTATGACTAGAATCTTGGGACTTTCAGCCCTACCTCTCATTCCCCCTAGAGAGGAGAGGGACTATAAATGGAGTTAATTATCAACCATGCCTATGTGATGAAGCCTCCATAAAAAAAAAAAAAAAAAAAAAAAAATCTCAATTAGAATGAGGTTCAGAGAGCTTATGGGTTGGTGAGTACATTCACATGCCAGGAGGGTGGCACACCCCAACTCCACAGAGACAGAAGTTCCTGTGCTTGGGACCTCACTCTATGTACATTTTCACCTGGCTGTTCATCTGTATCCTTTATCATAGGTTTTATTATATAATAAACTGGTAAATGTAAAAACAAAAAACAAAAAACCAAAATGTACCCCATCCCATGAACACAAAGTTCAATTCCTCATCTGAATACTAAAAGACTTCTGATCTCTTCCTTCACAGTTTGTGTGTGTGTGTGTTGTTGTTGTTATTGTTTGTTTTGTTTGTTTTTAAGGACACTTCTGTGCTGCCATACTTTGTCTGTAGACTACATCTGGATAATGGCATCTCCTTATGGGTAGCCCTGATGATTCTATACCATGTGAACCCTGTGAGTTTGAGTATCTGTAGAAAACTCCCCCAAGAAAGTCCAGGATGCCCTCAATTGAGGCTGCATAGGAAAGATCTCAAAGGTGTATATGGTCTTTAACATTTATAGGAGTACAAACTGCTGAGGCAGCACTGGAATAATGGTTAGAAGAGAAATGAGAGGGACTGAGAATTGATTCATTACCTGCTAAACTTCAGCAGAGCAGCTCTTGAAGAGTTCAATGTATCTTTTACCCAACAAGTCCTTATACTTCCTCAATGTATTCTGTACATATTCCTCATGAACAAAGAAGACAAAAGCATTTCCTGTTGGCCTACTGTCTAGGGAAGTAACAAAGAAGATGTCTTCCTTCCAGTAATGAAAGACCACCACTTCATCAGTTGTGAGCACTCACATGCAGATGATGACGTTAGAGAGGAACTGGGCTACTTCTTTGCATGTACCACAAGTAAGAAGAAAATCATCACCTGTTGCTTTGTAAAGCTCAGTGTACTGGGTCTCCATGTGATATTTGAGCCTCTGCAGTGCTAGGTCTCTGTGCTCCTCACTTACAAACCTAACTGGGGCTTCTCTATTCCTTCCCCCTGGGCATTCAGACAAAGTGTTGTACTTCCCACAGCAATATCAGGTCATTTGAAGAATCATGCAACATCTTGATCTGGACTGCCATAGTAAACCTTGAGTCCTGACTACAGTGTTATCAATAAGTTCCATTTTGCTGCAAGTGCCACTTTGAAATTTGGAACTTACTATCTCTGGATCTGAAAACCTATGATTATAGGGCTCTGAAATCATTGCTAAAATTATATTCCCCACATCTAACTTGAGAGGTTCCATACTGGGAGACTGAACTATTCTCAAAATTTAAACACTGTGTCATTGCTGCAATATCCGTTTATCAATATCAGATGAACCAGAGTAACAGTTCTTGAATTCTCTTCAAAGACAGAAAAAAAAAAGAAGATGAAGAAGAAGTATTCAGACAATAATACATTCTTCCTGGAAGCCATGGGATGTAGGATTTGCCTGACATGAGGTTGCCTATTAATATAGAGACAGAAGGAGGTTCCTACCCCAATGATCAGTTCCTTGCTCACTGACTGGTTAAACTGTCTCAGGGCTGGGTCCACCTGCTGCTGGGAGGTTTTTGGCATGGATTTAGTTTCTTTACAATTTTCCATCAGTTCCAACTGATCCAGTCTAACTAGTACTTTGTGCCAGTTACTTTGTGTAATTGTTGTTGGCCAGATCCACAACTTTCCATAACAGCAGGATCAGCTCCTTCTCATTGGAGCCCAGCTTGACCTCTCAGGTAGCCCCAGTGGTGATCCCAAAAAGCACTATCAAGTAATCTAGAGACTCATGACAATAGGTGGGGAGAGAAGGGGCTCTGAGGTACTGAGTGGAGGTGGAAGTGAGAAGGAGAAAACCTGCGATAAAACCTCTTCTATGAGAAAAAGAAAGTGATCCCCACCCTTCATTCCTTGCTACCCCTGGTGCAAAAACGGTAGCTAACCACCCACGTCCACACCAGACTAATACTCCACACCCTGGGCAGGAAGCATGAAGCTGTCAGTCTCCAAGGGCCCAGGAGTGTTCTTAGGGTAAGTGGTGGAGTTGCTGGAGCCACCAGCCTCAGTGGGCTTTCTCAGGCTCAAGGGCCTGCTGCTACATCTTCCCCTAAGGCCTTGGTGATGCCACCTTCTTCACCATCAGTGGCTTCACAGTGCTGCTCAAAGGCAGCTATAATCTCAATGAGCTTCTAGAAGTTAATGAGGCACCTGGACCAGGTAGGAGCCATCCTGGTGACCCACCTGAGCCTTGACAGCCTCTGTGGCCTCACTAGTCTCCTAAAACAAAAGTTGGACTAGTATGATGAGGCGGCCATCGGTGAAGGCTCTAGGGAAGGCAGGTTTTGCAGGCTTATCTCACCCAACCAGGGTGTCCTGCTTTTCAATGCCAGTGTGCCTCACAGCTGGTGCCCTGTGAGTACTAGGCGGAGCTAGCCCAGAGCCTCCTAGACTGGCGGAGCATCACACCCCTACCCCTGAGCCACTGGCTACTGCCTGCCCAGCCTGACAAATCCTTCTAGAAGACAGTTATGGCCAGCTGCACCCACCTCAGCCTACACCGACTGCACGCTGGCCTCCATGTGTGCCTGGCTGGTGGGGCACCCCATGGCCCCACCAAGAAAGATGCTGTTCCCCGGTTGCAGCCAGGTCCCTTAGGAGGTAAGCCCAGGAACCCCTCAGAACCATCCCCGGGAGGTACACAGGGCAGCCTCCCCTGTGGTTGGTGTCAGGAAGGCGGATCTCCAGGTAGCCCTCAAGCCCAGCAGAGCGCACAGCTCATCCCGCCCAGGTGTCCCATTCACGGAGAAAGCGCCCAGTAGCTCCTACCGTGTTCCAGCTGCAGGTGTGGAAGAATCAGCCAAGCAACTTCCAGGCGCCCCGAAATGGTGGCCACGCCCAGCCTGGAGAGCAGCCTGCTAGTGGGGCTAAGGCCCTCGGGTCAGACGGCAATAATTTGGAGGAGAAAACGCTGGAGCTGTTTTTGGTCAGCAGCAACTCCTGCCCTCGCACTCTCTCGCCCGCCGGAGCCCACCAGGCTGAGGTCAGCAGGTGGCTGTCGCTAAGTCCCCTGCTGGCCATGGACGCGAGACCAGGTGGTTCACCCACGGTGACCACTCCCTCGCTGCCTGCCGAGGGCGGCTGCGCTCTCCACGCCACACAGAGATGCCTCTCGGCTTCCTTCGAGCATGCGTTGCGTTGAAGCGCACCACTGCACTAAGGCGAAGGGGGACAGGCTGAGGCTCGCGCACCCGGGCCGCATGCGCGGTTCTCTACTTCCTCGCAGCACGAGGGCTTGTGTCTGGAGTGGTCGGGAGAGCTTGCGCACTACAAGGCTGTACCCATGGCACCGACATCCCTCTCCCCTTGCAGCTCCAATGGCAGGGGCGGGCGGGTGCGCCAGGGGCGAGTCCCTACCCACCGTCCCCTGGCACCATGGACTCCGCCGAGGGTAAGACGGACTTCGGCGTTCTTCGGCCCAACATCTGCATCGTGGACCTCACCCTCTGCGAGGGTGAATGTGCTGTTCACCCTCCCCGCAGCAGCCCCGGCTATCAGCAATATGAGGGCCTCAGCAATATGAGGAAGTCCCTGGTTCACCCCAACGCTGGTACTACCTCCCTCAAAGCCACTCTGGTAATTGCCAATCCAAGGAGGGTGGATGTTGAGGGCCAGGCCAGTGGGCAACTCAGAGTCCGGAGCGAAGCCAGTGAGTGACAAGGGGCCCAGGTCCTTATCCGGGTCATCCGGCAGCCGGCTCCCTCCGTTTTCCCCTGCCCTGCCCTGGGTCTACCTCAGCCTGGCCTACCTGCACATCTGGGCAGCGCCCACCTGGTGCATGAGGGTTTTTTCGCGGGTGTGCATGCCCTGCTACGTCATCAGCGTCCAAGACCCGTGCAAGGAAGACGGCGAGGGTGCAGTCCTGGTCAGGCTATTGACCCACAAGCAGAAGTGGGGCCGTGACCTCCAGATGACTCCAATACTCACCTTCATTTACGTGACGACGCACAAGTAATACGAGGCAACGTACGCTATGCACCAGGTGCTGGGCGTCACAGTGCTGCGGGCAACGGCACAGCGTCCACACAGGTCAACGCCTTCTGCACCTGCAAGATGGAGTGCTAGCTCAGACCGTGACACCCACACCTTCGTCCCAGAATCTACCACTGTGCTGGGATTCATCTACGTCAGAAATAAACTAGGCACTCCATTCAAACACTCCCCCTCCCCCCGCCAATGTCCACAGATCCTGTGAGTATGTTACCCTACATGGCAAGAGGGACTTTGGAGGCATAATTAGGGTTAAGGTCCTTGATATGGGGAGATTATCTTGTATTGTTAAAATGGGCTCAATATAATCAAAATGGGAGAAACTCCTGGTGTAGTTAGCCAGACAAAAATGTGACACCACAGGAAAAAAAAAAAAAAAAAAGTTACTCTCTTTGAAGGATTCTCCCTAGAGCCTCCAGAAAGGAGTGCAGCCCTGCCAACACCTTGATTTCAGCTCAGTGAGACCCATGCCATACTTCTGACATATAGAACTGGAAGATTATAAATTTTAGTTATTTAAAACCACTAAATTTGTGGTAATTTATTACCGAAGCAATAGATATAATTTAGTCACGGTCATGAAAGTCTGGAGCACAATTGAATTTGACCTCTAATGCAATGGATGTACTTGAGAAACCCTAAACTGTACTTTACCTGTGTTGGAAATGTGTGACTAGCATTGTAAGGAAAAAGAAGAGACATAACATGGACATTTGTTTTTCTTTGTTGTTCTTCTTCTTTTACTAGGCAGCATCTGAATATTTCAGATAAATCCAGGAGAAGTTGGATATGGGGCCTGGCTTAAACACTAAATGAGGACAATATGCCTCTTCTCAGAATCATCATTTTGGAATGAATAGGAACCTAGGAAGCCATAGGCAAGCAGTGCAATGGTGAGTGTTCTGGAATGTCTAGATCCTGTAGCATGGCAGCAAATTTATTGTAGGTGGAATTTTACTAAACAGATTCTTGGATTTATGGTATTTCTTTAAATTGTATGCCATTCCATTTCTACAGTGGTTAGCTAGGTTGTATATACAATGGACCCTCTGATAGCTGTCTAATATTTTTTAGCACAAATTACAGAAATAATTCTATATTGTTTGGTATTAAGAATACCAACTAGTATATTTCCTCTCCCCTTCTAACCAGAACCTCAAAATTCTTAGTGATCATTCTGCCCCCCAAGTACAGGAGTGAGCCTTAATTGACTTGTATCAATTATTACATCCCGGATGTACTGTGGTGGTTGGTTAGTATATGGTTGTGTGATCCAATCTGAGCCATTGAGAAGTGGGACAGCTTTTTCAGAAGGCATCTGTTTTGTTCTGGGTATGACTGCCTTTACTATTTATTTCTATAACACTCTGAAATGGTGAAAGTTAGAAAAAAATTATCCATCATTCAAGATAAGGAATAGCATATCTGTAACTTTATTTTGGAGTCAGAAAATCCTGAATTCTATACTGAGTAGTCTAGATTAGTATATTGATTAGTACACAGGTATTATAACAAACTGAGCAAAACATTTGTGTATGTGTATGTGTGTGTCTTCTAAATAGTGACAGATGCAATGGTAAAACTTAGCTGGAAGTAGGTATAGTGAGTAAAGGGGATATTTGCCTTTAAACAGAACTGGAACAGAATGCATTATGTCTTAGCAGGCCAAGAATTCCTCCATGGTAACTAGGAAATAAAAGAATAAACTGCAAATAAATAAACAAATGAATAAATAAATGTGTTTTTAAATATATCAGAGACCAGTTGAAGCAACAAGGACCAGATGCACTAAAATTCCAAAGAAAAAAAGCCTTTTAAAATGATTTAATGATTGCCAGCTATTTCATTCCCTCTGGGAATTTGCTAGATCTTGGCATAAGTTGTTTCTATTGGCCCTACTAGACAAATTTTATAGGGGAATAAAGAAACAGCAGAAATTTTGACCATCTTATAGTGCTAGCATCTCAGACCGGAAACTGGATGTTCCAGTTATACATTTGTCTGGGGAAAAAAAAAAAAAAAAAAAAAAAAAAAAAACACTTCAAAATTTAGGCTTAAACTTTGACTCAAAATAACAACAATCTTAGTTTCTTGTAGTTTCTGTGGGACAAGAATTCCAGGAAATATCAGCTGGGTGATTCTGGCCTAGAGTCTCTCAAGTGGTTGCATTCAGGTGTGACTAGAGCTGGAATGGTGGAACGATGGAATAGCTGAGGGCTAAATGGCTCTTTCTGTCTCGGTTTCTCTTTCTTTTTTTCTTTCCATGTGGTCCCAGAGCTTTTCATATAATCCCTATGGAATAGTTTGGGATTCTTCACAGTTTGGTGGCCTCAGGCAGTTAATTGTTAACATTGCCTCAGAAGGCTGTAAGAGTGAAAGAATCCAACAAGAAAGGCTGAAGCTGAGTCATATTTTATGAGCTAGAGCTCACGTTGTGTTCCTTCCATCATACTTTTGAAACAAAATCCTGACCAATTTGAAGGAGAGAGAGATTCCACCCCTCACTGGAAGAATATCACAAGTCACATTACATGAAGAATATGCAGCATGAGAGTTATTGTTATGGCCATCTATGGCAAGTACAATCTGCCTCACCACATTATGCACCTGACCCAGACACAAGAGGACTTTTCACTATGAGGTATTTTCTGAGTTCTGAGTCAATGGACTAGGCCAGAAAAGTGGAGTGCATTCACCCATAGTTTCACAGTGCTTTGGATACAAGGTCTAGCTAGAATGAAGGGCCTGCAACAAAGCCAAGGTTGGTCTCCCCTTAATTCACTCAGCAATTTTTAATCTCCTTGGAATGAGGTAAAAAATTCAGCTCAAGACTTCTGGAGGATAGAACTCTCAAGGTTGAGGAAAAGGAGCCTTAGTTTCAATTAAAAGTTTGTAAGGAGACTTAGTCCATTAAAGCTGCTATGACAAAATACCACAGACTGGATGGCTTATAAACAACAAACACTTATTTCTCACAGTTCTGGAGTCTGGAAATCCAGGATGAAAGTACCAGCATGGTCAGGTTCTGGTGAAAACCCTCTTCCAGCTTTCAGACTGCTGGCTTCTTGCTGTGTCCCCGTATAGTGGAAGAGACAAGCTAGCTCTCTGTGGACTTTTTTTTTTAAAGATTTTATTTATTTATTTGACAGAGAGATAGAGAGAGAGCACAAGTAGGCAGAGAGGCAGGCAGAGGGAGAGGGAGAAGCAGACTCTCCACTGAGCAGGGAGCCCGACGTGGGGCTCGATCCCAGGACCCTGGGATCATGACCTGAGCTGAAAGCAGCCACTTAACTGACTGAGCCACCCAGGCGCCCCATCTGTGGGCTCTTTCATAAGTGCACTAATCCTGTTCATGAAGGGTCCACCCTCATGACGTAATCACCTCCCAAAGGCCCCGCCTCCTAATACCATTACCTTGGGCATTAGATTTTTAACATATGAATGTGAAGGAGTCACAAACATTCAGACCGTAGCAGAATCCATCTGTGGAACTGGGGTTAAGCAGAATTGCCCTGAGTCTAACTATACCTATAAACCATTCTCAACCCAGCTCAATCCCCTATTTTATTGAGATGATTGGCCCTTCACACTATCTGCCCAAAAGAAGAAAATACATATCCTTGCTCATGGAAGATATTACTGGAACCTCTACAGCCAGTTCTGTGCAACTGTTGTCATTACTTTTACACCTGAATATGTAGTTGGAATCAGTGTGTTAAATGCTTCTACTTCTCTTCTCATAAGTACCAGAAGGAATTCCCCTAATGGAAAAAACAAACAAACAAAAAAACACATGTAGAGAAGTGCTAAGAACTTCAGGGTCCCACCATTCTAATAATCCTGTTAAACATGAGTTTTTGTGACTGATGATTTTGAAAATTGGAACCTCTGGCAATGGGAAGCAGCCTTCTCCTTGGGGATTTATATTCATTATCTCCCTGGAATGGCTACCAGGCACATTTATTTTCAAAAGCAGCTATTTGCTTATTATTCAACTCTTGTATAAACCAAGCACATGACCTATGAAAGTCCTCTGACTCCCAAATCAAATATTCCTATTAAGGTGTACATCAACTCACACTCAATGATTAACAAAGAAGATAGGGTCCAGAAACCTAGCTAGTCAAATGGAAAAGTTAGATTCAAGAACAGAGCTGACTTGGCCCCAGTAGCTCTTGAGTTTTATATGAAAAAGTGGCAACTATCTCATTAGGGAAGACTCCATTTTCTACTCCATGGACTGAAGCAAAGCTACTGACTCAATGGGGTCCTCAATTCACAGAGCTTCCCCTAAATATCTGGCCAGGTTCACTGATAGTTTGGCTGAGGCCAAACCTGGTGGCACCCACTGGTGGCAGCTGTTCCATCTCAGCATCAGCTATGGAGAACTGAAAATGACATGGTCTCTCTGTTTAGTGGGCTGAACCCAAGGCTGTTGTCATTTATCTGGCCAATACTCCCCTTGATTTAACTTGTTCTATCTTCACTGAGTCTTGGGCTGTTGCTCAAGAGGTTGGGTTCTTGTTTTGTCTCCCATTGCAAAACTACAGACAGATAGATTAAAGACACTGCTCTTGGGGAATGTATATGGTGGAAATAAATCATGGCTACTAACCAGACTCTATGGATCATTCACATAAGAGGCACACAGTAAGGGCCCTTTATCTGAAGAGACCAAACAAAGTCAAGCTCTAATTAAGATATTTCAACATCTAGATTATCAGCACTACTGCCTGTATTAATAATTGTACCAGACATGGCACTGAACCACTATTCTAGGCTGGGCACAAAGTAAATCTAGTTCTGATGCAGGGACCAGCACTATGTGCCAGATTTGTGACTCCTGACAAAAGTTGGTTCATTTGTCGCATAACAGTGTGGTGCAGATTATGGCTCCTGCTCACTCCTGACGTACTGACTGTACCAGAACTTTGACCACTGTCAAGACTATCTGGTGGGACCACAACAAAGTTGGTACTTTTTCAAGGTATAATCAGCTGATTTGGGCCATATAATTATAGCTCTTGGAACTAAACTGTGTTATGTTTTCAGCTTTCTGGACAATTTCCCATGTGGTAATGATGCACATTTTTTTCACAAAAGCCACTCAACGATGGCTGGTAATTAATGTTTTGATAGACTTTCCACACCCCCTAATATCCACAAGCATTTGGTATAATGTATTGAAATACCCTCCTCAAAAATCCATTCAAATAATTTATAACTCTATTTCCCTTCCCCTCTCCCGTCCACACACCTTAGTAAGGCAGCCAAATGATGGCAAACAATTTTGTTTCAGCTACCTGTATTCTCTTGATGGGTTAATGTGATAATAGATCATAAGGAAAACGAACACTTACTTGCATGCAGTGATTTCCAAGTCCCCCTACACTGGCCCACAAAGTAAGGGACAAATAGATGTCTGTACATTTTGTAACATTCCACTTTTCTTTATACACTCATGTTTTCAGATGGAAGAGCTGGTTTCCAGTAAGTACTGATTAGAAATAGGTAAAACTATGGCTACCGGAATGGGACGTCTAGATTTGGCAGCAGAAGAGCAACAGCTCTGATACCTGGAAAGGGAAAACCTCCTGGAGATACAGTATAGTGAGGGGGGATTAATGATCTTTGTCTTTTACAGTCATCCCTGGAATTTTACCCACTAAGGAAAACACCCTAGTGCAACTCTCCCAAACCAATGTTAGATCCTTAAATGTAACTGACTATTGGGTCTGATATCTCCAAATAGACAACTCTGACAAGAATTGATCACTGTTTCCTTTAATCATTGGAAACAGCAAGAGATGGCCTTAGATCCTGTACGTCCCATGTGAAATACTTGTCAATGCCTCTAGTTGTATTCCTCACCCTTATTCCCATCATTATCCCTGCAACACTCTATAAAGAGAAAAAGTGCCATATTACCAGTAATGGGGATAAGCAGAGAGGTTGAAATGAAAGCTCTCAGGTAGTCATTGTATAAACGAGGACTAGACTCAGTCATTTTGTCTTAAATGGGAGCTGTGAGGTTTACCAGCTGACTGGAGAGGCACATTGGAGGCACTATCAACTGCCCTGATTGATATCGACCTCCCTTGGGGGTCCCCCAAAGCTGTCACTGTGTTCTTCCCAGTGGAATTATGTACACTTTTGTTACTGTATTCTCTATGTGGAGCCAGGTATTAACTTGCTTTCGTCCCCAAAACATAGTGCACTTTAGGGGTGGTCATAAGGGACTTCCATGTGCTTAACAAAACACCATGCATGCTTCAGATGATTGTGGAGATCTCTCTGAAATGAAATGCAATAAATTACTCCTGATCCCTCAGGGAAAAACCTGGAAGTGTGTGTGTGTGTGTGTGTGTGTGTGTGTGTGTGTGTGTGAACATCAATCTCTCCTTTCTACATCTTCCAAAATAAAATTCTTAAAAATAATTAATTGGAGGTCAAAATGCTTTTCTAATAGAGACAATGTTATTAAAATTAATAGCAAAATGCAAGACGTGTATCTTTTTTTTTTTTTTTTTTGCTAGATGTGTATCTTGATTTACCTGTGTCCTTAAATAATAGCTGGCAACTCATCTTTGGCATTCAGAGCTTGGGCATTAAATGTAAGAAGGTATGAAAAACTCAGGAACCAAATTATGTAATTTAATGATTTAATGTAACATTTTTATTAAAAAATACATCAGATTGACAAATAATGCCAATGGGCTAGACATTAGTTTCATAAATAAAGTTTATGGGGCACCCTCCCAACTATACGCATGCATGCATTTCTCATCTCCAGGCAATTAGATTGTCTAAATTTCAGCCTCTTACATTGTTCTTAACATTCGTACTGGGCACAGCTATTTGGGTGCAGTTTGCCTGAGTAACAAACTTTTTGAAGATGTGTGCACCCACCTTAATATCTTGTTCTTTGGATTTGGCAATATATCAAAAGTACACATTTTAAGGCTTTGCCAGACAGAGATGGATGCCCATCAGGCACACACAGTTGGGTAGAAGTACTTGTTTGGATTTAAATACATAGGGAGGTCAGCTGTACCTTTGAATCTGTACCTGATTTAATATTCCCAATTAATTTTTCAGTTTTTTAACATTTCCTGGCTGTTATTTCAGAACTCACATATTTTCTAAAAAAACTGGAGTTCATGTGTGAGTCATTGCTGTGTTTTCACATTTATAATGACAAAGGCGGCAGCAACATCTCTGACATGAAGAGTGAGGAAGAGGGCATGTTATAAATCATGGTTGAAGATGACTATATGTCATTTAGGAGTTTATTTGGGTAAGACATATATACAATACCTGTTCCTACTGTGATCCAGTGGAGCTGAAGGAGTGTGAATTATTGAATGGAAATCCACATCGGTGTTACTTATGTAGACAATCTGGTGATTGCAGGTTTGCTGTATAGCTTTTCCATTATGACAGTAATGTTTCCTCCATGGATAATGGCACAGGAACGAAATCTCATGAAATGCTGCTTGGTAAACAAAAATGAGAGGCCTAATATTTTTCTACTACTAAAGATTTGTTACCTTCGATACTAAAAGAGTTACTGCATTAATATCAGTGAAAGAATATCCTTACAAGCCCTTGTTTCTAAAACTGTGAGAGGCCCACACATTCTTATTCAGATTATTGCATTTATATTGGATTGTAAAATAACTATCCTGGAGACAAGTGGTAAAACAATTTTTAAAGTGCAGAGACTTATATTGCATGTCAAGTGATTATTTTCAGGGAGTAAAAATCAAATTCTCTCTGCTATGCAGCAGGATGGTATTTTAGGATAATAAAAGACACAAACAAGTCTTAGTGTAGTTTTAAAAAGTAGTCCTCTGCTTCTTAACATCACCTTTGCAAATGATTCCTCAATGGCTGCTGCCAACATCCTTTTTCCCCACTTATCTCATTTTTTTTTTATTCTGGCAGTTTATGATGCTTATAAGAACTAGAGATGCTGCAACTTAGAGGCTGACATATTTAAAGCACCAACTAGACTATTGCACATGTTCAAATTGTGCCATTTTGCCTACCCTAATCCCGTGGCCAAGAGAATAATTCTCCATCCATCTTTGTAGCCTAGAAACCATAGATTAAACAAAAAGTCCCTAATTCTAGAAAACACAGAGTGATTCATGGAGAGGGAGAGGAGCCTCAATTGGAGAAGTAGAAGTTCTACATGTTTCCAAAACTAGAAACTGGTACCAGACTAAGACAATATTAAATATTTGTTGTTAGAAAACATTAAAGAAGAGAGATACTGTATATTGCATTGAAACAGTAAGATAAATGAGGTACTGCCTGAGAAATTTATCCAAGTCTACCTGAGTTACTGTGGGAGTAATTTACAGAAAAGTGCATGTGTGACTAATTCTAAAGAGAAAGAGTGAGAGTGAGAAACCATAAGGTAGCCTCATGAAGCAAGACCAGAAAGCCAGGTTGGAACCATCACCGTTAGCCTCATTTAAGGAGCTGAAGTTGATGTACATATGACTCAGTCTATCTTATCCCCAGCCCTCCTAGGAACAGTGTTTCCCCCTATTATCAGAATGCCCCTTAAACTTATACCAGTATTCTGGGATGTGTGTGTGTGTGTGTGTGTGTGTAAATAGATATGGACTCATAATTATTTGGGCAGGTGAGAAGACCAGGAGTCTCTCCTAGCTTAATTGGTTAGAGTGAAGATGGATATCACAAGGTAGTCTGTACTAGTGAGAATTCTTTCCTGTCCTACAGAAGAAAAGTTAAGGCAAAGTGAGTAAGACACGTGATTCTGACCCCATATAAGAAAAAACCCAGCAGACAAAATAATCTCACTTATTCATTCAATCAGCAATTAATTATTGAGGATCTGCTATGATCCGGGAATTTTTATCTAGGCCTTGGGGATTTGACAAAGAGCAACAAAAACAAACAAGCAAAAATTCATGCCTGATGAGAACTTACATTGTCATGTGGGAAAAAAATAAGGACATCTTTCATAGGTACAATTATTTGCATTGGAAATACATTTCTTGATATTTCTTTTAGAGTAGAAAGTATATTGTAGATATATCCAAGTACTGTGAACTGAGAGAGATGAAGCAAAGGAAAATAACAGATTTTGCAGAAGATTGTCTATTTTATTATCCTTAAGACCTCTTCAATATTTAATGAAGTACAAAATCATGGAATGTTTCTATATGCATAGGCTCATTGTCATGAAAAACAATGATAGGACTAAGCTTTGGATCTGGGTTTCACACTCCCCCCAACACACATACACACGTACACACACACACAAATACACACAAAATTTGAGACAACATATGGATACTGGAGTACACATGAACAAAACAAAAGAAGGGGAAAATCTCCATCTGCCCACCCCACAGAGCAGTATCAGTATAGTGCCTTGCTGATGAGTTGTGCTGACTCAGCAATAAATCAACCCACAGCCAGATTAGGTCAACTCTCCTTCAGCCATCCTACCTGGAGCCCCTTCCCCTACCCTATCATGTTCTTTGTTTAGTAATTCCTTAGATTAAAATATTAAGAACAAAGTTTTTTTTTCTCTCATTAAGGATAGACCTTAGGAACTTTTTATCTAAATCTCAACCACTTTTCAATTTGTGAAAATTATATTCTCAAATACTAGGTTTTTCATATGTTTCAGCCTGCTTTTCCCTATACAATTGATAGAATTTTTAAAGTAGATTCTGTTGACTAAATAACACAGATGAGAAGCTAATCTTCTGATGGACGTATATATTTTTATATATACATCTATATGAAACAAGGCAAAGTTTTTGTTTTATACATAAATTCATAGACCTTCAAAATAATTTAAAGTGATTTTCTCACTTCATTAGTTTATTTTTTTTACTATTTTATTTTGCTTATTGTCTCTGTCATGAGACTTGAATGTGTCCTTATTTTATTTTTTTTTAAGATTTTATTTATTTGTGTGAGAGAGAGAAAGAGAGCAGGAGCAGAGGGAGGGGCAGAGCGAGAAGGTGTTGGGGCTCCTGTTGGCTGGATCCCAAGACCCTGAGATCAGGACCCGAGCTGAAGACAGATGCTTAACTGACTGAGCCACCCAGATGCCCCTGTGTCTTTATTTAAATGCAAATTATCAGACTCTATTCTCAGAAATCTGCTTCTGAAAGGCTAGGACTGGTCTATCAACAGCTCCTCTTCCCCCATGTAATCATGATTTAGGTAATGCACTTTAAAGTATACTGAGGGGCTGCTGGGTGGCTCAGTCGTTAAGCATCTGCCTTCGGCTCAGGTCATGATCCCAGGGTCCTGGGATCGAGCCCCACATCGGGCTCCCTGCTCAGCGGGAAGCCTGCTTCTCCCTCTCGCACTCCCCCTGCTTGTGTTCCCTCTCTCGCTGTGTCTCTCTCTGTCAAATAAATAAATAAAATCTTTAAAAAAAAATAAAGTATACCGAAATCAGAATGATTCACTTAAAATCATAAGTATATTGTAGTAACATTAGTACCAATTATGCAATAGTAGGTTCCCAAGCCAATTAATTGATAATCTTTCTGAAGACATTATAAAATGACTATTATTAAGCCAATGTTTTTTATAAAAGTTTGTAAATTAAAAATCACAAAAAAGCAAATCAATGTTTTCATTTTTTAGGATGAGTTTCTAAAAAAACAATAACAAAATGAACTCATTTTGCAAGCAGAGTTATAAATGTTCTTTTTTTTAAGCAGCAAATATTTTATTTTGAGATTTTTTCTTTTTTGTTTTTAATTTAATTTTATTGTTATGTTAATCATCATACATTACATCATTAGTTTTTTTTATTATGCTATATTAATCACCATACATTACATCATTAGTTTTTGATGTAGTGTTCCACGATTCATTGTTTGCACATAACACCCAGTGCTCCATTCAATACATGCCCTCTTTAATACCCATCGCCAGGCTAACCCATCCCCCAACCCCCCTCCCCTCTAGAACCCTCAGTTTGTTTCTCAGAGTCCATAATCTCTCATGGTTCGTCTCCCCCTCTGATTCCTCCCCCTCATTTTTCCCTTCCTACTATCTTCTTTTTTTTTTTTAACATATAATGTATTATTTGTTTCAGAGGTACAGGTCTGTGATTCAACAGTCCTACACAATTCACAGCACTCACCATAGCACATACCCTCCCCAATGTCTATCACACAGCCACCCCATCCCTCCCACCCCCCACCACTTTGGTGCTCCTCCATATGAAAATTTAAAATCAGAAAACTTCAATCTATATCTTCTTAATAAATTTAGAGCAAATGCTATGATTGACTCTAAGTAGTGCAGGACAAATAAGCATATGCTTAGTGAAGGAAGCATTTGACTTATAGTGGTAGAAATCTCAAATGTAATCCTATTCTTTTGGAAAATACAGTGTGGTTAAATTCAATCTATCTGGATCAAAAACATTTAAATCTTCACATAAAGATGGTAAATTACATGGAGAACAAAGACATTATGCTGGTAGTCCTGGGATAAACCACTGTTTCCTTTTTTTTTTTTTTTTCACATTATATGTGTCAGTAGTTCTGTGAATGATTTTAAAAGATTTTTTCTTCTGTTGCTGTTTATGAGTATTAGAAAGATCTCTTCAGCCCAAAATATAAGCTCTACTTTCTCTCTGGAGAAATGTCAAAGCTTCAGTTTTATAATCTCAAGGTTGGAAAGGTCATTAGAGGACATTTGATCTAAAGTTCCTTTAGATGTTTAAATCCTCTTTCAATATCTTTGCAGAAATATTGCCCAGTCTCATGGATTCCAACCATAAGAATTACTCCACTGATAATTCAAATTACTGAAGGAAACTAATTTATTTTTAATACTGCTAAATTTTATTTTTTAGGTTAATTTTTACTGATACTATGCCAAAATCTGTTTCTCTTCCAATCTTTTCCTTGTATCCTAGCATTATCCTTTGGAAAATATAGAAAACACCTTATCTCTCTTCCTCTTGAAATGAGATCAAAGGTTTTTGAAGAGGGAAATGATTGTCTACCTCTTCTCTCCAATTTCTCATTTCAAGTCTATTTCTCTTTAGTTTTTGTAATATTTTATAAGATGGGTGCAACCTCTCTGAATAATAACTTTCAAATTATGTATATCTTTCTTGAGATTACATTTCGTTAATTCTAGCATTGTCACTTGTTAAGACACAGTCAACTATAAAAAAAAAAAATTGGTATCGGGGCACCTGGGTGGCGCATTCGTTAAGCGTCTGCCTTCGGCTCAGGTCATGATCCCAGGGTCCTGGAATTGAGCCCCGTGTTGGGCTCCCTGCTCAGCAGGAAGCCTGCTTCTCCCTCTCCCACTCCCCCTGCTTATGTTCCCTCTCTTGCTGTGTCTCTCTCTGTCAAATAAATAAATAAAATCTTAAAAATAAAATAAAATAAAAAAATGGTATCTTTCAGTGATATTTTAATGTGAATTAGTCAGTCATCCTTTCAAATATTACAATTACTGGAAATGGATTTCAATACAAAAAATATTTCTAGAGAATTCACCCTTGAACTGTGAAAGGGATCTTATATAGATTCTGGTTCTATGTTGCAGGGCCACCACATTGCAGAATACTAGGGAACACTAATTTCATTGAATTGAGTGACAAGAGTGAGTGAGAGGTTAAAAATTCCAATTATATGGGGCACCTGGGTGGCTCTGTTAAGTATCTGGCTCTTGGTTTCGGCTCAGGTCATGATCTCAGGGTCGTGAGATCAAGCCCTTTGTTGGGCTCCGTGCTCAGCTGGGGGTCTACTCCAGATTCTCTCTCTCTCCCTCTGCCCCTCCCCCTGGTTGTGCATATATGCTCTCTCTCTCTCTCAAAATAAATATTTAAAAAAAAAAAATCAATTATGGAAGAAATAAGGGATAGATTCAGGCCCAAAGATGATATCAATGAAATGAATAGTGGCAAGAAAAGAGGGACATACTTTTTTCTGAGATGGGGAAGAATAGGGAGAGATAGATTTTGGAGTAAAGAGGAAGACTATGCAGGTATTTTGGGTCAAGTGACTTGGGTTTTCACAAATGAAGTAGAAGCTGCATTCTACAGATAAGGATGACAGCTACAGTAGCCTGCTTATAGATTTGAGGAAAGAGAGTAGATCTTAGATAACAGCTGTGGTAAATGCAACAAAGTCTCTATCAGATGACTAAAAATGACTGCCAAATAGCAGTGGGACCTCAGAAAGGATACATTTATACTGGCTATTGCGACAAGTTATCCTCTAGCAAATTACAGTATGTTAAATGAAGAAGAGAAAAGGAAGAAATTGAGATTTCCTAGATATAGTATATAATTTTACAGGAATTTTATGAAATATTTTTCTTATGATCACGGTTTTACTACAGTATATTTTTAGAACTTCTGGCCTAGACAGGATAATGTAAACTTGTTTCTCTGTTTTTCTCCCCACTAAGTACACCAATAAATTTTAAATATCAAAAGAAGCAAGCACAAGAGAACTCTGAAAGATTATTATTTAGGGTTCTTTAAGGAAACAGAACCAAAAGGATACACAGAGAGAGACAGAGAAGTAGATAGAAAGAGAGAGATCTATTGTAAAGAGTTGGCTCACATGCAGTTATGGAGGCAGAATTTCTAATTAACAAGATCTAATTGACATACACTGAACATTCTTCCTAACAAAAGCAGGATACATATTTTTTTCTTTTTTTTCCACATTTTTTTCCCAAGCATCCATGGAATATTCACCAAAGTAAACCAAATCTAGTATCATAAAACAAATCTCAACAAATTTAAATAATTTAAGTTATACAGAGTATGTCCTCTACCCATAGTGGGTAGTAACTAGAAATTAGTAACAGAAAGACAACAGGCACATTTCCAAACATGTGGAAATTAAGTAATACAGATTTAGATAATCCAGGTGTCAAAGAATGAGTCTCAAAGAAAGTTTTTTAAAATTACATAGAATAGAATAAAAATGAAAATTCAGCATATCGAAATATATGGGATACAATGAAAGTATTGCCAGGAGGTAAATGTGTAATACTAAATGCTTATATGAGAAATGAAGAAAGGTTTCAAATAAATAGTTTACTCAAGAAACTAAAAAAAAACATAAAGCAAATAAACCCAAAGCAAGAAGGAAGAGAATAATAAAGAGCAGAAATCATTGAAATTGAAAATAGGAAAACATCAAAGAAAGTGAGTAAAACAAAAATACTGGTTCTTTAAAAATATTGACAAAATTAATAAACCTGTAGCAAGACATAAAACCGCATATTTTTACATTTATAGTAGCAATGGGCTTCTAAAATATTTTGAATTGCATTAATCATATTTAGATCTAGAACTACAATTGACTCAGAACATGATGAGCATACACACCTTCTTGGATTCTATAGAAGAGCATTGGATGAGTCTTCTAAAACATCTCTAAGGCAGAGTCACCCAAAATATTTTCTGCAGTTTAAAATGCTTATATGCTATCCACATTTAAAATTGAATATGGGAAAATTTGTAGAAACTTACACTTGTTTCTGGAAGACATGAATACAATCTATGATCGAAAATGTCAAACTACAAAAAAAATCAAAGGCATATGTGCTGAAATGTTCAAAAAATTCAGGAAAAAAATTTTCTTTTGGAAATGTTTTATGGTTAGCTTATCTCATTTATCTGCAACATCACATATACTTCAGTTTTTTAGGAAGGAATTCTTACCATATGTATGTTCCATTTGAATTTTAAAATATTCAAATCCCTTTACTATGACAATTATTATATATAAATCATTTTGAAATAGTAAATTATTTGCCCTAGACCTTCCTTTAGTATTTAATTCAATAGAAAGGTGAATTTTGGGGTGCCTGGGTGGCTCAGATGGTTAAGAGTCTGCCTGCGGCTTGGGTCATTATCCCAGGGTCTTGGGATCGAGCCCCATGTCGGGCTCCCTGCTCAGCCGGGAGCCTGCTTCTCCCTCTCCCTCTACTGTTCCCCCTGCTTGTGCTCTCTTGCTCTCTCTGTCAAATAAATAAAAATCTTTAAGGGAAAAAAAAAAAGTGAATTTTATTTTATAATCTTAATTTACCTAATTCAACTAAATTTCATATATATCATTTCTCTAGTAGAGTGTGTGTGTGTGTGTGTATATATATATATATATATATATATATATATGGAATTTTCAAAATATATTGTACATAATCTAAAACAGGCTAGACAAAATACAAACTATAAGAAAAAAATGTTGGTGCAAAGGTTCAAATTTTGAAACATTTAGTGTTGAGAAAAAGTGGCATTTGATTCTTCTGGGTAAATAAAAATTATAGGCAACTACAAACCAAGTATAATATAATCATACAAGGTAAAGAAGACTGAGATCTGAAATCTAAACAAGTTGCCCTCTAGCCACAAAGTTTCACTTTTTTGAGCTGAAAAGGAAGAATGGCTTTTCAAGTTCTACAATTAGGAGACTCCAGTTGAAATGCTACATGGTCACATATCCTGGAGCTCTATTTTTCTCCTTCAGTTAACACACTATGAGAAAATAGCTGACAGATTTTCGAAGCCAAACTTGTAGTGTGTTATTTGTGCTTTCTCTCGTCTATGAATTGTATCATTTTCTGTTTCATATTTTTTCTTTAAGTGTTCTGCTGACTGATTTATAATTTATGGAAGCGACACATATCTCCACTAGTGTTCCATGCCATGCAGCACTGTCTGTTTTCTATAAGAAATAATGCTATAGGGTGTTTCTTCTATCACTATAATATTTTTAAAAACCAGAGTTAGAGGTGGATATTTAATCTACATTTAATTATAGTTTGTTCTATTGAAAAATGGCCATTTCTATACTTTTTTGAATTTGAAGTTGGAATATGACCTTTTTACTGCTCTGTGTAACAGAAAATGACAACCTATTAGTTTCAATTGAAAGTGAAAATCCAGATGCATCTTTAATACGATCAACGATTTCTGCATCACAGATTAAAAATGAAGAGAAAGTCATGAAGATGATTCCGTTGTGATCTTTGAGTAGGTAATTATTTATCTGCTTACATATCTACTTACTTTCCTGACTGTTGGAGTCAATATAGAACATCCACTTATCAATATTAAGATCCTAATAATAATAAGATATGCATAATATTAGTCTCAGGACAAGGATCATGATTTGTGTTTTATAGTTCAAATATTCCCTTTCACTTTTTTTTCCTAAATTTAGTAAACAAAATCATGGTGTGAAAAAAATTTAGCAACTTTCTGTTAAATGTTTTTGACATCAGATCACCTCAGATACATTTTAGAAACGTGATCTCAGTATGGAAAGTGGGAACTGGAGCCAGGGATATCGTATATCAAAATATTCCTGCATTTGCTCTCACTAACTAATTAATGTTTTCAATACAATGCTGATTAGCTAAGAGTTCTCTGTTCCCACTTTAACACTCTTGCCCAAGTGGTACATCCATCAATATCCCAAAATGCATCTGATCAATCTGAAAGAGTTAATAGCTTGTAGAATGCTAGGTAAATAAATGACACATAAATCCTGGAAGACTTGAATATTTATCAAACTGTACAGAACTTGATGTTTGTATTTCAGAAGTCCTTTTCATCTTATGAGACCCTAGGATGTTTATGAATTATTATAGGAAAGATAATTCATATATCTTTGAATATATATATATGATTCATATATATACATATATATGTATGTATATTTAGATCTAGAACTGCAATTGACTCAGAACATGATGAGCATACACACCTTCTTGGATTCTATAGAAGAGCATTGGATGAGTCTTCTAAAACATCTCTAAGGCATGTATATATGATTCATATATATACATATATATGTATGTATATTTACATACATATGTAATGTATGTAAAGCCTTTCCCATGATAGAGTTGTGCTGGGAAGACACATTTCCAAGCTTTGCACATAGATGGGGCCATTTGACTAAGGTTTGGCCAATAGTGATTGAGAAGAAAATATGGGCACATGACCACCTTTAGTCTTGGGCTCATAGACATCTCCCAAACTACCTTCTGTTGTCTCCCATCCAGTACCTCACTCAGTCTATCCAAACTTTTTACTAGTTAGACCTGCTGCCATTTGCATATCCTGTCCTTGCATAGCCAATATCTCCTTGTATGATCATTATAACATGATGAGAGGTTTGGTGTCCTCATTTAATTTGCTTAGATCTTACTCAGTCCTTCTTGAAGATCTTACTCAGTCCTTCTTGAAGATCTTGGAATCATCCTTGAAGATCTTGAAGGGTATAAAAACAATTATCAAGTTGTTGTGATAAAAAGTATATACGAAGAACCAAATCATTACTTTCCGTTTTAATATGAAGATACAGTTAATTTAAACATCTTCTTTTTCAATGTCCTTGTACTTGTGACTCTGGATGTATATGTTTGTGTGTGTGCATACATACACATGAACAGTTTTACCAGTGTCTGTCCATCTGTCTCTCTCTTTATATATGTATACATATATATATACATACATGTATATATATATATGTATGTATGTGTGTATGAATGTGTATACACACACGTATATATATAGACACCAATACTGATCATGTAGATGGGACTATTTGTATGGGATTTATACTCTTATGACAAGTCATAAGAGAGATTGCTTCCTCTCTCTATTCTCCACCATGTGAGGATACAATTAGAACTCTGCAGCCTAGAAGAAGACCCTTACTAGAACTGAACCTTGCTGGAACCCTGATTTTGGACTTCCAGCCTCCAACTGTGAGGAATAAATTTCTGTTGTTTATAAGCCATCCAGTCTATGATGCTTTGCTATAACAGCCTAAACAGGCTAGGACAGTGAGTAAATGTTTTACAAAGTTGTGCTTAGCACATTGTGAACAGATACTTACCTGCCCTGGATTTTCAGGTACTTCTATCACTCCTCAAGAGCACATCCTCAAGTTATTTTGGATCAAATTTTATAGCTATTTCCTAGTGCATACTGAGGCACTGCTTCGCTCCCATAGACTATTCCCCTTATCACAAAACCTATTTGCTTTTCTTAGTTCATCTTGTTTGCCTCTACTGTATCAGAGTTTTCATTGGAGTTTATTTATAAAGCAAGATCCATACAACTACATTTCTCAGGTGTATGTGTTCAGTGTGATTATTTTCCTATTGAAGACTTTCTTCCTCAACTCTTTGGGACAAACCTGATGCTTTTTAGTGGATTATTATTGCACTAAACTCTCAGTGAGAATAAAGCCTTAGGAATAGGATTCTCTAGTTTTCCTCCTCAGGGTAACTCACTACCAAATTGTGACTATCCAACTACATTTATATGTAATTTAATCTATTAAAATGGTAAACACTGTAGAAGGAAATGTTTGATTGTTATGAGTCTATTCTGGATGTATCAGTTTCTTGCTACTCTAACAAATTCAAAACTTAGTTGCTTAAAACAATGAAAATGTGTTATATTGCAGTTCTGGAGGCCCTATGTTCTAAAATGAATGTTTCAGAAGGACTACATTACTTCTGCAGATTAGAAGAGAATCTGTTCTTTGATTTTTTCTAGCTTTTAGAGATTACCTTCATTTGTTGTTTCAGGGGTACTTTTCCAGCAATAGCATCATTCTGACCTCTGCTTCATCATATCTCCATCTCTGACTTTGTCCATCCAGTTCCCTTTTATAAAGAGCCTTGTGATTACATTGGGTCCACCTGCATAATCCAGGATAATCTCTCCATATCAAGATCCTTATCTTAATCACATCTGCAGAATCCCTTTTGCCACATAAGGTGACATTTACAGGTTTTGTGGGTTAGGATGTAGACATCTTTGGAAGCTGCTATGGTCTGAATGTTTGTATCTCTCCAAAATCCATATGCTGAAATCCTAATGCCCATTAGGAGGTGGGCCTTTGGTAGGTTCTTAGATCATGAGGGTGGAGCCCTCATGAATGGGATTAGTGTCTTTATTAAAGAGGCCCCAGACTGCTTACTTGCCCTTTCCATCATGTGAAGACAGAGTGAGAGAAGTAGGCAGTCTGCAACCTGGAAGAAAACCCAACCATGCTGTCACACTGATCTTGGATATTCAGCCTTCAGAACTGTGAGAAAGAAGTTTTTGTTGTTCATAAGGTACCTAGTCTGTGGTATTTTGTTATAGCAGCCTGAATGGACAGAGAATGAGGCCATCCATTATTCTGTTTACAATAGTAGGGAATACTGATTTTGTAATATCTATTAGTCATCAGGGTAGACATGTTGAAAGGGAGTTGGTAAAAACAAACAAAAAAACTGGAGTTCATTAGTGAGGTAGAGATTGGACTTATTAATATGGAAAATAAATAACAAGTGATAAAGTTAGTGTTTATGTAATTTTCTTATGATTCATTTTCTGTATCTATAAAAGTATATTAATAATATCACCTACCTTGCAGTGTTCTAATTTGAATTAAAACAAAATACAAGTGCTAAGTAAGAGTTTTTATTATAAGGAGAAATTATAGCTAAATTTGGAATTTCTGAAATTTAGTCAGAAGAAGGTGAGAGCATGTAGAATCAGCAAAGAAGAATGAAGTAAGAGGTATCCTGGCAGAGTATCAAGGAAAATATTTCAATACTGAAAGAGGGAAAAATGGTGTCAAATGTTGTTTTGAGAGTTCATCTTGCTTTGCTACATCGAGATCCCTTTATATGGAAGGTGTCAGTAGAAAGTTGGAAGCAAAAACTGATTCAAGTGGGCTATATGGAAAATAGGAGGATAGGAAATGGAGGTAAAATATAAAACATTTTCATGAGGAGTTTTGCTTAAAGCAAAGAAATAGGTAAGTAGCTATGGGAGGTAGAGATAAATTAGATTTGTTTGCTTTTTAATATGGGATGCATTAAAGAATGTTTATATGCTCTGGAGATAGTCTAGTAAAGAGAATAAATTGATGACACAGGAAGGAAAGTCCAAGAGAAAGGACAAAGTCCATGAGAAAGCAAGTAAATCTAGTGTCCGAGTGGAAGGGCTGGCCACAGGAATACAGATATATGGTTTTCATTGTCACTGGAGGGAAGACAAAGTATGGGTGTCTGCATTCTTGTAGTTTTGTATAAACAATAGTGGGGGTATGTGGAAGCTCTTGTGTTACAGCTTTTATTTCAAAGTTACACAAGAAGAGAGGGGAAAGCATGAAACAGTTTTTTAGAGAACTGGAAAGTAACTTGTCTATGGATATATAATCCAATAATGAAGTATAGCTGAAAACTCGAGGTCATCATCATAAATATAAAACTAAGCTATTTAGCAATGTTGACTGTTCTTATCAGACAAATTCAGTTTCACAGTTCAGGTATAGAGCAGGCAGAAAATGGAGGTTTGCCATGGTTGGAATACTTAATGTAATAAAAATAAAAATGGAAAGAAAAGACAAAGGGATTAAGAATGGCTGCAAGAGAGCAATTATAATGATGTGCTCTAGACCATGAGTTGAGTAAAGAGCGAAATGATATGAGGTGAACAATGGGTGATAAAAAAGGTGGCAAGGTCAAGGGTTTATATATCTGATTTGTTTTGAAAATTTGTTGAATAGAAATTCTAGTCTTCAGTCTCTAAGAATATTAGTGGAACTCTCACTTGACTTTTTACCTCACTGTCCCCTGATCCTGGCCTTCTGCTGGCCTTCTGATCACTGTGATGCTAGTGACAATATTAGGGAGTCATGTCTAAGTGTGATTTTGTATTAAACTTAAACATTGCAGCTTCTCTAGAGTTAGATCTTATGGTTATTTCATTGCTTCCCAAACTTCCTCAAACACTAAACAAAAACCCATTTAGCAGGCATATTGCTGATATGCATGTATATATGTATGTATGTATTCTCCTTCAATCCATTTTGCTGTATTAAATTCTGATATCTTATTCTTTTTTTAAAAGATTATTTATTTTAGAGAGAGAGAGCATGAGTTGGAAGAGGGGCAGAAGGGGAGGAGGAGGGAGCGGCAGAGGAAGAGAGAATCTGAAGCAGATTCCGCTGGGAGCGTGGAGCCCCACGTGGGACTCAGCTCAGTCTCATGACAGCAAGATCATAACCTGAGTGGAAACAAAGAGTTAGACACTTAACTGACTGAATCGTGCAGGCACCCCTGATATTTTATTCTTGGTCACATCTCCCTATATGTTTGCTCTCTCTTCTCCTGTTACCATATCATCCATTCTACCCTCCTTAAGGAAACACCCTATTCTTTAATTTTTCATTTTTCTTCCAACTTTCCACCACTCAACCTACAAATTTTACTGTAAGTATATACTTTACCCCAATATCATAGAATAAGATGACTTTCCTCCTAGCCAAAGGAAATCGTATTTCCTGTCTAAGAACTGCTTATATCAGTCACCTCATCTGTTCTCTAACAGTAGCCTTCTCTCCATGAACTTTACTCTTCCATCAATAAAAATGATCAAGTCTTTCTCATTTCCTTCTCTGTCAAGATCCCTTTACTCTTTCCTTCCCATTTTTAGCCAAGTTTCATGAAAGATATATATTTTTTTATTATGATTTTACTCACCCATCCTCCATCTCTCCCACTACTTATTTAGACATCAACCCAGTACATGTCTTCTACTTCTTTCATCTACCAATGCTACTTTATCAATCCCATGAGATTCCTTCTAGTTATAAATCTAATGGGTAATTTTTAGTCTCTTAGGTTACTAGAATCCTTTGATTTTTCTGAGAATGCTCATGTCTACTTTAAACTAATTTCTTCCTTTTAGTCATGGATCCTCATTCACCAAGTTCTTCTACCTTTCTGGCCATCTATTATCATCCTTTGTGAATATCTTTTTTTTTTTTTTTTTTTTAGCTTTGTAGTCCTTCATGTTTGATCCCGGTCTACTGCTTTTCTCTCTTCATACGCATCTTGGCCATCCTTTGCACTGAATTATTTTAACTCCCGAAGATTTAAAATATATCTCCAGTGTTCCTCCTTGTTCTTGAGACATGTACACAAATGTTTTCTGCATAGATGAGTTTGAAGAGCTCAGAATTCATAATTTTCTTAACTTGTCATAATATATAGCTCTGTTGGTGGTATAACTATCTAGTAACATAAACCAGAAATGTTAAGGATACCCATGAGATTTTATATCCTTTTCCCAAGTATCTAACACCTAATATATTGTGACAGAAATGTTTTCTGAATGTGTATTTGAATGTTTGATTTTTTCACTCTATTCCTATTTTCACTGTTCTTGTTCATATCTTATCAAATCCCTTCCAGAACATTTAAATTATTATTTTACTACACTATAAAAAGTTCAACAAAGTTGCTGTAAAGAGAGTAAAGCTAAGTTCTTAACAGGGAAGGCAATGCTTCTATAACCTGGCCCCCTATTTCTCTCTTTCTTCACATTTCTTGTAATTTCTGCTCCAATGATACTGAATTATATGCAATTCATTCACGTACCATTTTTCATCAGTATATATCCTTAGTCATGTCTCCCAGTTCCTGGAAGGATCTCTCTAAATTATTTTACTTGGCTAACTTTCATTCTTCATTACTCAATTCAAGTAACACCCCCTTAGGACATTTTGCCTGCAAACCCGGATAATGATAAAGGCTCTACCAGCTACACATAGAAATTTCTGTTTATGTGTGTCCCTCCCCTTCTAGTAGTGATCATACCTTCTTGGGAAAACTATATCATTTCTATTTTCATTATCAATGTGGAGCACAGTACCTGACATGTATAAACTAAAAATCACACTATGTCTGGTAAATATGGCTACTCTAGAATATTTCTAACAGTAGACCTGTACCCTATCAGCAGGAAATTATGTTTTTTCTGGTTATGGTAATAGTTAATATTTCCTGAATATCTACTATGTGCCAGACACAGTGTTCTGTTTCTCACTTGAATTATCCCTGAAAAGTATTTGTTATTATTCTCTCAGCTGAAAGAATTAGGGCACAGAGAGGTTAAAGTATTTAACCATGATTACAAATTAGTCAGTGGCAGACATTGATTTCGAAATCTGAGAATCACAGTCTAATTGGTGTTTTGAGCTTATATCCTGTTCTTGTACGGTGGATTTTCACCTTCAATTTTCTGGAAAGAGATTAAAACAGTATATATTATTTTTATTTACTTACTTAGAGTTCAAAGTCAGATGATTGGTAGGTCTAGATATAACTGTACATATCTCTATGACTATAATGATATTGAAAAAAATAGAGCTGTGTCTCCACGTACAGATAGAATAATAGTAATCTTTAGCCACCTGAATTTGAAATACATAATACCAAATAACAAGTGTCCAAGAACAAGCACTGTGGCTGTAAATGGTTATTCAGAAGCCATATCCCAGCAAAGTCAGCAATCCAATAATGCACTGACATTTTATTGTTGATATATGTAATGTGTTATCTAGTATAAGCTATTACAAGATCTGCATGAGGAGAAATCAGGATAATAGGATCCATGAATGAAAGGTTCAGTAACAAAAAAAGAGGAGGAAGGAAAAGCCTGTTCAGGGGAATTTGAAAGGAAGTCTGAAAAAGCTCTTACATAGAAGGCCAGGTTTACATTATACATTGGCATATGTGGGAGTGCTCATTGCAATATCCCCAAATCCAGTATAATCTTTTCATTGTGAAAGTTATCATGGTTTTGAATCAATTTTATATGGGGATTCTGTTTGAGCTTCCAGGAAATTTGGGCCATTCAAACTCAATTTCCTTTAGGTGAAAAAAATTACTTTCCCTTCTTTGAACAGACATCTTCTGCTACCTGATATACATACTTCAAATTCCTGGGGGCCAAAAAACAAAATATAGAGGTCAAATTATTCACATTCAGTTTAGAGTTTAAAAAATATTTTATTTTATTTTTTTTATTTTTATTTTTTTTTAAGATTTTATTTATTTATTTGACAGAGAGAGAAACACAGCGAGAGAGGGAACACAAGCAGGGGCAGAGGGAGAGGGGGAAGCAGGCCTCCCACCAAGCAGGGAGCCCGATGCGGGGCTCGACCCCAGGACACTGGGATCATGACCTGAGCCGAAGGCAGATGCTTAACGACTGAGCCACCCAGGCGCCCCTAAAAAATATTTTAAAGGTCAGACTCTAATATGTGTCAAGGAAACCTTATGTTCATTCAAAGAGCATTTTATTACAGTTGCAGAGTCTAATACTGTCCATGAATCCTTTTCCCTAAGCATAAGCCTGCAAAATTATCTGCTGATAGAGTCATAGAGTTCTAAAAACAGGGAGACTGGGCATGCTTTGGAAAGAGTTGAAAGGCTATCATCACTTCATGTGTCAGCCTTCAAGCTAAAAATCCCTAGTGTAGTAGGCTTGGGGATTCATATGTGTTTGTGGCATCATTACACAAAGTGCTACAGCCCATTCCATTCAGCTTCTGAAGATGTTTCTTCCGTCTCACCTACACAGTATAATGAAGATCAAAGAACGAGAAAAGTCCTTCCCAGTGATTTTTGGAATTTGGAGTATAGGGAAGTCTCCTTTAGTTTATTCGGGCTTATTCTGGGAAATATGAAGCCCATGAAGTCTGATTATTCATTTTTTTTCATTTAAAAATGTGTACAGATTCTTAAATTGTTCCTTAATTCAAAGTTTTCCTTATAAAAATACTGGATGCAGTGAGAGAATTATATATGCATGTATGTGTGTATGTGTATATATATATATATTTGACTTCTTAAGGCAGTGCTTATACTTTTTAATTGGTGAGCATGGGAACAGCAAAAGCCAGCAATGACCATCTTCAGCCATATTTAAATCCTTGTCCACCACTCCTCTATGGCAAGGGATATGATAGAAAGTAATTCTGAATCTCTGTTTAATTCCATTGCTATGTTGCTTAGTACAATAGCCTTTGCATATTTTTTAATATTATATATCACACAATGGACATGTTCTTACCAAACTTTCCCTAAGTAGTCTATATGCTACAACTTTTATTTATTTACCCATTAAATGTTTATTGAATACCTTCTATGTAATACACTGTAATACTGGAGGCTTTATGATGAGTGCTCCTCCTATTCAGCCAAATATAGTTGTCCCTAGTCACCCTTTGGATCACATAATAACACTGATAATGATAGCAATGGTGAGGAGCATAAAGAGGCAGCAAACAATTGGTAAGTGCTTTGGCATGTAATTATATGTATTTCTATCAATCTGAGGCATATATAATATTACTAATATAAGCATACTGAACCTCACAGGGTTAAGTATCTTGCCAAAGTCACAAAGTCAGTTAGCCACAGAGTTGAAATCCAAATTCAAGCTGTTTTGACTCCAAAGCTAAATCTTCAACTTCTATGAAACTACATCTGTAAATTCAAACTCCTTTCATGTCCTGTAAATGCATCTGTTTCACTTGATCCCATTATGTTTGTCTCACTTTTCTACCAGCCCCACTCTAGTGACATGAATATAACATGCACTCACTTTTTTGAATTACAAAATCTGCATTTTCTATGCCTAGAAACTTCCTTCTTCTTTTTGTTTTTCCCTCTCTTAAATCTTATCTCTTCCAAGAAGCTTTAAATTTTCAAGTTCTGATTATTTTCCAATTCCCAAACACTTAGTTTATGATTGTATAGCAAGAGATTTAAAGAAAGGGGGGAAATCCTTTAAGTTTGCCGCTCAAACTCAGAGTTAAGGAGCCAATCAGGAGAAAGGGATAAGAAAATGGGCTTCCAGAAGGGGTGTACTAACCCTGCCCAGATCCTCCCTTTTCAGAGCTTACTCAGCTTTATTCTACTGGGAAACAAAGGCAGGAGGATGGATTTGCTGTCTGTCAATTCCCCAGGCTAAAAGAAGGAGATCAAAAGGATCTATAAAAAAACTGTTGGGCTATAGTGAGATATTGTTTGTTTGGTTTGAACTATTTAACTGGTCAAGAAGGTTTTGGTCAAGAAGGTTTTCCATAGGATCTAGGGTACAAAAGGGATGAAAACAGCTGCAGTTTCACTGTCAAAGGACGGGGGAGGGTTGGAATGTTAAAGGAACAGACAAATTGGGTATAAGGTACACAACTACATGGTCAACTAATCTTCAACAAAGCAGGAAAGACTATCCAATGGAAAAAAGACAGTCTCTTCAACAAATGGTATTGGGCAAACTAGACAGCAACATGCAAAAGAATGAAACTAGACCACTTTCCTACACCAGGCACAAAAATAAATTCAAAATGGATAAAAGACCTAAATGTAGGGTAGGAAACCATCAAAATCCTAGAGGAGAACACAGGCAGCAACCTCTTTGACCTCAGCCACAGCATCTTTGTACTAGACATGTCATTGGAGGCAAGGCAAACAAAAGCAAAAATGAAATATTGGGACTTCATCAAGATAAATGCTTCTGCACAGTGAAGGAAATAATCAGAAACTAAAAGGCAGCCTACAGAATGGTTGAAGATATTTGCAAATGACATACCTGATAAAGGGTTAGTATCCAAAATCTATAAAGAACTTACCAAACTCAACACCCCAAAAACAAATAACCCAGTTAAGAAATGGGCAGAAGATATGAATTGGCATTAAAAAAAAAAAAAAAGACATAAGGATGGCTAATAGACACATGAAAAGATGCTCAACATCACACATTATCGGTGAAATACAAATCAAAACCATGATGTGATAATACCTTACACCTGTCAGAATGGCTAACATTAATAACAGAAGAAAACAAATGTTAGCAAGGATGTGCAGAAAGGGGAACCCTTTTATACTATTGATGGGAATGCAAATGAAAATGCTATGGAGTTTCCTCAAAAGTTAAAAATAGAACTACCCTATAACCCAGCAATTGCACTGCTAGGTATTTACCCAAAGGAAACAAAAATACTGATTGAAGGGGCATATGCACCCTGATGTTTATAGCATCATTATCAACAATAGCCAAACTATGGGAAGAGCCCAAGTGTCCATTGAGACTGATAAATGGATAAAGATGTAGAGTAATATATGTATTATATATATAATATATCTCAGGAATATTACTCAGCCATCCAAAAAGAAATGGAATCTTGCCATGTGCAATGATATGTATGGAGCTAGAATGTATTATGCTAAGCGAAATAGGTCAGTCAGAGAAAGACGAATACCATGATTTCACTCATATGGGGAATATAGGAAACAAAGCAGATGGACCTGTGGGGCGGGGGGGGAAGTGAAGGAGAGTGGGGAGGAAAACCATAAGAGACACTTAATGATAGAAAACAAACTGAGCGTTGATGGAGGGAGGTAGGTGGGGGATGGGCTAAATGGGTGATGGGTATAAAGGAGGGCACTTTGTTATGATGAGCACTGGGTATTATATGTAAGTGAGCAATCACTAAATTCTACTCCTGAAACCAGTTTTACACTCTATGTCACCTAACTAGAATTTAAAGGAAAAATTTGGAAGAAAAAAATTGAGTATAAGGCATGTGCCCCCAGGACAGCAGTGCATATGCACAGTGCAGACAGCAATAGTAAATCCGTAGACTTAGTGAAAACAGTAGCCCTGGAGAAGCATTTGCTTGGTGGCAGTGGTGTTTCAGAAATGTGACATTCATCCTTGGTAGTGGCAACATCAGAGTTAAGAGGCCTCCAGCTACTTTGAAGCTGCTGTAATCCACTTAAAAACACTGGAAACTAAGAGACTAGGTTGTGAAGGATCCTGAGTTTACCTCCTTCACCCCCTCTTTTTTGGAGGTAGAATTTGAACTAGACTAGGTCTAATTAATACTGTAGTAGGGTAGAAAAGTATTGTTATTTGCTACCTCAACTTTACCTTCAGCTCGTTGTAGCCTGACAGAAGACAGAACAAAACCCATTACTGCTGCTGATTATGTTTATTTGCATTTTTTATTTTTATATTTAGTTACATATGTTTTATAAATTGTTGGAATCTTAACTGTATTTCATTTATTTATGCAATAAACATTATTGAAGTCCTGTGCTAAAAACCAAGTGCACATTGGTGATATGTTCTCTGTCTTTATTGAGATTAATGTTTAGAAAAGAATCAGAGAGAAAATAAACAAGCAAATATTAATTAAAAGTTGTGGTAAGATGAATGTAAGAAAGAAATTCGAGAAGGTGGAGCAGTGGTGATGGAGGAAAGTAAGGAGGTATTTGAATAAGTATTAGGGAAGTGATCTTTAGGCTGAGATCTAAAGGATAAGGGCCCACAAACCATGTAAGGGGAGAGAATGATGGCTGCAGGGGTAAGGATTAGGTTAAATTAAGGGTCTAAGACAGGGAAGGGTTTAGTGTTTTTGAGGACAGTAAGGTATCCTGTGGTGCTAAAGCATACTAGACAGGGAGGAGAGCAAAAAGATGAAGATGGAAATATAGGGGGTAGGGTCTAGATAATGGAGAGCCCTGGAGGACAAGATGAAGTTGTTAGATTCACTTGGGGTGGTAGTTAGGAGCACAGACTGAAACCAGACTTTGTTCATAGAATCTAGCTCTTAGCATTTAGTAGCTGTGTGGTTTTGGGGAAGTTACTTAACTTTTCTGTACTTCAGATTTTTTACCTGTAAATATGGGGATAGTAATAGGACCTATTTCATAGGGTTGTTTTGAGGAATATTAGAATTAGTAAATGTGAAGTAGTATGAGAGAAAGAGAGAGGTACTTTTAATCAGAGGAGTATGAGAGAGAGGGGTACTTTTAACCAGAGGAGTGGTATGGTAAGAGTAGTATTTTAAAGATATAACAAAATGACTGTTGATGGAGGATAGGTAAGAAAATGAAGAACTGATATGGAGAGGATAAAAAAATGTAATTGTAGGGTCTTAATAAACTATTTTGACATTAAATGTTATTCACTGATTCTGCAACATATTCTACTTTGTACTCTTCTTTTTTCTGTTACCCTTCTCTCTTTGAATACTTTTAACTTGCTTGATTATTTAGTATGAAGGTCATATGTCATAATAATAATGTAGTGGCAAAAATTATTTTGAATAGCTATGTCATCTCTTGAAGAATTGTAAAGACTAGAATTTATTTTATTAAACTGAAAAATTGGAAATAAAGTTGTTCCTAATTAATTCATTTGTTCAGCAGACATTTATTGAACACTAATTATATGTCAGACATTCTTCTAGTTGTTTAGAATGTAGAACAAAAGCCTGCCTTATGACATTTACATTGTTTTTGGTAAGGCAAAGTCAGTGACCTGACATAGTTGAAAATTCTATGCCTGAGAGATAGGTGCTCAAAACTATAAAATAAATATTAATAAATATTAAATATTCTAGTTAGTGTATTAACATTTCCCTCAGCTTGACTAAACTTTAGATGGGTTTCTTTCTTTTCTTTTCTTTTTTTTAAAGATTTTATGTATTCATTTGACCGAGAGAGACAGAGCGAGAGAGGGAACACAAGCAGGGGGAGTGGGAGAAGGAGAAGCAGGCTTCCTGTGGAGCAGGGAGCCCGATGCGGGGCTCGATCCCAGGACCCCGGGATCACAGCCTGAGCCGAAGGCAGACGCTCAACAACTGAGCCACCCAGGCGCCCCTAGATGGGTTTCTTTCTGACACTAGGACCTGACCTCTCTTTTCTTAGAACATTTTCTTTAGAAAACTTGTCATTTTAAAATCTTTCTCTGCCCCTTTTAGATATACATCTTCATACAAGTCTCTTGCCAATTTTTTGACCCAGGAATGTCTTTCTCAAGGACCTAGGAGCCATTCCTTTGAAATGTAATCATCAAGAAAGATTGTGTCCCCACATCCCAGTCAGAATAGGAGGATAATAGCCTAGTTTTTGATAGGCACCAATTAGCAAACACAGATGGCTTCATCACAGAGAAAACATTTGCAAACTTAGTAATAACTCAATGTTCACCACAAAGCCCATTGACTAACCTCCTCCATACATTCTCTAGTACTTAACCACTAGCTCCCAGCATTTAAAACATTCTTGCTTTTTGTTTCAACAGAGTTGAGTTTAAATGGTGTTCTGGTTTTTCTTTTATATTGTTGCAGTCTTAGTAAAGTTTCCTAACCAGTTGAAATGTGTCTGGTGCAATTTTTTCTTTGATATAACTACATAAAGCTATAGCACAATCTATAGATGATTAAGGAAATGTAATTTTGTTGAAGATTTTAATGTAATTATTTAAAGAAGGGGGAAAGTGAATATATGAGTATGTATGGGTATGTAAGTGTATAAAACATGTTGAAAGCAGTATCAATAGGAACAATATCTGAAATCAGTCAATATCTGAAATTTATGGAGAAAAAGTTCAGAAATCTGCATTGTCTAAAATAAGATGAGAAAATTCCCAAGAATGATTAAAAACTAAATAATGTCTGACAAAAAATGAAAACCAAAAAAAAAAAAAAAAAAAAACAGAAAGATCTTGACAGTTGACTGCATATATGCAGTTTATGAGGAAAAATTAAAAAAAAAAAACTCCCTAAATGTCAATGTACACCAAAAAATACTGGAAATATGCTGTGTAAATTATGCTAGCCTGGTAATAAAGTATTTGCAAGTGATGGGAGCAATTTTAAATCAATGCATTTGTCCAACAAGTAGCCAATAGGGAAATTTAATTGTGAAATTCATGCTTATTATCTTCACTTAAAATGAATTCTATCAACCAGTTTGAGCCAAATTACCATATATATTAGACCCTATTCACACAATAGACAAAAAGTACATTAATTTGTGCTTTGAGAGAGACTTCCTACATCTAACTTTTTAAGCCCAGAGAAGAAAAAAAAATGCACATCCATACCTTATAGACTGAGTGATAATGGGTAAGCGAATTTCAGTGTTTTACAAAAAAGAATCAAGCCTTGGAATAGTATCCATCATCTTGCACACCCAGGCAGTTGAGATTCAGTTGACATTAGCTAAAAAAACAAAAATATACAGGGTTAGGAGCCAAAGTTTTCTCCTTTTGAGTTAAATGAGATGACTTGGTAGCCGACATCGGTTATTTAATATCTAACAGATATTTCTGTAGTTCTAATGATTTATCTCATGTATCACCGAAGAGTGGAAAAATAAATGTACATTTTATCTGCGTGACAGTGATAATCATAATTCAATTTTTGCATCTATGACAAGAGTAGAAAGACCTGGTAAAAACTAAAATTAGGCATTTATATAGGCTAATATGCCTGCAAATATGGTGTGTTTAATTGGCTCTTTTCTGAGAACTTCCTTGAATTAAATTTTAATGGAGAAACTTTGTTCAAAGTTTATGCCTTACATAGTTTGTGCTGTGGTACTTAAATAAAATTTAAATATACATCAAAATCAGGTTGGGTGCTATTAAAGGGAAGAAAGTATTCAGGATATACCAAAGAAATCATCAAAGTAAATTAAAAATAAGTTTTAACAGATCTTCTCTTGATCAGGTAAAACTAAATACAAAAGATATGTTTAGATGGGAAAAGTAAAAGAATTTAATGTTCTTTGGTTGCCCCTGTTAAATCTCTCAAAGTTATCTTGTTAGATGTTGGCAATTTGTTGCATATTTAGTTTAAATTAAAATGTGCTAAAATGCCAATCATAAAGATCTCCCTTGTATATTGTCTACAGTACTTTTTATTTTTATTTTATTTTTATTTTTTTAATTTTTTTTAAAGATTTTATTTATTTATTCATGAGAGACAGAGAGAGAGAAGCAGAGGGAGAAGCAGGCTCCCAAGGAGCAGGGAGCCCGATGTGGGACTTGATCCCAGGACCCTGGGATCATGACCTGAGCTGAAGGCAGACGCTTAACGACTGAGCCACCCAGGTACCCTTATCATGTAAGTTTTAATGCAGGGAAGGAAGGACAGATATAGAGTATGGAGAATTGCTGTGAATACATGCGCCTCAGTCGGGGACTCAATATCAAGGAGTCACCTAAAGGTAAGTGACACTTAGGACAGGAAGGAGGCAGTGGCTTGGGAAGATTGAACTGACTCACAAAAGGAAATGAAAGTGGGGTTCACAGATAAACTTGAGTGACTAAAAAAGCTTAATCATTTTCCTGGATTATTATCTGGTTAATCGTTTTTAACTTTTTTGTTTATGTTAGTATATTTTCTTGGGAAAGAATATGTAGGTTATCAAGCAGATTAAGAACAATGGGCTGTGGGACACCTGGGTGGCTCAGTTGGTTAAGCTTTTGCTTTCGGCATGGGTCATGATCTCAGGGTCCTGGGATCGAATTCCGCATTGGGCTCTCTGCTTGGCAGGGAGTCTGCTTCTCCCTCTCATTCTCCCTCTGTGCTCTCTCTCTCTAAAATAAATAAATAGTATCTTAAAGCAAAGGACAAAACAAGAACAATGGGCTGTGTAAGTTATGCCTTCTTGACACAATGGGAAAATGTAAGTTCCATAATTGTTAACACAAGAAATAGAAGTTGCTTCTGTTTTTGATAGAAGGAAGTGTTGAGAGAAGAAGGTTCTCCCTAGAAGCTTGTAAATATTGTGATTGGTATTTACATGGCTGAGAAATCCCAGATGTATGCATTCTACATAGATTTCAAGTGGGGTAAAATTACATATTATACCCAGTTCTCTTTTAAAATGTATAAGCTGTCTAATGAAAATAGTTAGACAAGTAATTCTAATTATTTTCCTTATATTGCATTAATAAGTAAAAATGTAATTAGAGAAATGAACACTCTTTTGTGGACCATTTATTTGTTTATATTTTTAAAGGTGTACAACATGATGATTTAATATACATATGCATTGTGAAATGATTACCAAAATCAAGTTAACACATCCATCACCTCACATGTATGGTGTTTTGTTGTTGTTGTTGTTGTTGTTGTTGTTGTTGTTGTTTTTAATGTATGGTAAGAACAGTTAAGATCTACTCTCTTAGCAAATTTCAGGTATACTTAACTGTATTTGCCATGCTGTACATTAGATCCCATGAACTCATTCATCTTAAAAGTGAAAGACGAACCATGAGACTATGGACTCTGAGAAACTGAGGGTTCTGGGGGTGGGGCTGGGGGGATGGGTTAGCCTGGTGATGGGTATTAAAGAGGGCACATACTAAATGGAGCACTGGGTGTTATACACAAACAATGAATCATGGAACACTACATCAAAAACTAATGATGTATGGTGATTCACAGAACATAATAAAATATAAAAAAAAGTGAAAGTGTGTAACTTTTGACCAATACCTTCCCATTCACCCTGGCCCACCCCACTCTCATTTTCTGGAAGCCACTGTTCTGTTCTCTGTTACTATGAGTTCATCCTTTTTTAGATTCCACATATAAGTGAGATCATGCAGTATTTGTCTTTCTCTGTCTAGTTTATGTCAGTGAGCATAATGTCCAGATTTATCCATGTTGTTGCAAATAGCAGGATTTCCTTTTATGGCTGAATAATATTCCATTATATATGACATTATCCATTCATGGACATCTAAATTGTTTCCATATCTTGGCTATGATGAATAATTCTGCAGTGAATATGGGAGTGCAGATAACTCTTCAAGATAGTGATTTCATCTCCTTTGGTTATATACCCAGAAGTGGGATTGATGAATCATGTCATAGTTCTATTTTTTAAATATTTATTTATTTGAGAGAGGGAGGGAGGGGCAGAGGGAGAGGGACAGAGAGAATGCTAAGCAGACTCCTCACTGAGCATGGAACCCAACATGGAGCTCAATCTCACGACCCTGAGCTCATGACCTGAGCTGAAATTAAGAGTCAAATGCTTAAGGGACTGAGCCACCCAGGTGCCCTGTGGTAGTTCTATTTTTAATTGTTTTGAGGAACCTTCATAATGCTTTCAGTAGTACCAATTTACATTCCCAGCGCAGTATACAAAGTGATTCCCTTTTCTGGGTATCTTCAACAGCATCTGTTATCTCTTGTCTTTTTGATAATAGCCATCCTACCAGAGTGAAGTGCTCTCTCATTGTGGTTTGATTTGCATTTCGATGATTATTAGTGATGTTGAGCACATTTTCATGTCCCTGTTGGCCGTTTGTGTGTCTTTTTTCAAAACAAAAACAAAAACAAAATGCTTATTTAGATCCTTGCCCATATTTTAATTGTATTATTTGTTTTTGTTTGTTTGCTAGTGAGTTATATAAGTTCTTTATATATATCAGATATTAATCCCTTATCAGATACATGGTTTGCAAATATTTTCTCCCATTCTATAGATTGCCTTTTTATTTTGTTGGTCACTTTCTTCAATGTACAGAAGCTTTCTAGTTTGATGTAGTCTTACTGTTCTGTTTTTGTTTTTGTTGCTTATGTTTTTCATGTCGTATCCAAAAACTCATTGTTACAACCAATAACAATGAATTTTTTTCTCTGTTTTCTTCTAGAAGGTTTTTTTTTTTTATCTACTATCTTCTTGATCTGAGTGACTCATAGCTGCACCTAAATTAATACAATAGCCTCCTATCTGGTTTCACTTATTCCCACTCCCATCCCCACCCTCACTGCAGTCACTGTACAACAATTTGAGTGATTCCTTAACACATAAGTAAAGTCATGTCTTTCTTCTCTTCAAAATTTCATGGAGCTTTACCTTATATTCAGAGTAAAAGCTAGTCCATAAAATGACCAACAGAGACATATATGATTTGACTCATCATTTACCTCATTCACCTCTCCTGCCTCTCTCCCAGGTTTCTACTCTTTTGTAGTCCACTCTAGAGTATTTATACTTACTGTTTCTTCTAGATATCTCCTCCACAGATGTCTGCAAAGTTGAATTGCTCTCATATTTCCCTTTACCTTTAATCAAATGTCACTATATCAGAGAATTCCCTAATCATTTAAAAGGAAGGAAGGAAGGAAGAAAGGAAGGAGAGAAAAGGGAAGATGGAAAATAGATGAGCCAAAGGCATAACTCTTTATCAAAGGAATTTAGGAAATAAATTTCTACTAGTCTTATGAAAAGCAAGATATAGAAGGTAAATTTTTCCCAGATATCAATGGATATGTGTCTCGTAATCTTTGTAATGTCATATTTGTAAATGTGTGAATGTTTAGGGAAACTTCCATATAGTCATGAGTGACTGATTTCCTTGAGTCAACACTCAACATTTCCTCTCTTTCTATTGCAAAATTTTAATACCATTTTAATTCATTAAAATATGCAAATATAATAGTATATAAGCTATATATAATAAAGAATACAACTTATATAAAACTTATACATATAATTTTATTTATTGCTACAAATAAAAATGAACTTTTTGTCTATGGCATAGTTTTACTATTTTAAAATGGTATTAGTTTTTTCATTAAAAGATTAATGAGATAGATTTTTCACATACTAACTGCAGGATCAAGTATAATACAAGGATTTATATTTAATTCAGTAATTTTAAAACATAAAGATAAAAGTAAGGCAAATATTCTAATAGAACTGCAGGATCAGGATATACTAATAGAATCTTAATTTGATAAAAAATCTAGAATATCCAGTAATTCCTGTTCTCTCTAAAAACTCACAGGTGGAGGTGAGATTTCATTTATTCTGCCTTTCAATGATATAAATTCCTTGAGGCCTTCTTTATTATAGTTCCATAATTCTTCTTTAGAAAAAGACAGAGTCTGCATTACTTCTTTTATAAAGATCATTGTAGAATCGATAAGCAACATTCTAAATTCATTCTTCGCATCAGCAGGTTCTCTTTCTGTTCTCTTATCCTGACAGCTTTTGCTGTACAATGGCATCTGAGGTTGTCACTAGATCTTCAGCATCAGGTTTCCCTAGCAACGTAAGGCTTTTTTCTTTCTCCCACTGTCTGTATCTGAATTAAAAAAAAAAAAAAAAAAAATCTATTTGTAATAATCCCTGAAAACACAAGAAAACATTCAGTTCTGAGACGTATGAAGCTAGCAATGAAAATTGTGGGTAACAAATGAAATTGGAAATAATTAAATTATAGAGAAGTATTTTGCTTGTGGATTTATACAAAGCTCCAGATGGCTTTCTGTATTCATCTCCAGATTAGCTAAATAAAGGCCAAACCTTATGTCAGCCTGCACATGGCTTTAATGAGTTTACCTTTATACTACAACAGGTTAGGGCTTTTAGCGCCTTGTTTCAGAAGCCACATATAAAAGAAGCTTTATTTGATTAGGGTTCTGAGAAACAAAGTGAAACACACTAGGCATGTGCAGACATTAAGAGTAATCACAAGCATCCCAGAGTTGCAAGCTTCCTTGGCTAATGGTTGAAAATCAGGGGTAAGTTATACTTGATTCCACCTAGAAATTACTTGTTTATTACAAGATTACAAAACTGCGTAACTGAATTGAATACAACCACAAAGATCTCTATCAGTCATCATAAGCGTTTCTTTAACCAAGTATTTTACCTGTTCTCTACAAAATCTTTTTGCAAAATCTTTTTTGTCATATGCTTAAGGATATTCATTCTGTTTGAAACAAGAAAAATAAATGCTTTGTATTCTTTGGATTTGAAAACAAAGAATATAATGTTTGTCTCCTCTGAGGAATAGGATCTAGGGGAACACCAGGCTTTATTTAATCATAAAGTACTTATGATTGCTTGAGATTTTTAAAGTTTTCCCCCATTGTCCACTAGCATATATATTGCTATGAAATGTCAATTGCAAAATAAATTATATAATTTTTACATTTAGTTTTACAAAAAATGTTAACCATAAATCTGGAAATACTTAACTAAGTTTTTTGGAAGTGCCTTTTATTTTCATGTTAATATGCACTAATATGTTCCTCCTCAATGACACTCTAAAGGCAGCATTTCCTTTTGATATTGTTGTTAATTTAACTTCATATCTTATCAGATATGATGATTTATTTTTAAAAAGAAAATGTAAAGATGCTTTATGTGTCAAACAGCCTTACCTTATTAACATCCTATCAGTCTTATTTTATTATTTAGATGATTTATGCCTCAATAGGATTCATCAGTACTATTTAAATATTAAGATTTTTTTATCTTAAAAATATTTGGTTAATTATTGAAATATTCAGAAATTATGTGTTTTGAACCACTTATATTTACTTAGTATATGATTTTGAAATGACAGACTATTTCTTAAACTAAGGGTTAATTTTATTTTAAAAATTAATCAAGTAGTATTATGAAATATTGTCATAGGTACTAATATGAGTATATGTCTTTCTATCCTTCTGCCTAAAAATTACTAAATACTGAATTTCATAAAATATATATTATTATATGTGTGCATATAAATTTGTAATATTTGTTATGCTACATTGATATTACTATCTCTAATGGATTTTTTTAAATTTAAAAGTTAATATTCAGGTAGTAAGGATGTCAATTTATATTATTAAGAGGATTCAGGAAATATAATACTAGTAGATTAAGTGTGTTTATATTCTCAACCAAAATTGCAGTTGTTAATCAGATTTTTAAGAAATTATTAAGGAATTCTTTTAGTCTTTAACTTTCTGGAATGTTAAGTTACTATTACAATTTTAATTGGCTTAAAATTGCTTTTAAAGGGGCACCTGGGCACAGTTGTTTGAGCGTCCACCTCTTGGTTTCCGCTTGGGTTGTGATCTTGGGGTCCCGGGATCAAGCTTCGTGTTGGGCTCCATGCTCAGCGTGGAGTCTGCTTGGGACTCTCGCTCTCCTTCTGCCCCTCCTGTTCATGTTTTTTCTCTCTCTCTAAAATAAATGAATAAATCTTTATAAAAGATTGCTTTTAAAAACTAAGAAGATATTTAGGCCACTTTATATAGAAATGCAAAAGAAGTGATCTTAATTTTATCTTGATTAGTTTCATTTTATTTATTTTTAAAAACTTTATATGAGAGAGAGAGCATGAGTGGGGTGTGGAGGGAGGATCAGAGGCAGAGGGAGAAGCAGCCTCCCCACTGAGCAGGGAGTCCAACGTGGCTCAATCCCAGAACTCTGGGACCGTGACCTGAGCTGAAGGCAGACACTCAACCAACTGAGCCATCCAGGTGCCCCTAAAATAATTTTATAATTATTAATAATAAGTTTTACTCAGTATTCAAGAACTCAAATACCTAAATGTGAAGAAACTTCCATGTTGTAGCAGACAGAAAACATAAACACACACACACAAAGTGAAGGAGCAAATTTCAAAGATTTTCTGCCTTACAACTAGAGAATAGGTTTTGTGAGGACAAGGAAGCGGTGATTTCTCTTTTCAACTAAATCCTCAAACTCAGCACTGACTGTCATTTGGAGGCATTCAACAAATATTGAGTAAAACAAAATAAAATTAAATTAAATTGAGTAAATTAAAATTAAAAACAAACAAACGACAAAAAAAAAAAAAAAAAAAAAACAGCACCTGCATTGCATAACTTGTCTCGCTTTCCATTTCTACAGTTGCCTCAAAGCAATAGTAAGTTGCTTAGGGGAAAAAGGAAAAGGGGAAAGAAATAAAGGAAGTAAAACATTTCTGGTTGTCAACAAGCCCTTGTTAGCAATTACAGTATAAATTTTCATTTTATATGACTCAGTTTCTTTGATATCTGCCAGGTTCTTGCCCTAAAAGGTAGCATCTAGACTATTCAGTGTTCCCCATGTGTCCCTCAAGTTGTCAGGCTAATCATTTAATAATCTTAATAAAAATTTTATATGCTTGTTGAGGCTTACGGAAACTTCAGTGGTGTCCACACATCTTTGGAAGAGGCACTCTAAACAAATTTAAGTCTTCTTGCTACTTTCTATCCCAACTGACCTAAATAAATGCTTTATTTCACTTGTCTCTATAGTGAGAACCAAAAAGTGAAAAATTAAAGTGTACCACCTCACGTAAACGTGTGTTTCAGAGGATATTCTATTTTAAAGATAATAAAGCTAACATTTCTGAAGATCTTTCCTGAAAATAATGCTAAAGAAACAATCTTTATCTTTGAATAAACTAGAAGAAATGAAAATTATTAAATTACACCACAGGCTATATATTGGATTTTGCTTAAAGAGAACTTTAAGTGTGGGCGCCTGGGTGGCTCAGTTGGTTAAGCGACTGCCTTCGGCTCAGGTCATGATCCTGGAGTCCCGGGATCAAGTCCCACATCGGGCTCCCTGCTTAGCAGGGAGTCTGCTTCTCCCTCTGACCCTCCCCCCTCTTGTGCTCTTTCTCTCTCTCATTCTCTCTCTCTCAAATAAATAAATAAAATCTTAAAAAAAAAAAGAGAGAGAACTTTAATTGTATCATTGTCTTAGAAGGTTTAACAGGCTCCTGATGTTCTCAGAAAACTGATTTGAGAGCTTTGCATGGTGGTTTCTACTTTCCAGGTCATACTCACTTTAACCAAGTGAATTTTCTAATGTAGATGATCGAAATAGTAGCTATTAGATTTATAGTGCTAACAATCTTGAAGAAATATAAGGTATCTACCCTTTGGTTTTACACTCTATATTTTGAAAAGCTACACAGAAATCAAATATAATTGAAGCATAAATTATAAATTTATACCAATATGTTATTTTACATCAAGAAATAAAACAGCATCAGAATCTGGAGAGATACCGTCTTCATCAAAACATGCTTTTTCCTTTGAAACAAAATATGTAACCTGAATTATAATTTTAACTGTACTTGTTGAATTTAGAATCTGAGTAGGGAAATAGTAGATTAGCATGGTAGTTGAGTATGGGCTCTGAAGTCAGACACGTATGGCTGAAGACTCTTTGTCACTCATTAGCTTTGCAAATTTGAACAAATTAATTTTGCTCATTCATGAAATTGAGGTAAAAGTACATATCTTATCTGGTTGAGTTGAGTATTAAATATAATATTGCATGTGATATGCTTATTGCAGTATCTATGAATTAAGAATTCAACTCATGTTAAGGATTATGCATTATTAGGTGATTTACATGCTTTATAACACGCCAAAAAAAAATGCCCAAAGTTTCCATGTGTACAATGGAGGTATATTTAACACTGGGATTGTACCAGTGGAGTTTTTATGTGAGAATTTGCTTCACCTTAGAATTCTATTGCCTCAAGGGTTGGCCTGGTGGTGGGTATTAAAGAGGGCACGTTCTGCATGGAGCACTGGGTGTTGTACGCAAACAATGAATCATGGAACACTACATCAAAAACTAATGGTGTAATGTATGGTGATTAATATAACATAAAAAAAAAAGAATTCTATTGCCTCTATGGCTTCTTTTCAGCTTCCTTCTCAAGGACCCTCACTTCTAATTCACTCAGTCATTCTCCAGACATGCTAAGAGTGCTGTTATGAGATTACAGCCAGATCTGACAGCATTAGCAGACATCTTTAAAGTGACTTTGTAGCTCCATGGCAATCTATTACATGATAGATTTACACTTAATGTTCAGAAGGCAATTTATTTCTCTCTTCTCAAACCTTGGGGAGAACCTTATTAGACTTTCCAAATATCAGTAGCACACTTTATTCATGATAATGTCAGCATCTCACAATTTTAGAAAAACATATTTATCAGAACTCAGAGAGCTTTCTTCCAAAGTAATAATTTGGTGTTCTTAGAATTATAAGTTAAATATAAATGGGGATAATAAATGGACAATTTTGATATTTTTCAATATGAAGAGAAACTCAATTTTTTATTTGGATAAAGTAAATATATATGGAACCAATACATTTTGCTAATTCAAATTTTTAATATATTCTTAATAAAATTTTAATATTATGTCTATTTATAGTTAATATATAATTAAATGGTTTTTTAAATGTATCATTCACATTTTAGGATATAAATTTGAATGTCATCAACTAACATAATTAAATTTATAAAAATATTCCCTCAAATAAGCTAAATAATTTCTTATATAAATTTGTAAGGCAGTTTGTAGGCTGGAGATGCATGGGATAGTCAATGTGGCAGCTTTGTGTCTTAACACAGGCAGAATTCCTTCTTCCTTGGGGAATCTCAGTCTTTTCTCTTAAGGCCTTCAAATGATTGGATGAAACCCACCAACATTATGGATGGTAAACTGCTACAGTCAAAGTCTACTGATTTAAATGTACAGGCATACCTCAGAGATAACCCAGGTTCAGTTCCAGGATGATGCAATAAAGAGAATATCACAATAAAGCAAGTTAAATGAATTGATTTGCATAGAATAGAAGTTATGTTTACACTCTGCTGCAGTCTATTAAGTGTGCAATAGCATTATATCTAACAACAACAACAAAACAATGTCCATAACTTAATTTAAAAATACTTTATTGTGGGCACCTGGGTGGCTCAGTTCAGTCAGTTAAGCATCTGTCTCTTGATCTCGGCTCAGATCATGGTCTCGGGGTGGTGGGATCGAGCCCCACTTCAGGCTCTGCTCTCAGTGGGGAGTCTGCTTGAGCTTCTCTCTCTCCCTCTCCTTTTATCCCTCCCCACCTCCGTGTGCTCTGTCTCTCTCTCTAAAATAAATGAGTAAATCTTAAAAAATAAAAAAATAATACTTTATTGCTATCTCTTAAAAAATGCTATCTATCTACTGAGCTTTCATCAAGTCACAATCTCTTTGCTGTTGGAGGGTCTTGCTTCCATGCTGATGACTGCTGACTGATCAGAGTGGTAGTTGCTGAAAGTTGGGGTGGCTGTGATGATTTCTTAAAATAAGACAACAGTGAAGTTTGCTGCATCAACTGATTCTTCTCTCCATGAATGATGTTTTTATATCATGCCTTGCTATTCTATTTGATATCATTTTACCCATAGTGAAACATCTTTCAGAACTGGAATCTTCTCAAACCCTGCTGCTGCTTTATCAGCTAAATTTATGTAATATTCTGAATCCCTTGTTGTCATTTCAACAGTCTTCACAGCATCTTCACTAAGTAGATTCCACCTCAAGAAATCACTTAATTTGCTTATATATATAAGAATCAACTCCTCATCTGTTAAAGTTTTATCAAGAGATTGCAGCAATTCAGTCACATCTTCAGACTCCACTTCTAATTCTACTTCTCTTGCTATTTTCATTTCTATAGTTACTTCCCCCACTTAACTCTTGAGCCCCTCAAAGTCATCCATGAAGAATGAAATCAACTTCTTCCAAACTCCTGCTAATGTTGATATGTTGACCTTTTTCCATGAATTATGAATGTTTTTAATGGTATCCTTTCCAGAAGGCTTTCAATTTACTTTGCCTAGATCTATCACAGGAATCATTATCTATGGCAGCTATAGCCTTAAAAAAATGTAATTCTTAAATAATAAGACTTGAAAGTCAAAATTGCTCCTTGATCTATGGGCTTCAGAATGGATGTTTTATTAGCAGGTATGAAAACAACATTCATCTCATTGTACATCTCCATCAGAACTCTTGGTTGGTCAAGTGCATTGTCAATGAGCAGTAATATTTTGAAGAGAATCTTTTTTTCTGAGTAGAAGTTCTCAAGAGCAGGCTTAAAATATTCAATAAACCATACTGTAAACAGGCTGTCATCCAGGCTTTGTTGTTTCATTTATAGAGCACAGCCAAAGTAGAGTTGGTATCAGTCTTAAGGGCTTTTTCAGAATGGTGAGTGAGTCTTGGCTTCAACTTAAAGTCACCAGATGCATTAGCCCCTAACAAAAGACTCAGCCTGTCTTTTGAAGCTTCGAAGCCAGGCAATGACTTCTCTTAAGCTATGAAAGTCCTAGATGACATCTTCATCCAGTGGAAGGCTCTTTCACCTACATTGAAAATCTGTTGTTTAGTGTAGTCCCTTCATTAATATCTTAGCTAGATCTAGATAACTCGCTGCAACTTCTGCATTAACACTTACTGCTTCACCTTGCATTTTGATGTTATGGAGACAGCTTCTCTCCTTAAACCTCATGAACCAACCTCTGCTAGTTTCAGACTTTTCCTCTGTAGTTTCTTCACCTTTGTCAGCCTTCACTGAATTGAAGAGAGTTAGGGCCTTGCTATGGATTTAGTTTTAGCTAAGGGAATGTTGTGGCTGGTGTGGTCTTCTGTCCTGATCACTAGAACCTTCAGCAATAATGCTGTTTTGCTTTCTTATCATTTGTGTGTTCACTGGAGTAGTACTTTTTTTTTTTTTTTTAAGATTTTATTTATTTATTCATGAGAGACAGAGAGAGAGAGAAGGAGAGGGAGAAGCAGGCTCCCAAGGAGCAGGGAGCCCGATGCGGGACTCGATCCCAGGACCCTGAGACCATGACCTGAGCCGAAGGCAGACGCTTAACCATCTGAGCCACCCAGGCACCCTGGAGTAGTACTTTTAATCTCCTTCAAGAACTTTTCCTTTGCATTCACAAGTTGGCTAACTGGCACAAAAAGCCTAGGTTTTGGCCTATCTCAGCTTTCGAAATGCCTTCCTCACTAAGCTTAATCATTTCTGGCTTTTAATTTAAAGTGAGAGATATGCAACTCTTCCTTTCATTTGAACACTGAGAGTCAATTGTAGGGTTCTTAATTGGCCTAATTTCAATATTGCCGTGTCTTGGGGAATAGGGAGGCCCACGGAGAGGGAAAGAGATGGGGGAATGGACAGTCAGTGAAGCAGTCATAACACATATAACATTTATTGATAGAATCTGCTGTCTTTTTTTTCTAAGATTTTATTTATTTATTTGAAAGAGAGAGAGAGCACAAGCAGGGGGAGCAGCAGGCAGAGAGAGAAGCAGGCTCCTCTCTGAGCAGGGAGCCTGGTGTGGTGCTCTATCCCAGGACCCTGGGATCATGACCTGAGCTGAAGGCAGACGCTTAACGACTGAGCCACCCAGGCACCCTGAATCTGCTGTCTTAAATAAGCATGATTTGTGATACCCCCAAACAAATAACAATAGTAACATCAAAGATCACTGATTATAGGTCACTGTACCAAATATAGCTATGATGAGAAAGTTTCAAATAGTCCAAGAACTACCAAAATGTGACACAGAGACACGAAGTGAGTGAATGCTGTTGGAAAAATGGCACCAATAGACGTGTTTGAGACCAGGTTGCCACAAGCCTTCAATTTGTAAAAAATGGAATATCTACAAAGCACAATAAACTGAAGAGCAATAAAATGAGATATACTTGTAATCCCATTTAAAAAATAATGTTTACTGCTACATCTACACTGGCGTTTGCCCAAAAATTGGGTACCATGGTCTAGCCAATATAAAATTAATATACAAGCACATACATACACACAAGCATATATATATATACACACACATTGCCTTATATATTTGATGAGCTAATCTGTTTCCTTGATTTTTATAGATAATAATAAAGTCAATCACATCAAATCAGCATAAATACTCTCTCAGTAAGCTCAAATTAATGAAAATTTGTTTATAAATTACACTGTATTTTGAAACTGGTTGACATTTAACATAAAATTAATTAGCTCCTGTAAATACAAATAAATGTAATGGGGAAATGTAAGTACCTTTGCCTTTTGGAGAAAAAAAAAAAAATCAGAGACAAGATAGAGAAATACTCCCTCCAAAACACAGAGTGAACAACTGAAAGCCAATGTGCATGGTGGGAGAGAAAACTGTTTCTAAATCTTCTCACTAACCTGTGGAGATGATGATTTCTTAAACACATGTCAGTCATTAGCCTATAGGGCACAACATGTTGAGATTAGCTTGTTAAATTTGAATTTGGTCTCAGCTTGATATTTGGATGTTCAATATTGCCTTTGTGGATTAACAGTGCAGCCAGAAAAATGTTTAAGTATCAAAAGAATGGAACCACTACATTATAAGAATTCCTAAACTGTGATGAAGTTACAAAGCTTTCTGTTAAAAAAATTCCAGATATGTATGTATCCTTTTATTCATTTATTTACCTAGTCAGTAAATAGTTCTAAGTATCTGTTATGTTCCTTCCACTGTTCTAGATTTTGAGAAAATAATTAACTTGACAACAAAGGTTCCTGATCTTGTTAAACTTTTATTTCCAAGGAAGAGCAGAGAAATCAATACAAATAAGAAAGAAAATAATCAATAATAAATGCCAAGAAGAGAATTCAGATTGAGTGAAGAGCCATTTCTTGGATAGGTACTTGAGATTGGATAGTCAGGAAGGCCTCAGAAGTTGACATTTAAACTGACATCTTAATAACAAGGAGGTATATCACCTATCCAAATAGCTGAAAATTGAGCACTCCAGGCAAATGGCAGGAATAGTCAAATACCCCGAAGCAGGAGAGAGTTTGGCATAATCAAAGGAGAATGCTGTGTAGCTGTAGCACAGTCTGCAAAAGAACAAGCAGTACTGGATGCATTTGAAGAGAAAACAGGAGTCAGAGCCTATGCTAAACCACGGTGGGAGATGTGCAATGTATTATATGGCAAAGGGAATTTTTAGAGATTTTTTTTTAATTGAGGGTGTGTATTATTAGTCAGTCTCTTAAAAATCATTCTGGCAGTTGTGAGGTAAATGGATTGCAGAGAGATGGACAAGAATGAAGGAGGATGGCAAGGGAGCTAGAAAAGTGGGCAGATCTTTTTTGATTTCTATATTTTCTCCCAGTATTACTATTACTTCATTTCCCCTTAATGTTTGAATTTTTATCCATGTGGAATTTATGTTTGTATAAGGAGCAAAATAAAAACACATCTTATTATTTTTTTGCACATAGGTAGCCTGTTTCCTCAATGCCATTTGTTGAATAATGGAAGGGTAATTTAAAATATTTGTATACCTATAACTGAAGAAATTATTCAGTGCTCTGAGGAAAAAATAAATTAAAAAGTATGGGAAGAGATTTGGGTAAATCTTGCAAAGATCCAAACAAGGATGGTGTATATGGCAACAGGGAGTTGGAACCAACCTGTGTATCCATCCCTAGAATAATGGAAAAATAAAATGTAGTAAATCACACTATGAAATGACATACAACAAGAAGCAATAAACCTGATATGTGGCATGGATTGGTCCCTAAACAGGACTGGTTGAGAAAACTAGGACAGAGGTGGGATTTACAAAACCCTTAATGGAATTGAAGCATGCAAAAAGCACAACATATTTTACAAAGATACAACTATGCTTAAGAACATATATCAAGCACATTCTAAATGGTTTCTTTTGAGAGTAAGGCAATGGGATGGGGAATAAGAAAGAGTGGACAAACAATGAATCATGGAACACTACATCAAAAACTAATGATGTAATGTATGATGACTAACATAACATAATAAAATAAAATTTAAAAAGAAAGGAAGAATGGACAAAGTAAAACATGAAACGGGCCTTGTGCTCAGTAGTGATGGTGATATGTTAACCATAAAGAGAAATGTAAGATGCACTCCCAACGTCAGGCATGACAAATGTGGAAAAGTGTGCCCTGGATTTGATGAAATATGGTAAATATTATGGCTCAACTTTATGTACAGGAGGTTTGATTAAAAATGTGAAAGAAACAAGATAAGAAATAGCATTTCAATCAATACTATCATAAAAATTAAATACATGTTTTAAAAGTTAAGATAATTAATTATGTGACATGGAATATGTAGCATGTATTTAGCCATGGTCTCCCTATTTAATCTTAGGAGATATCTGTTTTAACCTGGACCTTGTTGTTTTCCAGTTGTAAGCTTTTGCAGACTCTGTCTCCTAATATACATCACTAAAATATCTTCCCTCCTTTGTCCATATCTCTGGCACAGCCTTAGTACAAATTCTTACTATCTCTTCTTTGGATCATTGCCATGGTTTTCCTAATTGGTCTCATAGGGTCTGATCTTGTTGGCAGCTAGAATGCTCTGTGATCTTTCCAAAAATGCAAATGTGATTATAACTCTTTCTTAAATTCTTTTGATGTTTATACATTGCCTCAAGAGTAAAATCGAAACTCAGGTTAGTTAGTACATGACCTTCATTATCTAGTCTTTGATTACCATTCTTTCTGGTATCTAACCATTTATCTCCCCCAGTCTCCCTTTCTCCAGCCATTCCAGCTGTATTATAGTTTTTGTCATTTTACTGAAGAATGCCAATATTTATTCTTCTAACCCTTCATTGACTATCACCTAATCAAGTTAAAATCTCAATGCCTCAAGATGAATGGATATCACAGATCAGGTTGTTTAGCAGCTATTCTACACATTCATGCCAGACACTCTGTATCTATTAAATTGGGTATTTTACTAATGCTCACACCTACTTGCTCATTTGTTTCTCAAACATGTTGAGAACTCCTTCAAAACAAAGTCTGCATCTAATTTTTTCTTGCTATCACATGTCTAATATGATGTAAAATATAAAGTAGAATTCAGTAAATATTCAGTAAAGGGAATTCATAATTATTTTCAATTAAAAGTAAATAAATTTTCAAAATATAAAAGAAAAATGACTTGTAAAATATCTTGTACAACTTTGGAAAGTTTTGAAAATACATAAATTACAGGAGGAATAAAATTGTGAGGGTTCAACTTCATAATAATATAAATAAGGGGCGCCTGGGTGGCTCAGTTGGTTAAGCGACTGCCTTCGGCTCAGGTCATGATCCTGGAGTCTCGGGATCGAGTCCTGCATCAGGCTCCCTGCTCGGCAGGGAGTCTGCTTCTCCCTCTGACCCTCCCCCCTCTCATGTGCTCTCTCTCATTCTCTGTCTCAAATAAATAAATAAAATCTTTAAAAAAAAAATCATAATAATATAAATAAGCATCCAAAAAACCATACCAACCCACGTTTACAGCAGTAACAGCAATAAAAATACAAACATGATGTCAAATGAGTAAGCATGCAAGTGAAATATAATCAAATTATTTTTACCTGACTTAAATCAAGTGGCATTGTTAATATTAAAGAAAAGCTAAGAAAAATTGGAAGAAAAATTTAAGTAAGAAGTAAATTTAATCCATGAATAAAATATAAGACCCAGGACTGAGCAAAGATGAGAGCTCTAGATGATTTTGTTTTACCTTCTTGACTAGTTTAAAAAGCTACATGTTATGTTGGTGTCTCAGTTTAGGAAATTAGTTATAAAAAGTAATCTGTTTTGAACACTAGCAAGAAGATTTATTCCTTAGTGCTCCTTATGATAAAACAATCCATATTTAATGCTTTATGTGGGAGATTTGGAAAAAAAAAGAAAAAGAGAGGCAAACCATAAACAGACTCATAACAAAAGAGAAAAACTGAAGGTTGCTGGAGGGGAGGTGGGCAGGGAGATGGGTGAAATGGGTGATACGGGTTAAGGAGGGCACTTGTAATGAGCACTGGGTGTTGTATGTAAGTGATAAATTCTACTAAATTCCACTCTGAAACCAATATTAACTAACTGGAATTTAAATAAAAACTTGAAACTACAAAGTAAAGTGAAATAAAAAAATTCTTTTAAAAAATAAAATAATCAAATTCCGGAATGAACTAATATAAACTGTGCTGATACAAAGGTCATAGAATTTCACTAAGGAAATGTGTATGAGTGAATCAAAGAATAACATATAGACATCTGCAGCTTGGTAAATGTGTTAGCACTCCCGGTAATAGGAACCCGTATGTGCAATGAAATTCACAAAGCGATAGTGCACACCACAGCAGTTGTGAGAATACCCTCAGAGGAATATCTGAGACCAACATCATGTGACTTAATGTTGGTTAGAGGGAATACAAATGATAGGTGCTTTCTTAATTACTTTTGGAATATTAAAAATAATTATGGTTAGTTTTCATTAGTTTATATCTCCTTTTGGTTTATAATCAGAGAAAAAGTTATCTATTACTGATAGAATGTTAATTTATTTTTTATTTTATTTATTTTTAAAGCAAGTATTAATTATATAAGCCCACAGATATTTTTGAGTTAACTACAAATCTGGTTGTTAGAAGATGTTGGAGCTATTTACTCCATTATGACGAATATTTCTTTAAATCTGCATGCTCACTGTTTATACTCAGAGATTATACCTTTTTGTTGAAGCAATAAAAGAACTCAGAAATTTGAATGCAAACACTTAACTGTTTATAAAAGATGAGTATCTCTTTGCCTCACTGCTTAAGAGGGCAACCACTTTTTTAATGTATAACTGACGATGTTTTTGTATCTTTGTCACACAGGTGGGTATTATCTAGATACACTATTTGTAATACTAGAGTCCCTCCCCCAGCTTACACACCATCTTCCTTTTCTGACACACACAAATATTATGTTGCTGTGTTGGTACAAGAAGCTCATGTGATAAACAAGTCTTTAAGTAGCCTTTGTAAAATATAAGTCGTATGTGTTCCTTATCTCATGCCTCAGTTGTGGTAGTGCAGTTTCTTTAAAATGTCACATATTGGCTTGATTTGCAGATTCTGAAAATGTGTTATTTTGGCTTATAAACTGTGGTAGGCATATGATTTATTAGGCAGCTGGCATACTGACAGTTCGTGACTAAGATAGGTGAAATGACATGATTTCAGGTCCTCATTGATACGTGCTTGTTATTGGCTACATTGTCTAATTATATTACTTCACAAGCCAGGCTTTTCCACCCTTTAGATTAGTTGTTTTTAAATTCAAATGCCTAAGACCTAATCATCTGGTAAGAATTGAGTTCTTACCAGAGGGAGAAGAGAAAAAACATTGTTGTTGTCCTTTACTTCTGTTTTTAAACTTGGAACAGAATGATTATGTCAAACAGAAATAAAATGTATAGCTGTAGTGTTTTCTCCGTGGGCTTGCAAACATTTACTTATTTTGTTTACAATGTGTCTCATAAGTTTAGCAAATCAAATTGACAGATGATCAATGTCAAGTCTGTTGAGAAACTGCCTGTGCAAACAGAATACCAGATCAGACCCCAGTGGGTCACTCAAGCCCTGATGATCATATGTACATTGTAAAACATGCCTGTGGTAAAAACTTACTGTAAAAGTCACCTTGGTGTGAAAATGCACTTAACGTGAATTTCACATTAGCTGGTAAAAGACAGTTTTTAAAAAAAATATCTAAAGTACATCATGAAGTAGCTATTAATAATGACAAATATACTTAGAAGATTGAATTTTTTATGTATCATTTTAATTATTAGCAATTGTTAATCATAGTAATTTTAAAACTAAGATGTTAAAGATACATTTTTATCCAAACTGAATTCATTGAGGTAGATGTATATACATTCTGGCTACTGTTAGCATTTTTTAGCTATCCAGTAATTTCATGCTTTTGTGATCCTAATACAAACCATGGTGAGCTTAACGAATTCAATTTGGTCTATTTTAAAAGTAAAGACAAACATTCTTTATTAGATGTTAACTTTATAATGGGAAAAAAATATAGAGTAATGAGGAATTCTGTGTCTTAAGCATTCTAAGAAATTCTGCATTTTGGTTTTTCTTCTTGTTTTTGTGATACATTTTAAATTCCCAAATCATTTTTTTATTATAAGCAATATATGCTAAAATAAATTGTAAAATTTATTTACAAAGTCTTTAAAATGATCCTAGAATTATTTTATTGTGAAAATTACTCATCTACTTTTATGATATGCAAGATTCATGTACCACTTTACACTTGTCCATGAGGTAACTTATACCATATTTCTATATATTTTCCAAATAATTAAAATTTTATAAAAACTTTTGCATTCTTAGTTGTCCACATGACTTCCATTAATTTTTAGTCATTTAATTATTCCATTTATCAGAAACAGAGGCAGTGAGTTTCAGTAGTGACAATGGATAAGAAAAATCAAGACTACTGTTAAAATACATTATACAAAATTCAGCATATAGATGGTCTTGTTTTTTTATCTATTCTGACACCCTATGTTTTTTTGATTGGAGTGTTTAGTCCATTTACATTCAAAGCAGTTATTGATAGATAGGGTATTTATTACTATTTTATTACTTGTTTTGTCATTTCTGGAGATTTTCTCTGATCTTTTCTTGTCCTTATCATGGTTTCTCCTTTACACTCCCAGGGTCCCCTTTACTATTTCTTGCAGGGCTGGTTTAGTTACAAACTCCTTTAGCTTTTGTTTGTTTGGGAAACTCTTTTTTTTTTTTTTTTTAGATTTTATTTTTTTGAGATAGAGTGAGAGCAAGCAAGAGAGAGAGATGGGAGTGGTGCACATGAGTGGAGGGGAGGGACAGAAGGAAAGGGAGAGGGAGAAGCAGACTCTCCACTGAGCAGGGAGCCTTATGTGGGGCTTGATCCCAGGATCCTGGGATCATGACCTGAGCTGAAGGCAGATGCTTAACCGACTAAGCCACCCAGGCTCACCTGTTTGGAAAACTCTTTATCTCTCCTTCTATTCTGAATGACAGCCTTGCTGGATAGAATATTCTTGGCTGCAGATTTTTTCCATTCAGTACTTTAACCATGTCATGCCACTCCCTTTGGTCCTGCGAAGTTTCTGTTGAGAAATCTCCAGCTAGCCTTATGGGTTTTTCCTTGTAAGTTAAGGACTTCTTTTGTCTTGGTGCTTGCTGCTTTTAAGATTTTTCTATCACTACAGTTTACAAATTTAATTACAATATATCTTGGTGTTGGCCTGCTTTTGTTGATTTTGGTGGGAGTTCTCTGGGCCTCCTAGATCTGGATGTCTGTTTCCTTCCCCAGATTAGGAAAGTGTTCTGCTATTATTTCTTGAAATACATTTTCTATCCCCTTTTCTCTCTCTTCTTCTGGGACTCCTATAATATGAATGTTACTACATTTGATGGAGTCAGTGAGTTCCCTAAATCTATTCTCATGTTCTTCTTTCTCTCTTTTGTTCAGTTTCATATTTTCCACTACTTTTTCTTCTAAGTCACTAATTCATTCTTCTACTTCTTCTAGCTTGCTGCTTATTGCATCAAGCTTATTTCCAATCTTGTTTATTGCATTCTTCACTTCTGATTGATTCTTTTTAACTCTTTTATCTATGTGGTAAGGGTTTCACTGATGTCTTCTATTCTTTTTTCAAACCTTGTGAGTATTTTTATGGTTGTTGCTTTAAATGCTCCATCAGACATTACTTATTTACATATTGCTTAGATCTCTGGCCATAGCCTTATCTTGTTCTTCCATTTGAGATAAATTCCTCTGTCTTGGCATTACATCTAGCTTTCTGCCTTCTTCTCTGTGTTAGAAAAGCCAGTTATGTCTCCTGCTCCTGAAACTAATGGCCTTATGAAGAAGAGGTCATGTAGTGCCCAGGGCCTGGTGCTTCAGGGAGTGTCTTCAGTATGTGCTGCATGCACTTTGCTGTTATATCTTGGCTGCTCTCTCAGGTCAGTCAGAGACTTTCCTTGCCTGCCATGGGCAATATTTGGTCCCTGGCCTGAATGTGGTGAGTTTTAACTAGGTGTGCTCTGGTCTGCTTGTGAAATGAGACTTCACACCAGTGCCACCAGAACTGAGCTCCTGCAAAACTCATTTTAGACCTCAAGGCACCTGCAGATTGAACGTGAGGGTGTGGCAAAACACTTATCACTCAAATGGATGTCAAAAGAGAATTAGAGTAGCAATACTTCCATTGGACAAACTAGACATTTTTGTTCTTGTATTATTTTTATCCTGTTCTGACATCAGGGTGGTAGAATGATTTTGAATATGTTTTCTCTATTCCATTATTTGTAAGATTTTGTCATTAATTATTTTTTAAAAGTTTTGGTAGAATTTACCAATGAAACCATGTGGTCTTGTTCTTTTCTATGCTGGGAGATTTTTGATTCCTACTGCAATTTTCATTCTTGTTATTGGTCTAAGATGATTTCCTATTTCTTGTATTCAAGATTCATGATTCAATCATGGTAACTTGTGCAATTTTAGGAATTATCTTTTCTAAGTTATCTGATTTGTTAGTATATACTTGTTTATAGTAATCTGTTATCAGACTATATATTTCTATAGTTATCTGTTGTATTGTTTTCTCTTCCATTTCTCATTTTGGGTTTTGAGTCTTCTCTCTTTCTCTCTCTCTTTTTTCTTAGTTAATGTAGTTAAAGTATTGCCAATTTATTTTTTTTAAACTGGTCATTACTTTCAATGTTGTTATTGTTTATTCTGGTCTCCATTTTATTTATTTCTGATTTTTCTTTGTTATTTCCTTCCTCCACTAAATTTTAGCTTTCTTATTTTTCTAGTTCCTTGTGATCTAAGTTTAAGTTGTTTATTTGAAATTTTTTTCTTAATACAAGCATTTTTCTTAATACAAGCATTTCTTTTTTTATAGCATAAATTTCACTCTAACATCTGCTTTTGCTGCATATCATAGATTTTGGAATATTATATTTTCTTCTTTCTTTTGTTTTGAGACGTATTTTGATTTGTTGTTTGATTTCTTATTTGGCCTATTGGTTGTGCAATAGTAAGTTGTTTAATATTTACATGTTAAATATTTAATATTTACCGTGTAGATTTTCCAGCTTTGTTTTATTACTGATCTTTAGTTTTATGTGACTGTGGTTGGAAAATATACTTCATATGATTTCAGGCTTTTTAAATTTGTAATATTTGTTATGTCTCTTTTTATGTGATTTTACCAGGGTATTCTTCTATGTGTACTTGAAGAAAATGTGTATTCTATTTATCTTTTAGAACCATGTACTCTGTATTCTTCAAGTGAAAAAATGTTCTTGTTGAAAAAAATAATAACTTTGACGGTACTTAATTAAAATAAAGTATATCAGAGGGCAGGTGGGGAGATGGGTAATATTGGTGAAAGAGATTTAGAGTATACTTATGATGAGCACTAATGGTATATAGAATTGTTGAATCACTATATTGTACACTTGAAATTAATATAACATTGTATGTTAACTGTATTGGAATTAAAATTTAAAAGTTAATAAAAAGTAAAATAAAATGCATGTGCAAAATGCATAAATGTGCAACTAGATTACTTTCAAAATAAATGATAGAAGTCAGATCTAAATTACCAACTTTAATTCAAAATTTTCTAATAATCATATAGCATTTATGTAGTATTTAGAAATCAATGAATGATACTTTAGTACCCAGTTTGCATTCTAAGCCAAATATAGTAATAACTAAAGTTATTCTGATAAATGATATAGTTTTTTTTTTTTTTTCCTTTTACAGTGGCATGGCATATTTTCATACATCTCTGAGAATTGGACTGAGAGTTTAATGAGATCAGGGATGTTGGCCAGGCAACCAAGGTCAGAAGTTTTGAATAATACAGTAGAATCTTTAACTTCCATCTCAATATTCACTAGTGCAGGCAGAAATATCCTTTGTTTTATAGGATCTGAGTTGGAAAGAGATCTATTAGGTCATCTTTTTAAAATTTTGCTGCCCAAATAGGATTGATAATTCCCTTACAGTATAAGCACCATGCATTATAAAATAGACCCTTTATGTGATTAATCCCAGTGGAAATCTAGGATTTTATGCAGGTTTAGAGTAAATATTTTAGACAAAATTTAAGGACAAAATGCCCAAACTGTAGTTAACTGGCCAGTTCTAAACATTTTATATAAATACAAAGCTATGTGTGTATGTGTGTTTGAATATGCACAAAGCATAGACTAGCCAAAGTAATGCTTTATAATTATATAATTATGTTTATATAGCTCCATGCTTGACTACAGAGTAAAAACAGTTTTCTATAAAAATCAATAGAAAATCGATTTTCTGATAGAGCCTTATCCACCTATGTAGATGTGTCCTTATAAAACAGACATTGTCACACTTAAACATAACATTGCTGAGATTGGAAGGTAAGGCATGAAAAATAATAATTATTGAATCCTTCATTTTTTAATAGGTACAAATTTGATTATGTCTATCACCTAACTTCCTCTCTCTTTCTCTCACTGACTCTCTCTTATTTTCCTACTGAAAAGTCTATTACCACATGATATCACATGATATGTGATACTATCAAATGAAGAAAGAAAAAAATATTACATTGGATCTGAAGTATATGGATTCTAAATCAGAATACAGCAAATGAAGTAGAATTTCTTAGGGTCCCTGAATTGAGGCTTACTATATGGAATGATAAATGATAAATAAAGACCATTAGAATTGTGTCTAACTCCTCCATTCCTTGCAAGCTATATACCTTTTGAGATTTTTCAGTAATTAATATAACTCTAAGATTATTTGTTGTATGCTCACCACACAAAATAAATATCATGAGTTGTCTCTTTTCTTCTAATTTTGAAGTCAATACTTAATGTTACCATGAGGGTATTTTTAAAATATGCACATAATTCCCTTATTGAAATTTCTATTTCATGGTACCCAATCATTTCAGGACCAAAATATATACTTTTTTCTAAGTACCTGGCCAACTTCTTTGCCCTTACATATTATATTCCAGTATTACTGAAAAATACATAGTTTCCATGTAAAACCTAGATTTTGTGAAAGTTATTTCCTCTTCTCTTTCTCAATTCCTTCTAAGTTTTCAGATCTTACGTCTAATTCTCCCTCACTTTGAAATCTTTTCTAACTTTACTAGAAAGATTTCATCACTATACCAAAATTTTAGTCATGATGGCATATTTTATACTTTATTATAATTTTTCCCATGCAACTTATTACTTCCTGAGATTATCCAGACTTTCAGAGAAAGGAATATACATTTTCTCCTTTGTATTCTCAACATGACATAATAGGAAAAATATTGATAAATTATGAATGTCTAAGGGCTATGCAAAGTATATTTTTAGAAAATTTTCACAACAACCCAATGATTTATCTAGTTGGTGGTTAACATCTTTCTGTATAAGTTCATCAATTTACAGAAGTCCAAATAACCAGTCAGTATTAGAACTGGGATTCCAAGTCAGACAGGCTGACTCCAGAGTATGACCTCTTAATGACATTTAGAGTTATGGTTACCTGAACTATACTGCCTCATTGCTGCTGATTACCCAAGGGCTGTCTCTGCCTAAAAACTAAGACCAAGAAGGAATAAATTTTCGTTTGTCTAAGTGCAAATATTTTTCTCTCTTTTTAAAACTACTTTATTGAGGTATGGCTAGCATACAAAAAGCCATACACAGCTAACGTATACAACTTGAGGAGTCTGTAGATATGTATACACAGGTGAAATTGTCACCACCATCAATGTGATAAACATATCAATCACCTCCAAAAGTTTTCTTCATCCCTTTTAGCAATCTTTTTAAGTATACTGTATAGTATTGTTGACTGTAGGCACTATGGTATATAGTAGATCTCTAGGACTTACTCATCTTGCATGATTGAAACTTTGTACCTTTTAATCAATACCTCCTTATTTCTTCCCCTCACCACCACTACCACCAGCCCCTGACAACCATTTCGGTCTCCACTTCTTTCAAAACATTTCTCTTTTTGAAAATAACTGAAGAGGTCTCTTTTAATAATAACTGAAGAGATTAAATTTACATCATAACTTCAAAAGACAAAACAAATTATGAAGAATCAAATAGCAATGAGGTTAAATTCCATAAAGATTTACTACATTTAAAAATACTTAAGTACCATTGTATGCAAAGTGCACATATATGTTTTATTGTACATGCTTTTTAAATAATCCTTTTTAGCTGTAGAACGAAAGCTTCAATCCTTGTATCTGTCATAGATTGTGTCTTCCCTCAGCCTCCCTAAAGGGTTCCCTGTTGATTGGTGACCATAGCATCCAAATCAGGACATTCTTGAAAGTAATAAACACTAAAGCAGTTAAAACAAAGACAAATCTATAGGACAACTAGCATAAACCAGGACTGCACTGGACAAGCTGGGAGGAGTTGTCACCTTATGCATTGACCATTTTCTTAGTGTCCTGTGAGCCAGTATTACACAAGAAACATAGAATCTCCTAGATCTATGCATTTTTTCAGTCCCCCCCCCTTTTTTTTTCAAGTGTAAATGGGCTTTCCAACATCAAATGCATAAAAGCAAATTCTTATGGCCCCTATTAGTCTTTCCTAATTTTATCTCTCATCATCTTTGAACTTAAAATTCTACAATTTTCCGAATTCTGATACTCTTCTAATAATAAAACTCTAAAGCTCAAGACTCAAGAGAAAAGAAAAAGGAGAAGGAGGAGGAGGAAGAAGAAATACAAAGAAAGAAGAAAGGAAAGGGATGGGAAGAGGGGAGAGAAGGGAAAGGAAGGGAAAAAGAAAGAAAGAAAACAGAAGGGTGCTTACTTTTGATGGCTGTGCCTCAACCAGAGCTCTCAATTCCGCCATATGTTCCTTATTTTTATAAGGTTACAGGGATATATAAAAACTCAAGATTATGCAGACAACATACATTCATTGTAGAATATACAAAGAACAAAAAGGAAAGAATTGGAGGATGGAGGGAGGGAGAAAGAAGGAAAGGAAGAAAGGAGGTATAAGAAAGAAGACAGGAAGGAGAAAAGAAAAGCAAAGGGAAGGAGGGAAGGAAAGGAAAGAGAAGGGAAGAAGGAAGTGTAGCTGGTTGAACTGGGGAGACCCTGAGCCCTGAGGCCTCAACTGAGCCTGTCCTGAAGATGTCGCTAGAGGCTCTTGTTCTCGTCACAAGAGAGAGAATTCAAGGACAGATACAACACAGCAGATGAGTGACGCAAGTGGGAAAGTCTATTAAAGCAAAAAGTACACTCAAGATGTGAGAGCCAGGGACCTCAAGAGAGAGAGAGAACTGCAAGCCCTACAGTTTGGGTTTCTATCTTTTATTGACAGTTGTTAATGAGGGAGTGGCATATTCATTACTTGGTGTAGGAATCTCTTAAAAGCAGTGTTTCTTTCCTATTCTTCCTTATTTGGCCAGGGGTTTCCAGTGTGGCACCTGCCATCTTTGGCCTGTCTGGTTTGATCCAGCTTCTTCTGGCTTTGTTTTGGAATGTTGCCAGGATAGGCCCCTGACTGTCCTGATAAGCTGGCCTTGACTTCCTCTTTGTAGGCCTCCAGGCATCTTGTTAGAAACTAACTAACTGCCTCTAACAGAAGGAAGTGCTAATAAACAAAATTTAACCGAGTGAAATTTAAAGACTTTATTACTTTTATTGAACTATTCATGAATCAGTCAGCATCCCTTCTAGCAAATAGAAAGAGCTCCAAGGAGCTATAGCAAATGGAAGACGTTTATAGGCAGGAAGTGGGGAGAGACAAGGAAGTCATAAATAGAAGAAAGGATTATTTCAGGCAAGGTCACTTTCCTTTGGGGGTCTTTCAGGTGGATTTCCTCACTCATGCTGATCAGAAAATTCTAGACTAGTTGGTTGAGATCACATTCCTAGCAGAGGCTGGAAACTGCACTTACTTTAGGTATTAAGTCTTGGTTTGCTGACTCAGAACTTTTCACAAATAACTTTTTTAACAGAAGGAAGGGACAGAGGGAGCGGGGATGGGGGAGGAAAGAAATTTGACTTCTTGTTATTATTTGACTTTTTCATTACCATTTGACTTCTTGTTATTATTGGAAAGTAAGGAAAAGTTACTTTATATTCTCTTTTTCATGGTGCTGTTTATAGAGGATCATTTGACATGCTATATATTCTGCTAATATTTACCATCTCATTTAATAGATGTGTAAGAATCTGCCCATGAAAGAAGGGAGGAAAAAAACTTACACCATAACAACATGATTATTATATCTAAAATCTAAAATGTAAAATATAAAGCTTCCCTATAATTGGAACTTAGCCTAGATTATATTTCTTTTAAACTCTCATCATTATGCAAAGCATTGAAAATAGTCCTTCTGCTTATTTTTTTTTAAGTTTGTAACAGTTTGTAGACTCATTTTAAATCAGGCTTTATGTATCCCCAGAACTGGATACTTCTACATGATTATAAATATTATAGGTTTTGTAAGCACTGAATTCCTTTGTAATTCTTTACGGAAAAAAGAATTTATGCATAATTCATTGGTAATTCATACTTTTGTTTGCATATTTATCATTATATTGATGTCTCATAACTATAATATGACAAAGAAGAATATATATCCACTTCTGCTTGATACTAGGTCACAAGTCTGATAGGCTTTTCTTTTAACAAATTATCTCTAATTTATATTTAATATTTTCTATGATTTTTTCAATTTCTGTATATTTGATTTTTTAGAAATCAATTTTCTAAAGAAAGATCAGTAACAGCTCATATGAGGTTTGAAACAGGATGAACTAATAAAATACTAATGTGATTACCAAAGATTTATATACACACATATATATACACACACATACACATATATATGTATATATATGTATATATATCATAGCAAGCCAAAGTAAAATAGAGTAAGCTTTCCTATTTTTAAATTCCACTTCATTTTAAAAAATAATCCTTATGTTTGTTTTTCCCAGAAACAGGTTTATTTAGTGCTGGGAAAATAAGTTGATGATTTATTTCAAAAAGTTAAAAAGTTGTGGGGTCTTGACCTTGATATACCTAAGTTATTCACATTTTCCACTGTTATTCCCTTCAGCATATATCATACTTAAAGTTGGAAATTTTCCACTGGACTGTTATGTTTATAGATCCTGAAATAACATCTTGAGTTTATTTTTTACCTGTGTACATAACCTTGCAATTTTTTTAGTCAGTTGTTTTCTCAAATTGTGCTATATTCTTTTTAAGTAATCTCAGTGCTACTGCTTATAAATTATTCAGTTGCAATTTTTATGCTTTAAAGATGTGTAAAATTAGATCTGAATATTCCTTAGTTTCAACAGCACAAGAACAACAGTAATATAGTTAATGCATCATTTATCACTGATCTATGGTATCAGCCTAGGTATAAGTGTGTGACTAAAGAATAAATTAGCCCTTTTTCTCTATAGAATAATTATATTTCTAATATTTTAAATTAAAAATAGTGTATCATTGGACTCTAATAAATGTATTTAAATAGTTTATACCATTAATGAAAGCTCTCTTTCAATTTTATAATATTGTCACCAAGTCCCAGAAATTCTAGCTTCAAAATCTTTCAGTGAGTTCCTTGTAACATTTGCCAGTGTCAACATCCTACTTCAGATATTCATCATCTTTTACCTCAGCCTCTATAATAATCTCTAAATCGGTCCTAGTGATACATACACCACACTGCTACACTATTTTCCTACTAAAAAATCAGATGCCATACTTTCCTGCTTTAAAAACACCACATTACCTAACAGGTAAGTCAAAATTCCTTAGAATGACATTTAAAAAGTTTATAATATGGATCCAACCTTTATTTTCTTAAATTTCTCCTTAAGTTTCTTTAACAAACACACAAATTCTACTACCTTTCCTTCGTGTGTGTGTGTGTGTGCAACCACACACACACACAGACACACCTATACAATCACATAATCACTCTGAATTTACTACATAGACTTCCTTACTGAGTGACCAAAGGGCCACTACACACCCACAGAGATGATAAAAAATTATTCAATAAATGGTGTTGTAATAAATGGTTACTTATGGGGGAGGATTCAATTTAAGTAGGGTAGATACAAGAGGCAGAGGTGGATTTTAGTATTAATCAAGGGCTCTTGAGACCTATACCTGTGGAAGGTCAGGGAAAGAAACAGAATTGGGTAGCCAGAGAAGATGGGCTCTGATATCTCTAAATATTGACCTCTAAAGATGTCCCAATCCTCAGATTGTTTCAAATAGAAGAGAGGGAGCCAGGTTTTTTCTAATTCTTCATCCACCTATCATTAGATGCAGGCTGTTGCCCAAAAGGTCAACACTTTTTGCCAAGGCAGCACAGCACTCTTCAACAGAAATAATTCCTGGAGTTGAATAATAGTTAAAGACTATCTGTTGAAGCACTTCTGGGTGCTGGGAAATAAGTTCTTTAATCCTGAGGGAATGGGAAAACTCATCACAGGGTCCAGCACACTTAGAGCAGTGACAAAAAATATTCAATAGTAATTCAAAGATTAAAATATTAAACATTAAAACATAAAGAAAATGTACTGTAAACATTGTTGTACCTTTTTTTTATTTTTTATTTTTATTTATTTGAGAGAGCGAGAATGAGAGACAGAGAGCATGAGAAGGAGGAGGGTCAGAGGGAGAAGCAGACTCCCTGCCGAGCAGGGAGCCCGATGCGGGACTCGATCCAGGGACTCCAGGATCATGACCTGAGCCGAAGGCAGTCGCTTAACCAACTGAGCCACCCAGGCGCCCAACATTGTTGTACCTTTTACAATGTGAATGACTCAGTATATAAAACATATAGAAGAGATTACAAAGGAAATACAAAATTTGAACGTATTATTTGCCACCTCTTACATGCATATGGACAAGCATATTCTTCTGATATAACCAAAATAAAGAGGTTAGAAAAAGGGCAAGAAGAAAGTATTGAAGCAAATTTGTAAGATGATTAATACTCTTGCAACTGGATTATTGAAATGGAAAAAGGGGTTGAACTTTACGGGGTATGAATAGGAAACTGCCTTTATTTTTTTCCAGACTCTGCCTTCAATCATACTTTATTAAATTCCCTTTGCTTAACTCTAAGTATATCCAATAGCTTTCCAATCAATTTCAGTTGTAAGAAAAATTTTATTAAAGCAACTCTGACATATAGTTATTAAAATGTTTAGTTCAACTAAACAAAACTTCAATCTAATATCAAATTCACAGCTTCTCTCTCCTCCAGCACAGGCTTGACCCTTGTTTCTGGCTTATGGGCCTGTAGAGAAGAGGAACAAAAGGATTAGAGAAGGCAGATTTGAGAGTTTATAGAACGGACGCTGTTGAAATGTGGCCACTGATGCCTCTGTGTGGCCACCACCAAATGGAGACTTTCCTTCATGGATGATGCTTGCTCTTCTTTGGAGGTGTTAGAGGGACTTTGACTTTACACTGTTGCCTGATAACAGGCTATGTCCTCATCCAGTGACTTGTGCAAAAGCCCCAACTCCATCTTTCATTATCCCCACTCTGACCCTCTCATGACAGGGACTGTCATTTGCACTGTGCCTAGGGTCCTTGGAAATCTATACATACTTATACTGCCAAATGATGTAGAGGCACTTGCTTAATGGCTGACACCTCTCTCCTCACTTCGCCATGGAAGGCTTCTCCAGACTCCTGCCTTTTGACTTTTCTAGCAGAAAACAGTCTCAAGGTTCATATACATTTTCAAATTCCCTAGAGCAGATATCAAGCTCTCTCAGGAACCTTCACATCATACTATATTCCTGTGAAGTATAGAACCTGTAAGTTTCTGCAGGTTATGCTAGCATTTGGATGAGGAAGAAAGTGCCCTTCTTACAGGCACCTTCATTCTCTACAAGATTTTCTTCTTTGAAGAGGAAGAGAAGGCCTCTCCTATCCCCAGAGAAAAATGCCACAGCTTTCTTTAAGTCTATAAATTCCCTTCAAATAACCTCTCCAGAAATTCCAGTATTATATAGTTTAGGGAGATAGGAGTCACTCAAGAGAATTTGCTATTTTTAAATAAATTCTGCATGAATGTGTCTTGTATTATACCTTAGAATGGAAGTATGCTAGTTTCCCTCAGCGTCCTGTTACATCTCCACCAAACAAATTCCTTGTATAAAATCTGATTTGCCAATGTCATGACTTTAATAAATTCAAAGGCAATGGATTTCAATAGGTAACTCACCAGTGAAGAATAAATACAACTCAAAAACTAAACAACCTTTTCCTCCCTTTTTAATGCTGGTAATACACTTTGCCAAAAATTATGTACTAAAATTGCCATTATTGCAAAGAAAAGGAATTGAAAACTTTCTAGTTTATTTTCACTACTCTCATTTAACTTAACTGGTTTCAAATACACATGGCTGAGAGAGAGTAGACCAATTTAAATAGTACTGGGGATATTACTTTCCATTTTACTGAATAATGTCCCAGACCCCATGGATCATGGAAGAAAATATGAATCAGTCGTTCCTTCAACCCTTGTCAGTTCCAGTTCATGTCCCTCATAGTGTGAGCTTTACTCTGCACTGAATGTGCTGCTAGCTTTTAAGAGCACAGTACTTATTTTAATAAAATATAGGCCCTAATACAGACCACTACTTCATCTGCTATTTTACTGTGGAATAGTAATCTACTTCAAGATTAAGGAGAAAAGAGAAAACAAGTTGTGTACATTTTGAAGACAGAATGTAAATCTTCAAAATGACACTTTTTCAGAAACTGTTAAGAGTGATTTTGACATTAGGTTATTTTTCATTAAATGTGTTGACTTTAAACTCTGATTAAGGTATGCTGCTATACAATCTTTTTGGGAAACAATTTGGCACTATATATCAAGAATCATAAAAATACACCAAATATATTTTTGGAATGAATGTACTATGAGTTTAGGGAAGCTTGAAAGTTTACATCCCATAGTTTTTTCAAGATTAAGATTGTTTAAATTTATATTCTCTTTAGAATATTGCCTCTCTCTAATCCAGTTAATTCCACAGTGAAATAACTTTTTGAAATCCAAATCTGATTATAGTACTCCCCTTCTCAAAATGCTTAAATGGTACCCCATCATCCACAAATAAAGCTCCAGATTCTTTATGGTAGCCTACATTTTCCTTCCTGATAGGACCTCATTTACTTTTCCAGGTAACTCTAACCACTGCCAGACAGTACTTGCTGTTTTCCCAAACACTCCACCCCAAAGCCATTCCACCTTTTGTTTGTTTATTTCCCTTTATTCTTCCCTATAGATCTGCCCTCCCTCTCTCTTTGCCTGACAAACTTAACCTCATTCTTTGAAATTCTGGGTCTATCTTTGTCATTCTGTCTCTGACTTCTTTGAATGTGGTACATAATTAGCAAGTTCACTAGTTACTATATTGGAGCTCCTGGAGAACATGAACTTACTGTACTCTAAACTCATAACTCTTATTCAGTGTATATAGCAGATTTTAGGCAATCAAAAAAAAAGTTTGTTGAATTCATGGTTGAATAAACAAGTGATTGAATAATAAGTGAAAAAAATTGACTTCATTATAAAATTTGATTATAATACTTTTAAATGATTATGCACCAAATGAAATAACTGTTGGTTATGTACATTGTGAGTATTCTTGCTTAGATATAAAGTCATTTATCAGATATGTGTTGGGATAGCAAAAGCCTTGGAAGACAGAGATAGCATCTCCCTGTAGGATAGAGAAATTTGTCTCTTGACCAGGATAATAAAGATAATGTTTCCCTCTCACTTTGGGGAGCAAGTTAGATTTGCTAGCAATCCCTTTATGAGATTAAGATTTCCAAAATTTGTGTTTCCTCAGAAGTGGCATAATCCCACTATTAGTGAAGTATCCACCTGGGCCTCTCGTTGCTTCCAAGGGATCTAGGAGGTATGAAAAAAAAAATTGCACTGGATAGAATTAAGTAGTCAAGGAAGACTATTCAGGAAAACTGTGGTGGGGTCAGGACTGTTGTAATCAAGGAGAACAAGACTGAACTCAACCTAACTGAAATAAAAGGCAGGAGAGTTTTTAAGCATTGGTGTGAGCTAGTGGAAAAGTACTGGAGAAATTTAGTGGGGGTGGTTGGTCAATGGGATTAGGTCATCTTTCCTAATTCATGTTTGTGAAAGTTAGGCTTCTACTCTTTTCACAGAGACTGGGAGATAAGAGCACTATCTTTCATGGTGATTACATTTCAAAGGGTTGGCTCCCAGGTCATTGAGAAGACATTCCTGGGTTATAAAACTGGTAAGAGGCTGGGAGAAGATTTACATCTGAAAGGGGCAGAGAAATAATTTATAATTGCAAGTTTTCTGAAGTAAATGCTCTAAGGAAAGGGAGGTCAGGACCTCTAGTCAGGAAAAAAACTGTCTACTTTAGTCAAGCTGAGGGTAATGTTAAGGCCATCTTGATCAGAGGACAAGGAGAATCAATGTTCTTGTGGCTTGTTATGCTAGGAAAAATAAGTCTTTGTCTCTGATGTCTTCTGCCAGTACATTGTTCATGTCTGGTTTGGATAAAGGTTTGAAGTCTGCCATTGAAATTCAGCTATGCTATAGCATGAAAATCATAACAAAGAAAAAAAAAAAAGGTCCTCTTATTAAATTCCCTTCCTCACTCATGTTTGGCTGGAAATCTTAATGTTGATTTAATTTGAGTAAATTTTTCTTCAAAGACTGTTCTTTTATGTAGAGAGAGTAAATTAATGTATTTGGCATTGCAATAATAGATTAATAATGAAGTTACTGTCATAATACATATTGTCAGTAAAATTAAACTTTGTAAAACAAAAGTTATGCTATAAAGAATAAAATATGGATTAGTATTTACAATTTGACAAGTATTTATTATTAGGTCATGTATAATAGAAGACTGAAATTGAGCTTATCTTATGAACTTGAGTCTATCTATCATAGAGCTGTCCTAAAAAAAATTGTATTTTTCTTAGGATATGGTCTCTAAACCATATTTACTCCTTTTAAGTCTATAATAAAGGGACCTCAAACTATTAGTTTAGCCATAGAAATAATCCATTTTTCTTATATATTAGAAAACAGAATAAGTCAGTCTATTATACTGCTGTTAGTAGACTTTCAAGCTTTTAGATTCTTTTCTGTATTTTGGATGAATAAAATGATTATGATGTCTTTAATAATGTTCAAAACCAACATTTTTTGCTTTTTAAATTGATTTCTCTTCTGAGATATAAAAGAAACAGAGTATGATCATCAGGATCATACTTAATGTTGGACTTGGGACTTTCAAATCTACTTTACAATGTGACTGTCCTATAAGTAACTGTACTTCATTGCCTAGAACTGAAGGTAGTATTGATTATCAAGTATGATCAGTAAGATTAGAAGAGTTCAGTGAAGACACATGACCCACCTTTTTAAATCAAAATCCAAATCTAAAATATGACATTAACTTCAATATATATAGTTTTAACTAACAATATTTGCCTTTTTTGAATGGATAGCTTAAACAATAAATATAAATACAAATTTTCATATAAAGCAATGATTTTCAAGTTTTTGTGTAAATTTTACCACTGGAGACCATTTAAAATGAGAGATTCCTAGGAACCATTCACCGGGACTCTGGTTCACTAGATCTGTAGATATTTTTAGAATTAGAATTTTTATTCTGATAGAGGGGTCGTATAGGGCATACTTTGAGAGAAATTGGTAGAAGAGGCAAACCACTACAGTAAGACTTGGGATTAAATACAAGATTTCAACATATTCACAAAAAATTCATATATATTTCAGGATCCAGCTTCCTCAGCTGCACTTGGTTCTTTTCAAATTGGAAAGGGACATGTATCAGAATCTACTAAAGAGATTTTTCAAACCAAGAATGTTTTTATCCCTAGACTTCTTTCCCTGCCCCCAAATCAGTCCAGAAATTGTTCTACAAACTGGGAGTGGATTTGGACTAGGGAAAGTATGTATACTTTGAAAACAAAACAAAACAAACAAACAAAAAAACTACCCATGGGCTGCTTATAGTGACCTCTGGTCTTTACCCTCTACCACGTAAAAATCTGGTGCAGCCACTAGGCCAGTTTTGGACAATGTTTAGTGATATGACAATACATAATGAACAATTACATTATAATAAAAAAGTAATTTAGAGTGAGCACAAAATGGTTGTTATGAGATAGTTTTTGTGTGTTTTTCCTTTATCAGCTAACCCCAGGTAGTTACAATGAAGTTAATCTTGCATCACCTTCTCTACCTATCTCCTGTCTCCTCCAATTTCAAATGTGGTTGTGGCTGATACAGAGTCATGTAGGTAGTGGAAGGTTTCAGTTTTAAACCTCGGTAAGAGCTGGCCCTCTGTTGATGCCGTGGTACAAAACAAAGAAGTAAATTACTTGCTCAAGGCAGCCAGTGACATAGGCAAGAAAAGGAACTTTTTTTTTTTTTTTTTTTTTTAAGAAAAGTATCCTTATGTAGTCTTTACTCTTCAAATTATAGGGCCTACTTGAAAATCATAGCTCAAATACTATTGTTCATTTGTGTAATTTTCCTTTGTTTTAGCATATTGTATTTTATAATTAATATTTCATTATTAGGAGAGTGCTATGAAATAGGACAGTTCATCCCCGTCTGATAGGTCAAAACACTGAAACCTAATGATTCCGAGGTTGCTGAAACTGGAAATTAGAATTTAGGCTCCTAATGCTCAGTCTCATGTTTTTGTTTTATTTTAGGTTTTGATTTACATTAGACTTTATTTTAATTCAAATATGTGTATAGTGAGGTATTTCAAGGTGATAGTGGTTGGATGCTTAATGTTTTATTAAACAGTTAACACAATAATCTCAAAATTACAGTAATCAGAGATTGAAAATTTCCTTGCTTCTAATTTAGTCACAAGGAAATATATGTTTTTATTGTGGTAGAATTTTTAAGTGTATAATATAGTATTGTTAACTATCTATGTGTTGTTTTGTAGAACAGATCTCTAGAGCATTTTCATCTTGCATGACTGAAACTCCAAACTCATTGCACAACATCCCATAACCCCTCCCTCAACTCCTGGCAACCATGATTTCAATTTCTGCTTCTTGTGTTTGACTACTTTGAATATCATATGTAAGTGAAGTCATGCAATATTTGTACTTCTGTTATTGGCTGATTACACTTAGTATGATGTCCTCAAATTTTGTCCATATTGTAGCATATGACAGGATTTCTTCTTCTTTAAGGTTGAGTAATATTCCATTGTCTGTCTATTCATTTTTATTATCCATTCATCCATTGATGGACATTTAGGTTGTTTTCACATCCTGGATATTGTGGAAATGCTACAGTAAACATGAGAGTGCAGATAATTCTTTGAGATCCTGTTTTCAATTCTATTGGATAAATACCCAGTTGTGGCATTGCTGGATCATATGGTAGTTTGGTGAGACTCCATACAGTTTTACATAGTGGTTACACCATTTTACATCCCCATTAACAGTGTACAGGGTTTAATTTTTCCAAATCCTCATCATCACTTGTTATTTTCTGGGTTTCTTTTTTGTTGTTATTGTTGTTGTTTGTTTGTTTTTGCTTTGGAGGGATTTCTTAGTGGCTGTGCTAAGAGATGTGAAAGATTACACTGAATCTGTACATCACTTTGGGTGGAATTGATATTTTAGCAATATCAGTTCTTACTATCCATGACCACGGGATGTCTTTCCATTTATTTGTGTCTTCTTTAATTTGTTTTAGCAATGTTTTATAGTTAATGTTTTATAAATTTCACTTATTTGCTTATGTCTACTCCGAAGTAATTTATTCTTTTTGTGCTATTATAAATGAGGCTGTTTCCTTAATTTCCTTTTCAGACTGATCTTTATTAGTATATAGAAACACAGATGAGGGGCGCCTGGGTGGCTCAGTCATTAAGCATCTGCCTTTAGCTCAGATCATGATCCCAGGGTCCTGGAATCAAGCCTCACATCAGGCTCCCTGCTTGGCAGGAAGCCTGCTTCTCCCTCTCCCATTCCCCCTGCTTGTGTTCCCTCTCTCACTGTGTCTCTGTCAAATAAATAAAATCTTAAAAAAAAAAAAAAAAAAAAACATAATTTTTTCTATGTTGATTTTGTATCTTGCAACTTAGCTGAATTTGCTTATTAGTGCTAACATTTTTTGTGTGTGCAATCTTTAGGGTTTTCTGTAGATAAGATTATGTCATCTTAAAAAAATATTTATTTATTTGAGAGAGAGAGAGAAAGAGAAAGAGAGAGAGACAGTGTGCATGCAAGTCTGGGGAGGGGCAGAGCTCGGAGAGGAGACAGAGAATCCTAAACAGATTCTGTGCTGAGTTTAGAGCTGGAGGTGGGGCTTGATCCTAAGACCCTGAGATCATGATCTGAGCTGAACCCATCCAATGTTTGTTAACCAACTGAGCCACCCAGGTGCCCCTATATCATTTTTGAACAGAGATAATTTTACTTTTTTTTTCCCCCTGACTGGATGCTTATTTCTTTTTCTCGTTTAATTGTTCTGACTAGGACATCCAATATTATTTGAAATACAGTTGATGAGATTTGGTATTCTTGTCTTGTTCCTTATCTTAGCAGAAAAGTTTTGGGTCTTTCCCTATGGACTATGATTGCTAGCTTTGGACTTTTTACATATGCTCTTTATAGTATCAATGTAATTTCCTTCTATTAGTAGTAAGTTTAATGTTTTTAATATAAAAGGGTGTTGAATTTTGTCAGATGCTTTTTCTACATCTATTGAGATGATCATATGATTTTTATCCTTCCATTAATATGGTATGTCATAATGATGAATTTTTTGTAGGTTAAATGGTTATTGCATCTCATGAATAAATTCCAGTTGTTCATAACTCAGGATATTTTTAATGTGCTATCTGATTTGGTTTGATAGTATTTTGTTGAGAATTTTTTATCTGTTTTTATGAAGAATATTGGGCTTTAGTTTAGGTTTTGTTTTTGTTTTTTTCTTGCAGTGTCTTTGTCAGGCTTTGCTATCACAATAACACTGACCTCATAAAATGAGATTGGAAGTGTTTCCTCTTCTCCAAGTATTTGGCAGAGTTTGAGAAGGATTGGCATTAAGTTTTCTTTAAATCATTGGTGGCATTCTCCAATGAAGATATTTGGTCCTGGGCTTTTCTTTGGAGGTTTTTGATCACTGATTCAATCTCCTTTCTAGTTATTGATCTGTTCAGATTTTCTGTTATTTCCATGATTTAGTCTTGGTAGGATATGTGTTTCTAGGAATTCACTTCTTCTAGGTTATTCATATTGCTGGTGCATAATTTTTCATAGTAGTCTCTTATGATTCTTTTTTATTTCTGTAGCATCAGTGCAATGTATCCTCTTTCATTTCTGATTTTGAGACTCTTTTTTTCCCCTAGTTAATTTAACTAAGGTTTTGTCTTTGTTTTTATCTTTTCAAATAACCAACTCTTTTTTTTCCCTATTTTTCTATTTCCTATTTTGTTTTCTTCCTTCTAACTTTCAGCTTAGTCTGTTTTGTTTTGTTTTGTTTTGTTTTGTTTTGTTTTGTTTTTAGTTCCTTAGGGTGTAAAGTTAGGTTGTTTATTTGAGAACTCTCTTCTTTTAAACCCAGGCATTTATCATTATAGACTCATTTACTACTGCTTTTGATTCATTTCATTAGTTTTGATGTTGTATTTACACTTTCATTTGGCTCAAGATGTTTTCTCAAGAAATTAGAAAAAAAAAAACTTTTTTTTTTCTTTTGATTTCCTTTTTGACCCATTGGTTATTCAAAAATGTGTTAATTTCCCCATGTGACTTTTTTAGTTTTTCTTCTGGTATTGATTCCTATTTTCATCCCATGTGGTCAGAAAATATATTTGGCCTGATTTTAACCTTCATAATTTAAGACTTGTTTTGTGACTGAATATGTGATATGTGACTGAATATGTATGCTAGAGAAGAATGTGTGTTCTGCTGCTGTTGGGTGGAATTAGGTCCACTCAGTCTGTAATGTTGTTCAAGTGCTCTGTTTTCTTATTGATCTTCTGTCTGGTGGTTCTGTCAACAGTTGAAAGTAGCATGCTGAAATCTCCTATTATTTTGTTGCTATTTCTCCATTCAGTTCTATCAATGTTCACTTTATATGTTTGGGTGCTTTGATAACGACTGCATATCTACTTAACAGTTGTTTTATCTTCCTGGTGAATTGACCTTTTTATCATTATATAATGTCCATCTTTGTGTCTTGTGAAGTTTTTGACTTAAAGTCTCTTTTGTCTGATATAAGTACAGTGAATCCTGTTCTCTTTTGGTTAACATTTCCATAAAATATCTTTTTCTATCCTTTCTCTTTCAGCCTTTGTGTATCTTTAAATCTAAAGTGAGTCTTTTATAGGTAACGTATGGTTGGATCTTGTTTTTTCATCCATTTAGCCACTCTGTCTTTTAACTGAGGAGCTTAATACATTATATTTAAAGTAATCACCTATAGGGAAGGATTTGCTATTGCTATCTTGTTGTTTCTGTTTTGCAGGGTTTTTGTTTTGTTTTGTTTTATGACCCTGTTTTCCTTTCTTACTATCTTCTTTTGTGTTTCATTGATTTTTTAAAACTAATTACATGCTTTGATTCCTTTTTCATTTTTTTTTTGTGTGTGTATCTTTCTTAGGCATGTGCTTTTGTGATTACTGTGAGGCTTGCATTCGATGTAAAAATTTAATTTTAAACATGTACAAAAAGCTGTACTCTTCTGTTTCTTCCCTTCACACACTTTTTGTTATCGATGTAAAAAATCGCATGCATTTATATTGTATATCTATTAACATATTTTATAGTTACAGTTATGTTTTATACTGTCTTTTAAATTCTATACCACAAAAATAATTTGTGCATTAATACAGTATTCTGTATTTGTGTATATATTTACCCTTACCAGTGAACTTTATATTTTCATATGCTTTTATGTTACTATCGAGTGAACTTTCACTTCAATTTGAAGGACTCCCTTTAGCATTTTTTGTAAAGCAGATCTAGTAGTCATAAACTCCCTCAGCCCTTATCTGGGGGCATCTTTATTTTTACTTCTTTTTCAAGAGCAGTTTTTCTGTGTGTATAGTGTTCTTGTTTGGAGAGTTTTTGTTTTGTTTTGCTTTGCTTTGCTTTCAGCACTTTCAATATGTTATCCCACTCCTGGTCTGTAAGGTTTCTTTTCTTTCTCCCCCCCCCCCAAAGATTTATCTATTTATTTTAGAGAGAGAGAGAGAACACAAGCAGGGGCAGGGAAGAGAGGGAGAAGCAGGCTTCCCACTGAGCAGAGAGCCCTACGTGGGGCTTGATCTGAGGACCCTGGGATCATGACCTGAGCCAAAGGCAGATGCTTAGCTGACTGAGCCACCCAGGTGCCCCTGGTCTGTAAGGTTTCTTCTGATTTTGTGATAAGCTTATGGGAGCTCCCTTTATGTGATAAATTTCTTTTTTCTTGCTGCTTTCAAAATTACCTGTCTTTGACTTTCAACAATTTTATTGTAACATGTCAATGATTGATTGATTTTAGTTTAATTTATCCTAATTGGGTCTATTGGGTTTCTTGAACCTGAATGTCCATTTCCTTGCACAGTTTGGGACGTTTTCATCCATTATTTCTTCAAATAAGCTTTCTGCCTCATTTTCTCTCAGTTTTTCTTGTGCATTGTTACTTTGTGTTAGGATCCATACATTTGATCAAACAGGCACCATCTCCCAGTCCTTATGGGCTGGCTTCATAGGAAGATCTCTACCAGTCAGCCCAGCTGGAGATTCTAGGGGCCTCTCAAACCTTTTATTTGGATGAGCCTTCTCTGGACTTGTGTATGTGTGTAAATTCCCAATTAGAGAGGTTTTCTCAATTTACTGTTTCCAGGAGCTTATAATACCTTGTTCTATGTGGTGTTTATCTGCAGTACTGCGGGTTCTTTGGACTTCCATAAGCTGCCCAGTTCTTTTTTGTTCTCAGTAGCTTCCAGGCATCTAGACTATGCTGGGTTTCATCAACACTTCAAGATGGTAAGACAGAAACTAGTCCCTTAGGCAACATACCAAAAAGTTGGAACATTGGGCATATGTTCTACTCTTCTTCCACACCCACACCCCTGGGAGAAGCACCAAACTATTGGCCTGTGTTTTCTGTACTACAGTCCTCTGGAGCTCACTTTTTGTGTGTTCAACAGCCACCAAGAGATCTAGAGTATGCTGGTTCCCATCAGTGCTCTGAGCTGGACAAAACTCTATGCTAGGCCAGTGGGAGAGCCAATGGCAAGTGCATTTCATGTTAATTCAAACCATTACTTTTGTTCTCAGTGCCCTCCCAAGTGATGCCCTTTTCTGTAGTACTTAGTTAGATCAGATAAGACAAAAACCAGTGCATCATATGGTTTCATTTATTTGTGGAACATAAGGAATAGCATGGAGGACATTAGGAGAAGGAAGGGAGAAATGGGGGGTGGGGATTGGAGGGAGAGATGAACCATGAGAGACTATGGACTCTGAGAAACAAACTGAGGGTTTTAGAGGGGAGGGGGTGGGTGGATGTGTTAGCCCGGTGATGGGTATTAAGGAGAGCACGTATTGCATGGAGCACTGGGTGTTATACGAAAACAATGGATCGTGGATCACTACATCAAAAACTAATGATGTGTTGTATGGTGACTAACATAATATAATAAAATAAAAAAATAAAAAAAAAACAATGCATCAACTTGCCCCTTAGAAAGTCTGAACGTTCAATGTATGTTCCAGTCTTCTCTTTCCCTCCCAAAGGAGAATCTAATAGTTGGAAGTTTCCTTCTGACTGTACCTTGCTGAGGCTGGTGGGGGTGTGGGGGGTGGTGGCTATGGCAAGTGGGTACTGCAGCTTTGATGTGCTTGCTTTTATGTTCACTTGGGGTACAGGAGCCTCTTAAATGATTTCTGGATTTCTCATAATGGAAATTGGTCCATATATTATTGAATGGGTATCTTGGTGTGTGAAGAAGGGCATGGGGCTTCCTATTCCACTATCTTGTGTGAGGAATGATTATTTTCCTGGATTTTTTATTCTTATTTGTATATCAATAAATGCTATCAAAATTGTTTTTCAATAAGCTATGTAGAATATAGTATTTGTATTACTTTCTCTGTTCAGAGGGTAGATTATTATTTATGCATCTTTTTTGGTACATTAATATGCAAAAGAAGAGGTTTAGCCAATCAAACCTAAGAACCATACAAGGTAACTTTAGTTAAGAAAAGAAAATACTATAGTCTACAGATATAATCTGTTTTTCAATAGTCCAACTCTTTGTTCTCATGTAGAAAGAAATAATAACCAGAATAGAAACATTTACAAATTTGATCATTCTGTTTCATGATTGAAAAAGAAATGAAATTGGCTTAAATTTAATGATCATATTGCCATCTGGCATTTGCAATTTTGTAATCTCCACAAATGCCATAGGATGTGGGAGGCAGGAACAAAAAAAAATTAAAGTAGATGCATAGAATTCAAATATAACATAGCATAGAATCTTAAGTATATAATTACTATAATAAGGACTATCCCACAATGTAATTATCAGACAAATTGATTTTTAACATTTGAAAAGGTGCGTTTCATAAGGTTTTATGCTTCCTTTGTGCTTCAAAAGATGAGTTGTTAGATGTGTCTTAGTGAAAAGAAATACAGGTGCCTCTTACATGTAATGTGCTTTTTCCTCTGTGGGACAGCTGCAACTGTGGCCAAGGAAACAAGGATAGTGATTCACTTGCGTCTTTTTTTACGTTAAATGAATATTGCTTCTAAATAGGTAATGATGAAGAGTAAATATTATAGCGTTGAAGGTAAAATGAGGATTGGAAATGGTGTTTATTTTGGAAAAGAAGAGAAATTAGTTCCTGAGATAAGAAGCAAGCTTTTTTTTTCTCCATGAAATACATAAATACATGAAATATAGATTGTATACTTCCTATTAGTCTTCAGTCACTATTCTTTGTTGATTGTTCAATATTCTTAGTAGCTGCATGTACTAAGCCACCAACAGAGTCTGAATGATTAAAGCATCTTGAAACTGTTAGCCTAGCCCTCCTGCTGACTCCATGAAGCTCACAGGTATTGGTGTCAGTCATGACCTTGGCACAAAGCAGAACACACAAAGGGTTTAAATATGACATTTCATGGGGTGCCTGGGTGGCTCAGTCGTTAAGCATCTGCCTTCGGCTCAGGTCATGATCCCAGGGTCCTGGGATCGAGCCCCGCATCAGGCTCCCTGCTCGGTGGGAAGCCTGCTTCTCCTTCTCCCACTCCCCCTGCTTGTGTTCCCTCTCTCGCTGTGTCTCTCTCTGTCAAATAAATAAAATCTTTAAAAAATAAATAAATAAAATAAATAAATAAATATGACATTTCAATGAAGGAACTATTTACAGAAGTGTGATCAGCGTAAGGGAATCTATACAGATGGTGAAGCACCCCGTGATTAGCAATAGTGAAAAGCCCTTACTTACTACCCCCCCCCTAAAAAGCAAGGGGAACTAAAAGCTGAATTCATGCAAAAGGAGTCATACAACAGAAGTTCTGTAGTTCCATAATTTATTTTTCGATGAGAAAATGTTTACATCTTTCAGGACAGATCCAGAAAAGAGTAAGTAGTTGAACAATGAATAGCATCCTATAGGAAGGCATAGAGACTGGGGGATTGAGATAGATAGGCCTTAGATAGTAAGACACATGATAAAAGGGGAGACAGGTATAGGGCCAATCTTATTGAATTGGTTCTATTTCCTCAGGTGGAAGAGTAGCAAATGAGTTAGATGTTTGAAAATGAGGAGAAGGAGAAGGAGGAAGAGGGGCATCATGGTGACAATAATGCTTTTCATTAGGGCTAACTATATACCAGGTGCCATTAATGCTATTACAAGCGTATGTTATAGGCTTATTATTATCATCATTTTGCAAAAAAAGAAAACTGAGAGGTAAAGAGTTTAACCCCTTTTCTTCAGGTCACCTGTGTTTCAAAGCCATAGTTGACTCTCATGTGCCCAACCGTGGAAGTTATCAATAACTCTGTTTTGCTGCATAGTTTTCAAATAACTATACCACTGAGGGAAAGAACACTTTGACTGGAAAATGAAGCAAGGTTGTCTTGCCATATTAAGGACTATTTGATAGTGATGAGCATGAATTTAATGTGGTACTGACATGCCTACCTCTGAAATTTGTGTCCTATGAATCATAACTGTGTAGGCAGAGAAAGTGCAAATAAGTTTAAAGAAGAGATCAGAATGACCAGTGAGGGATGGCTATTGACATCATGAAGGACAAAGCAATCTCTGGCAATTGGTATTATTTTTCTCTGATCCTAAGCCATAGCTAATATTTTTGAAGAGCTAAAGAGGCCAGAAACTCTATTACAGAAGGGAAAAATTGCCATCTTTTATTATCTCCACAATAAAGAGAACTTGAAGCCTTTAAATTAAAAAAAAAAAAAATTATATGGATAAGTTCTATGCTTCTGGAAAGGACCTTAATTCCAAATAAAATTCATTTTAACTGTATCGGCCACTTTATTAATATATGGGGATTTGCCATTGAGTGTACACTTTTCATTGTCTGTAGATGTTGTTTGGTAACAGGGACTTCAAGAGCATTCCTTTACCTAGTGTGGGTTGTCAAAAATTACCTTTCTTTGCCAAATGAGAGCTCTTCATATGACCATGAATAATATGCCAATAAATTAATAATGAAAGTTTAGAAAACCATCAAAACCTTATATTTTTATATAAACATCATGATCTTAAACTTTCTTATAATCTGCAGTTCTCATTGTATATACACTGTGTCATCAGGCTGTGTGTACAGCTGTGTGCAACAAATTGAAGATCTTTGTTTCTAGGTACAAAGTTATTTAGCAATGGCAGTAATCTCCCACCCATTCAGAGAGACTAATCATTTATTTGAAAGCTTAAAATAATATAATCTACCAACTTATACTGTGTTTCATTGGCTTTCTGCTAAACAAGGTAACTTGTCAATAAACAGTTTTATTAAGAAGCTAGTCAAAATGAAGTAATGTCTGTTTGCCAATGTCATCAATGTTTAAAGGCTAATAAGGGTTCTTGAGAGAATCTTTACATTGCATAGGAAAAGAAAGAGAGGTATACATCTATAAAGCTGCTGCAGGAACATGATTTGAGGGGTGTATGGCTTCTAATTGCTACAAAGCAATGGTATAAAGTAGGAACAATGAAACTTTTTCTGTAAAGGAACACATGATGCATATTTTTGGCTTTGTAGGCCATATAGTCCTCTATAGTTATTCTATCCTTGTAGCATTAAAGTAACCATAGATGATGCATAAACGAATGGGTGTGGCTGTGATTAAATAAAATTTTATTTGCAAAAACATATGGCTGGCTGGATTGGGTCCATAAGCCATAGTTTGCCAAGCCCTGTTATCAACTAGAATATTGTTAAGTTGTTGAGCATTAAGGTGATGATACAATACTTTTTAAAAGACATTGTAAAAAACAAAGGGAGGCTTTCACTTTAAAGAATTTTTTTATAGCACTGTTTAATACATATATGTGAATAAGCAAGTTTGATTACAACAGAGTGATTTTCCACTGATCCTTGATTCAAACAAGAATAAAATTCATATTTTCTCCCGGCTTGGTGGGGAGCCTGTTTCTCCCTCTGACCTTCCCCCCTCTCATGCTGTTTCTCTCTCGCTTGCTCTCTAATAAATAAATAAATAAAATCTTTAAAAAAAGAAAGCATAAAATTCATATTTTAAAGACATTATCTAATTAAAAGACAGGGTGGGATGATGAGAGCCTAAAATAAAGCATGTCAAAGGGGATCCAGAGGAAGGGCCAAATGGAAGAATTAGACTATACACAATTTCGTGATGAATTGGTTGGTTGTACCAGTTACAATACTTCAATGGTGTATTTATTGATACTTCTGTCCATACTTACTGTTTTTAAATGGCTGTTGTTGTACAATACATTTCAGTTTGTGAAGGGTGTGACACCCTCCGCCCTGCTTATTGCCACTGAATATTTTTCCCTCAATTTTTTTTTCAATTTTACTGATGAAATTCTATAAATAACTTCTCTCTCAATTAATATCTTTTTACCAGGTCATTAAACTAATATGTGTTGTGTTACTATCACTTAGGAAATAATGTTCTGCATGCTAGAAATACAACAGTGGAAAAGGCAACAAAATCCTAGGCCTCAAGGAGCTTGCAATCAACAGGTAGGAAAGTGAATGAATAGGAATTTCAGAGAGGAATAAATGTTAAGACAATGCAAGAGTGATATTGTGGACAGTGATTGAAGGAGTTGGTGCTAGGAAAGGGGTTTAAACTACATTTGATTTAGTGGTTGTGGAATGCCTCAGAAAAGAGACATCATTGAGTTAAGATCTGAATTATAAAAATATCACAGTGGTGCTGAAATCCAGACCCAGAGCTTTCCAGGAAGAGGAAATGGCAAGTACAAAGTATCTTTTCTGGGAATGAAGATAAATGTATTCCAAGAATAGAAAGAAAGTGAAGGGTGAAGTCTAAGGAGCTAGGAAGAGAATGGGATGCATTCACGTGAGAGTGTTAGTCAAGGAATAGATCATGTAGGTTTTGTAAACCAAGATGAAGAATTTAGATTGTATTTTATTTTATTTTATTTTATTTTTTATTTTTTTTTTAAAGATTTTATTTATTTATTTGAGAGAGAGAGAATGAGAGAGCATGAGAGGGAGGAGGGTCAGAGGGAGAAGCAGACTCCCTGCCGAGCAGGGAGCCCGATGCGGGACTCGATCCCAGGACTCCAGGATCATGACCTGAGCCGAAGGCAGTCGCTTAACCAACTGAGCCACTCAGGCGCCCTAGATTGTATTTTAAATGTAATGGAAGCACTTGAGGATTTTAACGAACAGTCACATAATTTATTTCATGTTTTACAAAAATCACTCTGGCTGCTATGGGGAGAGTGGAATATAGAAGAGCAAAAACCAAGACAGGACAATGGATTAGAGGTAGTGGCAATAACCCAAACAAGAGATTGATTATATATATTAGCCTTTTTATAATCACTTTACCTTACCTGCAATCTTAACTTTTTTTCCTATTAATTCTGTGTATTTTCAAGAGCATTTCTCCTAAATCTTTCTCAGCTTAATGAACTAAAAAACAATACACAAAGAGCCTCCTTTATCTAGGATTCCAGAAGAAAAATGGCTATGGAATATTGAGATTCCTTTATTTTCATGCATGGTTCCTGCATTAGTATGAACCCACAAAATCTTTTAGAACATTTTAATACATCCATGAGAATCAAATTTTTAAATACTCAAATCTTCACTTTAATCAACACCCACAAAAAGCAATGAAGAACATATCAAAAATATTATTATTAACAGCCTCAATTTATGGAGCTTTTGCTGTGTGGCAGGAATTTTGCTAGAAACTTTAATTAGACTAACTCATTTAATTACTACCCTAACTACATTAAGTATACATAACTATGTAAAAGCATATATAACTATGTAAAGTATATATAATTAACACCATATTAAAATTGAGAAAACCACGACTGAAAGAAATTATGTCTTGCTGAGACCACAGCAAATAAGAATTGGAAATGGAAACTAGCAAATGTGTTTATAGATGTTATGAGAATGATGTTTGATGGTCTGTTATATTGCTTCCAGTGGTTATTTCTCATTTTTCTCTAAATGCATGCACATAATTTATATTTCTTTCTTTCTTTCTTTTTTTTTTTTTTGCTTTGGAGTAATAGAATATTAATTACATTTAAAGAAACATGAATTTGCACCATTGTCCACTGTAAAAAGGGGATTTGGATTATTAAGTTAAAACACATCAAGAAATATGCTCAGAGAAGTAAAATCCTATAGGCTGACAAATTAGAATTCCCTTTGGAAACTGAAAAAAAATATTACCATGTTTTAAATTGGGAAACATCAGGTATAAGAGAGAATACTAACACTAGCAACGGAGAGTGTATATGATTGATGAAGAAATGACTCACATTATAGTATGAGTGTTATTTGTATCTTGGGAATAGAAAGTCTTGAGTTTATCCATACTTATTTATTTGGAGACTTGTTTACCATGGTTATATAATTTTATAACTGGGATTACAGTGGTTAATTTAAAGAGCAGCAACCCCAGAGTTTTGTTTCATTTTCTGAATCCTTTATACAAATAATGGAGAGAAGAATGAAATACAACAAAAAATATCTAGGAATTGCTTGCTAGAAGGCATTTTACATTATTTAAGCTATTTATTAGGAAACAGCATAAATACCCACAATTCCATGATATAATGTCAATGATAGCTTATATTGAATATTTAGTATGTCAGCAAATATGCTAAACACTCAACATTTCTATTTCCTTTAATCTTCATGAAAACATAGTGCTATTTTTAAGGAAATAACCTCATTTTATTGTTGAGGTAAGTGTAATTTACCAAAGATTATTCACTGTTTCTTGAGGAGTCACAGCTTTTATGAACAGATCCTGAATTTGAAACTCAGGCTATTATCCCCAGGGTCTTCCAAGCAAGTTTTTTTTTTTGTTTTTTAAAGATTTTATTTATTTATTTGACAGAGAGAGACAGTGAGAGAGGGAACACAAGCTGGCAGAGTGGGAGAGGGAGAAGCAGGCTCCCTTTTGAACAGAGAGCCTGATGCGGGGCTCGATCCCAGGACCCTGGGATCATGACCTGAGCCGAAGGCAGACGCTTAACGACTGAGCCACCCAGGTGCCCCCCAAGCAAGTTTTAAAAGGTAAGCAAAGCAGGGAAGTATGCTTGTCTGTGCTAAGGGATTTAAAGACCTGAGGGATTTAAGGACATCCTCCAGCACAAACAAGATTTCTTCCTTATCATCCAGTTCTCATACCTTAACTTCTTCCTATAGATTTTTAGATCTTTGGATTTAAGACATTATGACTTGTGTGTTTAGTTATAATTGAAGGATAACCATAGAACTATTAGATTGAGTTATTTTATATTATTAACCCCTCTTTGAAGAAAAACAAATAAAAAGCTGATGGCTGAGGTCACAATCCTGAAGGAGGAAACTGGATAGGTTTGATTACAGAAAAGTTTAGCCTAGAGTATTAGGAGCTCATTTTTTGGTGGGCAGAATACAGAGAGAACAGTTATGCCGCACCTTATCACAGACTTTGAGCTACCTATTGGGATAAAAAGAACACTGAAAATATTGAAGAGAGAAAACAGCAAACACAAATCTTCTTAACTTCAATAGTTTGCCTACTAAATAGGGTGACTAGATGCCCTACTTTGTCTAAGTTATGTATCTGTCGTTACATCATAATTATTAATAGGCTCCCTGTTTACTCTTTCTGAAACATATCATTTGAACAACAAATTATTCTTCTATCTATTTACTCATGAGTAAATGAAGGGTAAATAACTTGCCTATGGTTAAATAACTTGTAAGTAAGCTTCATTTTGAACCAAGAAAACCTCTCTCTGCCCCAGGGCGCATGGGTGGCTCAGTTGGTTAAGCATCAAGTTGGTTAAGATTTCAACTCAGGTCACTCACTGTCATTTTCTCTCTCTCTAAAAAGAGAGAGAGAGAGAGAGAAGGAAGGAAGGGAGGGAGAAATCTATCTGTGCCCATTATCCTCCCTAGCATATTTGTGGTGGTACATATTAGGTGTTTATTCACGTTGTTATCTTCTTTTTTTTTCTGTCAAAGTAATTGTTTTTCCTCCCAAACTCCTCTCAGATGTTCTTCAGAAATTCTTCTCTTATACTTTCCACAATGTTTGTTTCACTCAGCTAGCATACTAAAATATTCACAGCTTGAAAAATGCATTGTCTGAAATGTCCTTGGTGTTTTAGACCCAAGACTGATTTTCTTTTCTTTCTACTGCGTTCATTCCCATAGCACTCCATGAATCCTTAGAAACTAGTTATATCTCAGTCCCCACCTTTCTTCTTGTAGACAAAGTAAGCCTTCAGCCATAACATTTGGTCCCGAACTTTTGGTGAAGGTGACCATTCTCTGGTTCTTCCATTGTTATTAGTTTTATATACACTCTTTAGTTAAAATATATAAGGAACCTGGCTTTGCTCATCATATATCTACTCATCATGTATCTATGTGGGTTCAACTTGCTTTTGGACCAGGATCCAAACCATGGCAGATACATTTAAAAACTATCTTTTTGTCCACTTTGATCAATCAGCTAGAATGTCCCATAGGTGTGAGTCTGACATCCAAGATGTTTTTTGTGGGATTTGCTATTTTGTCCTTTCTTTTTTTATCTTTTGCTTCTACTCCTTGACTACTCTTAATTTTGCTAATATTCTTCCTGTTTACTAAATAGAGGTAAAACCGATGGCATTCTATTATTTTTCTATGGTGTCTTCTAAGAGATTATGCAAATCCATGGGTTTAGCAATCATTTCTAAGAGGATAACTACTGTGTCTTATACTTTTAGAACTGTTTTTTCTCCTAAGCATCATCTCCAAATTTCTAGCTGTCCTTTAGATACTGGGACATAGACATACTCTTAAAAAAACCAGCGTGAAACTTATAGATGCTCTAAAAACTAAAATTAATATGCCTTCCAGCATGTAATTTACACATAATACTACACGGTACAGTACTGCTTTATTTATGGTACTTAACTTTCGCCTTTTAAGTAATGTCCTTTTTGCCTATGCTAGCTTTTACTATGCCTCCATTCACCATTACTACAGAGAGATCCCATATACATAACTAGGAATTAAAGGCCTTTATAAATTTGCCTAATACACATAATTAACATTTTCCAGGTTCAGTTCCCACTTTCATTTGTTTGTATTCAAGTCTTTAACCAAACTACACTCTATTATTTCTTTTTTTTTTTTTTAATTTTAGAGGCTTATAACAGCTTTTTTTTTAAGATTTTTTTTTATTTATTTTGACAGAGAGAGAGACAGCGAGAGAGGGAACACAAGAGGGGGAGTGGGAGAGGGAGAAACAGGTTTCCCACTGAGTAGGGAGCCCAACGCAGGGCTCGATCCCAGGACCCTGGAATCATGACCTGAGCCGAAGGCAGACACTTAACTACTGGCACCCAGGCACCCCAGCACTCTGTTATTTCTTGTGCTTACACAAACTTTACCATCTTCCTTCCTTTTCTTGTATAATGCTAATATTGCCTGGAAGAAGTGATACAAATGGCATTTCCCTTATGAAACCATCCTGGTTTGCCCTACCCTCTTTATTCTCTGATAGCAACTTATTTACATGTCAATTATAGAAATATAGTACATACTATAATTTCTTTCTCTTTCCACTGAAGTATAAGCTTCATGATGGCAAGGAGAATACCTTATCAAAAATTGTGTTATTATTAGAATATAAGAGTGACTGCCAAAGAGGTATTTATTATAGGAGGTTAAATAGGAAGAAACATTGTAAATTATAAAGTGCTACAAAAATATTTTAACATCTTGTGTAAATTTACTTTTTTAAAGTTTATGTAACTTCTTTAAGCCTCAGTTCCTTCATTGTAAGTATAATTATGACCATTATCTCCAGGGGGTGTAGTAGAAAATAAAGCAAAAGCAAAACACTGAACAAAACAAAATTTTAAAGATTTATTTGAGACAGAGAGAGAGTGCGGGGAGGAAGAGAATCTCAAGCAGACTCCATGGTGAGCACAGAGCCCGAGTCAGGGCTCCATCCCAGGACCCTGAGATCGAGACCTGAGCTGAAACCAAGAGTCGGACCCCTAACTGACTGCGCCACCCAGGCACCGCTGCCCCCCACCCCCCACAAAACCCTTTTAAAGTGCTTTTGATAGAGCCTGGGAAAAAGTTCTCAAAAAATGTCAATTGGTTTAATCATTTAGTATCTTACACTCTATGTATGGTGGTCATACATACCTAAATAAGTGTAGCTCTTGGGAATAGAGATATATTTCCTAGGGCTGGAAAAGGATCTAGTCATTTCTTGGTAAGGCAGACAATCTTTCCATTATAAGCTCTTTCAGAATACATTTTGAAAGGTATTTAGGAGCTTCAGCCAAACATCGAGTAAAAGACTACTCACTTTTTTTTTTTTTAAGATTTTATTTATTTATTTGAGAGAGAGAGAATGAGAGAGAGCACATGAGAGGGGGGAGCGTCAGAGGGAGAAGCAGACTCCCCGCCGAGCAGGGAGCCCGATGCGGGACTCGATCCAGGGACTCCAGGATCATGACCTGAGCCGAAGGCAGTCGCCTAACCAACTGAGCCACCCAGGCGCCCCAAAAGACTACTCATTAACAGAATGTGAGTCCTTTCAAGTATTTAGCATTTATGCTCCATGGACTGTATTTACTGTCAGCTTGTTTCAAGGTACAATTTCATGTTATTAAATATCTCTTCCACCCTCATCATTATCATTGTAATTATCATCACACTAGTACTTGATAGTAGAGAATTAAAGCAATTAGACCAGAGCAGTGTGTTACATACAAAGCAATAAATAGGGGCACTGTGAGTCCTAATGTTCTTTCTAGTTGACTTTTGAGTTCCAAAGTTCAATTAAAGGTTTACAAAGCTTCACATGCAAAAATAAATAATTATCAAGAAATCAAGGTAACTGCAGTATCAGAAAATCAATGTCGATTTTCTGTAAACATTGTTTATTTTGTATTTCTTATATTCCACCATAATAGGAAATTAAAAGTATATAATCATATATATACATGTATGTGGGTATGTGTACATCCCTCAACATTAGAAGAAAACACGATTCTTTTTCCAAATTTGAAATTCAACGCCTATATATACAGACACACACACACACACACACACACACACACACACACACGCACATTAGGTCATGATTCTGGAGTCCCAGGATCGAGTCCCGCATCGGGCTCCCTGCTCGGCAGGGAGTCTGCTTCTCTCTCTGACCCTCCTCCCTCTCATGCTCTCTGTCTCTCATTCTCTCTCTCTCTCAAATAAATAAATAAAATCTTTAAAAAAAAATTTTAAAAAAAAGTAGATAGAGTTAGGTAAATTAAAAATTAAAGTGGAGAAAACAAAGCCATGGAGGACTTTTCCATTCCTTAGTTATGACTATATACTACAACTCTGAACTACCCTCTCTTCACATTTCATTCACTTAAGGCTTTGGAGGAAAAAAAAGGGGGGAGAAGAAGCAGAAAAGTTCAAAAGAAGGGATAATAGATGAGATAATAAAAAATAGAAAATAGTTTACGGATAAATATTTAAAACAGAAGATCGGGAAGTTACCAAATAAACAGGAGTATTATTTCATAATTCTAACTCTCCACACATAGGGCCAGCTCCATGGGCCTGTGACCTGTGCAATTTTATAGGACTCCTAGCTTAGAAAGTTCCCACTCTTGGTTTCATGCTTTGCTGGTACCATCTTAAATGTCTGAAAATGTTTTTAACAAGAGGCTTCACATTTTCATTTTGTAGCAGGCCCTGCAAATTATGTGGATAGTCCTATCCACAATTATAGGAGATACCTATTTGTGTGGTTGGCCAATTCACAGAAATTCCTCAAAATTCAAACAACCTTCATTCTCTGGGATGGGATCCTGAAAAACCCTTATATCCTATAAAATTTGAATATGTTGGCTATATTAATTTGATTAATAATAACCTGTGTACATTATTTCATTAACTAAAAAAAAACAAAGGAAATATATATATATATATTGTTGCATAGTAATGGACCAGAGCACACAGAATAATGAATTAGCAAAAATATTTATAGGAAAATTCCTGTGGACATTACATTAGTAGTAAAAAACAAAAAACAAAAAACAAAATAGTAGCTGAAAAGATGGTAAAATATTTTTCATGGTATATAAATTCAAGGAAATGATCATTTCTAGTTCTTATTATAACCTTTTATCTCTAGCATCTCAGATATTTCTAAAATTTCCAGAAACAGTATAGTTACACCAGTAATAAAATTCTTCAACAACTTAGTAAGTTTTTTTGTTTTGTTTTGTTTTGTTTTGTTCTTAATTTTAATGGAAATCCAAGTTCACAACTGCAATCACTGGGATCACCACAGGCAAAGACTTAAAGTGGGATACCTAGTCTTAAATTTCAACACTTCCCTTTCTGGTATTTTATTATTTTTTACCTCATAGTGTGCTGAATGTCTGAATGTTACCAAGTTTGATTTCAGAAAGCTTCTGTTTACTAAAGAGCACTTCTGCACAATAGATGCTGACTGTGGAAAACAAAGTTTGCTTTATTTTTATAATCCTCAAAAACACATAGAAAACTGAATATATGTTGGATGTGACAGAGGAAAAAAAAATAGTTATCCACACAACTTACTTCCTTCTTTAAAACACAGATCTAAAAGAATATTTTCAAATTTCTCAGCAGATTGATGACTGTGAGGCTATAAATTAGGGAAGTCAAGACAGATTTAAATTAGCTATAAAAACATTAGGATCTTGATGGACCAAGAATGAAAGGAATTGCAGCCAGATGGACTGGGAAAAAAAAGATAGAGGCAGAGAGAGAGAGGAAATCATCTCCTGGGAGTGGAAATATTTAGTCCCTGCTCTATCAGTTTGGACAAGCATATTTTAATTTGGACATATGTATATGTGTGGAAGTTTCCTTGACTTATTATAATTTCTTTTCAAAACAAATAGCCATAGTGCTATACTGTACACTTAGTGAGTTGGTCCCTGAGACTATTTTGTGTCTCTCAGTGCTGTGGTCCTAAATCATTCCCTTTGGTGATCTACTTTTGTCAGGAACGGCTTTATTTTTTTTTTCCTTTTACTGAGCATTTTTTGACTCAATTTAATGAACAGGACTTGCAAGAACAGAATTGGGTGGCCCTTCTAATGGCCTATCACCTGGTACAGAGATGCCGCTATAACTTTTTAACATCCAATACTGTGGAGCTCAGAATCCTTAACATTTTGATAGATTTTCTGATATCTATCAGTTGTGAGGAAAACTGAATTCAAGCCTGTGGTGGCAAGTCTAAAACTAGGAAGTCATTACCTCAAATTTAGGAAAATATTTTTTACCCAAGAGTAAATAAAATCATAACCTATTTAATCATTAGGGAAAACTTTGGGTTTTCAAAAAATAATATCCAAAAAAATAATATCCAAACCCAAGAACTGTAGTTTTTTCTCATGAAGGATGTTATAAATAAAATCATATTTATTCTAATAAAATAATCCAATCACTGAAACTCAGATATACGTGTAGCTATGACAGAAGGTAAAGAAAAAATAAAACAAACTCACACACATACCATCTATTCATAGCCTGTTCCCAGCTGAAAGAATTTTCATGCTGCCTTTGTTATAGAAACTTCTACATTATAAAGAAATTATTTTGAGAAATAATAAGTAATGAAGCTAATAAAGTCAAATGGCTGTCCTGTCAACTTATTACTAACTTGTATTTTAGTGGAATGTTAAAAACAAAAATAAATAGAAATATTTCTAATCATCTTGTGACTTTAATACCAGTGAAACTTGTTTTTCTTAAGTGTGAGGAATTGTCAGATATCCATCGTGGAAAATGAAGATGAAAACTCTTAGATTGTAGTGACTATATTGACCTCAAATGTGAAGGAGGAAGGTACAGTTCTGTCTTTACCACTGGAAGTTATCTTCCTAGTCCTTACAGAAAAGATGAAGGAGGTGGAAGTGGGGTTGTTTTTGTTTTTGTTTTTTAACTTTACCAAAGCACTTAATATAATTGTAGTTGGTTATTCCCTAGCAAGATGTTTAGAATAAGGGATAGGAAGTTTTAAATTCACCAGTCTTAATCTACCTCAAAAATCTGACTCTGTTCACCTGTCTCTGATATATAGTGCTGAGCATGAACAGATCTTGGAATGGGAAGGACAATTCAACAATGAAGTTCAGTACTGGGTTGCTTTATATCTGGAAGATTCTTACAATTAAGTTAAATTTAAAAGTTAGGCTGCTCCAGAATCAGATTAAAGATTAGGGATATAGCGGGGTGCCTGGGTGGCTCAGTTGGTTAAGCGACTGCCTTCGGCTCAGGTCATGATCCTGGAGTCCCGGGATGAGTCCCACATCGGGCTCCCTGCTCAGCGGGGAGTCTGCCTCTCTCTCTGACCCTCCCCCCTCTGATGCTCTCTATCTCATTCTCTCTCTCAAATAAATAAATAAAATCTTAAAAAAAAAAAGATGAGGGATATAGCAATGCAGTTGGGATATGAGATGAAGTGTGTATTTACATAGAATTAAATGGCTCTCCAAATGTAATTTCCTTAAAAGAGCTGGCATCCTAAGTGAGCTCTGAAATCAGCGTATATCACAGCTACTGCTGGAGAAATTGTTTGGTGGCAATTTTATCTTCATTGCTAATTCATACTTTTTAGATTCACTTTTTTTTCTGGAAGTTTTTTAGTGACATATCCTCCTTATATATAAATTATGTCCAACCTGGATGTACTTGATCTGTTCTTTGTTTTTCCCCTACTCTGCTCTATTTGACAGGAGTGCTAATTCTGTATTTCCCAGGCAACCCAATCATCTGGTTCTGGTGGTTTGGAACAATGGAAAACACAGATAGGAAAGAATGAAAGAAATAGAAAATATAGGATACCCAACCCTCATACCTTCCTCTTTGCATTGAGCAGTGTCCAACATCTTCAGCTCCTTCAGGATATGTTCACATGATAGGTTTTTTTTTTTTTTTTTATTATGTTATGTTAATCACCATACATTACATCATTAGTTTTAGATGGAGTGTTCCACGATTCATTGTTTGCATATAACACCTGTTGCTCCATTCAGTATGTGCCCTCTTTAATACCCATCACCAAGCTAACCCATCCCCCCACTCCCCTCCCCTCTAGAATCCTCAGTTTGTTTCTCAGAGTCTATCGTCTCTCATGGTTCGTCTCCCCCTCTGAATTCCCCCCCTTCATTTTTCACTTCCTGCTATCTTCTTCTTCTTTTTTTTTTTTTAACATATAATGTAGTATTTGTTTCAGAGGTACAGATCTGTGATTCAAAGTCTTACACAATTCACAGCGCTCATCATAGCACATACCCTCCCCAATGTCTATCACCCATCCACCCCATCCCATCCCACCCCCCACCACTCCAGCAACACTCATTTTGTTTCCTGAGATTAAGAATTCCTCATATCAGTGAGGTCATATGATACATGTCTTTCTCTGATTGACTTATTTCGCTCAGCATACTACCCTCCAGTTCCAACCACGTCGCTGCAAATGGCAAGATTTTATTCATTTGGATGGCTGCATAATATTCCATTGTATATATATACCGCTTCTTTTTTATCCATTCATCTGTCGATGGATATCTTGGCTCTTTTCACAGTTTGGCTATTGTGGACATTGCTGCTATAAACGTTGGGGTGCATGTCCCCCTTCGGATCCCTACATTTGTATCTTTGGGGTAAATACCCAGTAGTGCAATTGCTGGGTCATAGGATAGCTCTATTTTCAACTTTTTGAAGAACCTCCACACTGTTTTCGAGAGTGGCTACACCAGCTTGCATTCCCACCAACAGTGTAGGAGGGTTCCCCTTTCTCCGCATCCCCACCAACATCTGTCGTTTCCTGACTTGTTAATTTTAGGTGTGAGGTGGTATCTCACTGAAGTTTTGATTTGGATTTCCCTGATGCTAAGTGATGTTGAGCACTTTTTCATGTGTCTGTTGTCCATTTGGATGTCTTCTTTGGAAAAATGTCTGTTCATGTCTTCTGCCCATTTCTTGATTGGATCATTTGTTCTTTGGGTGTTGAGTTTAATAAGTTTTTATAATTTTGGACTAGCCCTTTATTTGATATGTCATTTGCATATATCTTCTCCCATTCTGTCGGTTGTCCTTTGGTTTTGTTGACTGTTTCTTTTGCTGTGCAAAAGCTTCTTATCTTGATGAAGTCCCAATACTTCATTTTTGCCCTTGCTTCCCTTGCCTTTTGCGATGTTTCTAGGAAGAAGTTGCTGCGGCTGAGGTTGAATAGGTTGCTGGTTGTGTTCTCCTTTAGGATTTTGAAGGACTCCTGTCTCACATTTAGGTCTTTCAACCATTTGGAGTCTATTTTTGTGTGTGGTGTAAGGAAATGGTCCAGTTTCATTCTTCTGCATGTGGCTGTCCAATTTTCCCAACACCAATTGTTGAAGAGACTGCCTTTGTTCCATTGGACATTCTTTCCTGCTTTGTCGAAGATTAGTTGACCATAGAGCTGAGGGTCCATTTCTGGGCTCTCTATTCTGTTCCACTGATCTATGTGATTGTTTTTGTGCCAGTACCATACTGTCTTCATGATGACAGCTTTGTAATAGAGCTTGAAGTCGGGAATTGTGATGCCACCAGCTTTGCTTTTCTTTTTCAACATTCCTCTGGCTATTCGGGGTCTTTTCTGGTTCCATACAAATTTTAGGATTATTTGATCCATTTCTTTGAAAAAAGTGGATGGTATTTTGATAGGGATTGCGTTAAATGTGTAGATTGCTCTAGGTAGCATTGACGTCTACACACTATTTGTTCTTCCAACCCATGAGCATGGAATGTTTTTCCATTTCCTTGTGTCTTCATCAGTTTCTTTCATGAGTATTTTATAGTTTTCTGTTTATAGATTCTTTGCCTTTTTGGTTAGATTTATTCCTAGGTATCTTATGGTTTGGGGTGCAATTGTAAATGGGATCGACTCTGAATTCTGAATTCCTGCATGAGTTCTAGCAGTTTTGGGGTGGAGTCTTTTGGGTTTTCCACATAAAGTATCGTATCATCTGCAAAGAGTGAGAGTTTGACTTCTTCTTTGCTAATTCAGATGCCTTTTATTTCTTTTTGTTGTCTGATTGCTGTGGCTAGTACTTCTAATACTATGTTGAATAGCAGTGGTGATAGTGGACATCCTGCCATGTTCCTGATCTTAGGGGGAAAGCTCTCAGTTTTTCCACATTGAGAATGATATTTGCTGTGGGTTTTTCATAGATGGCTTTTATGATATTGAGGTATGTACCCTCTATCCCTATGCTCTGTAGAGTTTTGATCAAGAAAGGATGCTTTACTTTGCCAAATGCTTTTTCTGCATTTATTAAGAGAATCATATGATTCTTGTTCTTTCTTTTATTAATGTATTGTATCACGTTGACTGATTTGTGGCTGTTGAACCAACCTTGCAGCCCAGGGATAAATCCCACTTGGTCGTGGTGAATAATCCTTTTAATGTACTGTTGGATCCTATTGGCTAGTATTTTGGTGAGAATTTTTGCATCCATGTTCATCAAGGATATTGGTCTGTAATTCTCCTTTTTGATGGGGTCTTTGTCTGGTTTGGGGATCAAGGTAATGGTGACCTCATAAAACGGGTTTGGGAGTTTTCCTTCCATTTCTATTTTTTGGAAGTTTCAGAAGAATAGGTATTAATTCTTCTTTAAATGTTTGGTAGAATTCCCCCGGGAAGCGATCTGGCCCTGGGCTTTTATTTGTTGGGAGATTTTTGATGACTGCTTCAATTTCCTTAGTGGTTATAGGTCTGTTCAGGTTTTCTCTTTCTTCCTGGATCAGTTTTGGTAGTTGATAGATCTCTAAGAATACATCCATTTCTTCCAGATTATCTAATTTGCTGACATATAGTTGCTCATAATATGTTCTTATAATTGTTTGTATTTCTTTAGTATTAGTTGTGATCTCTCCTCTTTCATTCATGATTTTGTTGATTTGGGTCATTTCTCTTTTCTTTTTGGTAAGTCTGGCCAGGGGTTTATCAATCTTGTTAATTCTTTCAAAGAACCAGCTCCTAGTTTTGTTGATCTGTTCTACTGTTCTTTTGGTTTCTATCTCATTGATTTCTGCTCTGCTCTTTATTATTTCTCTTCTCCTGCTGGGTTTAGGCTTTATTTGCTGTTCTTTCTCCAGCTCCTTGAGATGTAGGGTTAGGCTGTGTATTTGAGACCTTTCTTGTTTCTTGAGAAAGGCTTGTATTGCTATATACTTTCCTCTTAGGACTGCCTTTGCTGCATCCCAAAGATTTTGAACAGTTGTGTTGTCATTTTCATTTGTTTCCATGAATGTTTTTAATTCTTCTTTAATTTCCTGGTTGACCCTTTCATTCTTTAGTAGGGTGCTCTTTAGCCTCCATGTGTTTGAGTTCTTTCCGACTTTCCTCTTGTGATTGAGTTCTAATTTCAAAGCATTGTTGTCTGAAAATATGCAGGGAATGATCCCAATCTTTTGGTACCAGTTGAGACCTGATTTGTGACCCAGGATATGATGTATTCTGGAGAATGTTCCATGGGCACTAAAGAAGAATGTGTATTCCATTGCTTTGGGATGGAATGTTCTGAATATGTCTGTGAAATCCATTTGGTCCAGTGTGTCATTTAAAGTCTTTACTTCCTTGTTGATCTTTTGCTTAGATGATCTGTCCATTTCAGTAAGGGGGGTGTTAAAGTCCCCCACTATTATTGTATTGTTGTCAATGTGTTTCTTTGCTTTTGTTATTAATTGGCTTATATAATTGGCTGCTCCCATGTTAGGGGCATAGATATTTACAATTGTTAGATCTTCTTGTTGGATAGACCCTTTAAGTACGATACAGTGTCCTTCCTTATCTCTTATTAGAGTCTTTGTGTTAAAATCTAATTTGTCTGATATAAGGATTGCCACCCCAGCTTTCTTTTGGTGTCCATTAGCATGGTAAATGGTTTTCCACCCCCTCACATTCAATCTGGGGGTGTCTTTGGGTCTAAAATGAGTCTCTTGAAGACAGCATATTGATGGGTCTTGTTTTTTTGTTTTTTGTTTTTGTTTTTATCCAATCTGATAGCCTGTGTCTTTTGATTGGGGCATTTAGCCCATTTGCATTCAGGGTAACTATTGAAAGATATGAATTTAGTGCCATTGTATTGCCTGTAAGGTGACTGTTACTGTATATTGTCTGTGTTCCTTCTGGTCTATGTTACTTTTAAGCTCTCTCTTTACTTAGAGGACCCCTTTCAATATTTCTTGTAGGGCTGGTTGCATGTTTGCAAATTCCTTTAATTTTTGTTTGTCTGGAAGCTTTTTATCTCTCCTTCTATTTTCAATGACAGCCTAGCTGAATATAGTATTCTTGGCTGCATATTTTTCTCATTTAGTGCTCTGAATATATCATGCTAGTCCTTTCTGGCCTGCCATGTCTCTGTGGATAGGTCTGTTGCCAATCTAATGTTTCTACCATTGTAGGTCACAGATCTCTTCTCCCGAGTTGCTTTCAGGATTTTCTCTTTGTCTCTGAGACTCGTAAGTTTTACTATTAGATGTTGGGGTGTTGACCTATTTTTACAGATTTTGAGGGGGGTTCTCTGTGCCTCCTGGATTTCGATGCCTGTTTCCTTCCCCAAATTAGGGAAGTGCTCTGCTATAATTTGTTCCAGTATACCTTCTGCCCCTCTCTCTCTTCTGGGATCCCAATTATTCTAATATTGTTTCATCTTATGGTATCACTTATCTCTCACATTCTGCCCTCGTGATCCAGTAGTTGTTTATCTCTCTTTTTCTCAGCTTCTTTTTATCTTCCATCATTTGGTCTTCTATATCACTAATTCTCTCTTCTGCCTCATTTATCCTAGCAGTTAGAGCCTCCATTTTTTATTGCACCTCATTAATAGCCTTTTTGATTTTGACTTCATTAGATTTTAGTTCTTTTATTTCTCCAGAAAGGGTTTCTCTAATATCTTCCATGTTTTTTTCAAGCCCAGCTAGTATCTTTAAAATCATCATTCTGAACTCTAGTTCCGACATCTTACTAATGTCCATATTGATTAGGTCCCTGGCAGTCGGTACTGCCTCTTGTTCTTTTTTTTGAGGTGATTTTTTCTGTCTTATCATTTTGTCCAGAGGAGAATATATGAATGAAAACAGAATGCTAACAGGTAACAGTGACCCCAGAAAAATATACACTAAACAAATCAGAAGAGACCTTCCAGAAAGTGGTTGCTTTTCTGTTCAGAATTGCTGCTATTCTCTTCTCTGATCGCCTGTTGCATTCGTAGGTGTTCAGAATGGTTTGATCCCTATTTTGCTGAATTCCTGGAACCAGACGAAATTTAGGTCTCCTACTCCTCTGCTATCTTGCTCCTCCCTTGGAGATATGTTAACACTGACCAGTGGCTTAAGTTAAATCTCCTCTTCATTTTATCCTTCCTAATTGGGATTGGTAGTGGCTTTCTCTTGTTTAATTTTCAGCTTCTCTATCATCTATGTGAACAAATTAAAAGTTCTCTTGTTGGAAATACTTATAGTGGTCTCTACTATTTTGGTGGTCCTGAATGATTTAAAATGTAGGGATTTATCATCAGTACAGTCTTATGATTTACTTAACAAGGCTCTTGTTAATATATGTAACTGATATCTGAGTCCTTCCTGCTCTTAAAATCTAGATGACATTAACTGAAAGTTTTACTACACTATTAGGGAAAAGTCCAATATTCTTCCTAGGATGTCTTTAAGTTTCTGAGGTTCTCTGTGTGGTGACCTCTAGCTCAGAGCTCCACCTCCTGCTGAATTATTTAAGCTTATTAATTGTCTCTCGATTGTACAGGTGCTGTCTATATTTGTACTAACCACTCATAAGTGGAATCAGGCCATTCTGTGAATTGTACACACATTAAAAAAAAAAACTTCAAAATATTAGGAAAATGATATGAACAAACCATCTAATATCACTCCCATTATGCTTCTCTAGGAAATTATCTCTTTCTCTTTTTCCTATCTTCCATTCTTTATCCTCTCTATCTTCAATACATTTCCACCCAAATTGCTTCAATAACTATTTTCCCTCTCTTTCCCAAGCCATACAATTTCCAGAGTCAACTATAAAACTACTTTTGCATCTACAACTCAATATTGGTGTTCAGTGTATATAACACCAGTATACACTGGTGTATATTTAGTATATAACTAAATATTTAGTATATATTAGTAGGATAATTTAGTAGGATCTGCACACTTTAGTGAGCAGAAAATATTGCAAAATTGTTTCTTCCATTTCACATGAATCAAATTTTTACAATGATTTGTTTATTTTTCCTCAAATCATTCCAGTTCTCTTTAATTCAAGTCACAAATGTTTAATAGCTATTTTAATTATAGGTTTTGCTTCTCCTTCTTTGAATTCTATGTATATCAAGAGAACAAGTTATCTGTTTTGCCTAATTTCATCCAAATAAGATGGGTGCTAGAAATTTAGTGTAAAGCAAGATTTTTTTTTTCTATAGGAGTTTTCAATATGTATTAGTTATTTACTGCTGCATAACAAATTATCTCGACCCACAGTGATTTTAACAATAGGATTTATTATTTTGTCACTTTTTAGGTCAGGAATCCAGGTCTGGCTTAGGTGGATATCCTGTCTAAAAGTCTTTTACAAGACTGTAGTCCAGGCTCAATTGGACAAGGTTCTGCTTCAAGTTTATTCATGTTCTGGCTTGCAGGATTCAGTTCCTTATGGACTTTTGGATTGAGGCCTTAGCTCTTCACTGGCTGATGGCCAGAAACTGCCCTCATTCAGTTCCTTCACATGTTGGTTTCTACAGAAGGCTTTTGTAGAGTAAGCAAGCAAAAGAGCCAAAGAGAGTATACTAGCAAGACAGAACTCATGGCCCTTTATATCTTAATCTCTAAAGTGGCTCGCCATCATTTTTACTGTACTCTGTGCATTAGAAGCAAGTCACTAGGTAAAGCCCACACTCAAAGAGAGCATACAGAGTGAATACTAGGAAGCTGGGATCATCAGGAGCCAGTTTAGAAGCTGGATACCACAGACAATTAGAAATAAACAGGAAATTATAAAACAATGAGATAATAGTATGTCAAAATTTGATACCTATTTATGGGGAAAAACTGAGAGGAGTGGCTCAAGGGAGGTTTTCAGTTTACATTTGATATATTTTTGTGGTTTGCATTATCTCACATTTCCTCCCTTTTTTTTTTAAATTTTGTGAGTACAGAGAATGTTTAGATGATGATATAATGAACTGTTTTTTCCTTATATATAACTCTTAGTAAAGTAAAAATGATATCTTATTGTCCCAAAGCTACTCTTTATATAAAACATGGAGAATAGACCTTGGAGAACTAAGAGTATGTTTAAAGAGATTGGTTAAAGGGCTGCAACTGCATTCCCAACTGGGTATCAGTAGAGCCTGAACTTTGGTAGTTTTTACAGGAAAGGAGAAAGGTGGATAGATTCAAGAGTGAATTAGAAAGCAAAGACCTGATGAGAAAAGGAAAGAAAAAAAGACTTCCAAGTTTCTGACTTGTATCCTCTAGTGGTTATCATAGCTTTCATTTATATCTGCAACAAATGAGTAGGTTTGAGACTGGAGAGTGGAAATGATGAATTCTACCTTTGAAAGTTTAAGTGTGAAATATCTATAGGGCATACAAATGGAGATAGAATAAAATTAAATATAGATTTGAGACTCAGGAAATGTGATATGGGAAGATAATGGAAGTTAGTGTCATATACGTATGCACAGAAATACTAGTTTTATAATCATTGTCTCCAAAGAAAATTAAGTTCCTCTATTCTATAGAAATAACCCAGTCTTACTTAAAAGCCTGCATTTTCTGGCAATAACATTAAAAAAAAAAAAGCAAATAGCAAATATATTTTAGTCCATTTTGCCTTTTTTTTTTTTTTTAACTGCTATAATTTAAAACAGTTCCTTTAGGTAAAAGCATGCAAAGCCTTTCCTTGGAAAATGATTGGCTTCTCCTATTTCCATCCTGTCAGGAGTGGCTCTCTCCAATACAATTTGCAGTTGCTAGCTTTAAAATATTGTTGAATTCTCAATAATTTTTGCCATTATATATGTTCGTAGTCACTCAGACATATTTTTTTTTTAAAGATTTTATTTATTTTTTTGAGAGAGAGAGAGAGCACATGAAAGGGGGGGAAGGTCAGAGGGAGAAGCAGACTCCCTGCTGAGCAGGGAGCCTGATGCGGGACTCGATCCAGGACTCCAGGATCATGACCTGAGCCGAAGGCAGTCGCCTAACCAACTGAGCCACTCAGGCGCCCGTCACTCAGACATATTAAATAAAAAGGAGTTTATTTAAATTTGTTGAGAACTCTGTTATAGTGCTGCCCACCATTCTCATTTTCAAAACATATCTGAACTGAGTCCCATTTCCTTCTGGCTCAATTCTCTAAAGCAAACTAATGTGATAAAATGATTCCTGCTAAGGTGTTAATGAATGATAATGAAGTCAGTGACACCCCCATTTAGGCATTATATTTGCATTTTTAAAGCACTATTTTAGAGATCTAAAATCTTAAAAAAATAAATGAAACAGTAAGTAAGAATGGCAGGCAAATATGAGAGGACATGAGGGGCTCTCAGCATGCAGAGCTGTCTTTGCTCTATACCTAGCTTCAGCCTGGACTATTATATACTTGGTTTCCCCAGAAGAAATACTCTCCTCAAACTTGTGTAAATTTGGATTTCAACAAAAATTGTCTAAAAATGCAGGAACAGAGAAACAGTGATTTTTCATTCATATTTGCCTGTCCATGTCAGTGGTGAAACAGAGGATCCTGTTCACCTTTAACATAATGACAGTAAAGCCACACAAAGTACTCTGCAATAATCCCTACAGTATTTCCAACTCACTTAGGATCTATAATACATTTCAGGTCTAGGATCAAAGTGAAATAAATATCTGACTGTTCTGCTGTAAACTAGCCTGGCATGCTAAATAGTGTTGATCTCTTTAAGCCTAGATTTTAGTTTAGTTGTGAGGCTGAGCCTTTGTTATGAATATAGACTTACATCCTTCAAGCATCAAAGGCCTCATTTGTGTGGTAAGTGGAAGAAACTGTATTTGTGCCCTTATTCATCTTATAAATTTATAACAAAAGGCTATGTTTTCTGTGCATATTATTATGATATCATATATATCTGTATGCATATATATGTATGAATATATATACACAGTCAATGAGTCTTTCCTCTATATTTTGACTTTGATCATTCAGAGAAAATTATGCAGTCAATGAGAATACTCAGGTAATACTGAAAATAATCAGATAAAATATTGCCTTCACTTCATTCAGAGAAACTTATGTAGGTCATAAAAATATTCAGATAAAACACTGAAAACACAAACATGCTATTTCTGGCAAATGGATTCACTTCTATATAATTAACGCTAGTTGTAAATAATTCTTGAGTTAGTACTGTATATTTAACTGATATTTTATGCAGTTACTCTTCATTTTAGAATTACTTTTTTAATGAGATTTTTTTCATATTTTCAACCCTTTTGACTTTCTTTATTTTTCTATGTAAACTAATACATTATCTTCTACCTGTTGTAATCTGCAGGTGTTTTGGTTCACTACTTTTGTCTTATTCTCACTAATGATAGAAATTATATGGGGCTCAAATGCAGCATTACATCAAAGCTATTAACAATGGAGTAAGAACAACCATTCCTTTATCCTGAATTCTTGGAATCTCACAATGATAAACTAAATAGTTCCAATTAGGAGAAAGGAGTGAACGCATCAATAGTATGAACAAAAGAATGGGGTATTACTTTGAGGGAATCACAAATAGAGTTTTTTGTATGTTTATCAATTTTTCATGGATCAAATAAGTATTTGCCGAAAACTAGCATATGATCCTTATATCTCCTGGCATCAGTTTTAACTTATAAAATCATTTCTTTTTTATTTATCACTTAAATATATGATGATAATTGTATGTTTGGTGAAAAGTAAACAAGAAAGTTCATAATTCCTAGTAATCAGCTTCTTTTTAGCTTTGATTATTATATATAAGGCTGTGCGTATGTGTGTGTGTATGTACATGTGTGTTTTTACATATATATGTGTTTATTTTTTAAGATTGGGCACATTTTCAGGATATAACTTATGCTATAGTCTTCAAAAAATCCTCTCTTTAGAATAACAGGAAATCTGTAAAAAATGTTGAGTCTTGCAAGTGATGTCAATATTTGTAATCTAAGTTTTTCTTGCAGATATCTTCTGTAGACTCAGTGTTTCCCATAATAGCAGGTCAGGTTATAAGGACCACCCTTCCTACTCAAAATTTCTAAAATTATGGACAAAGTGTATGTTGAAAAAAGTCTTGAAAACACTGACGATCTAATGAGGAAAGAAGCAATTACTAGGGTAAAACTGAATGAAAAACTGGAACCAAGAGAAGTTCTTATTGAATGCAGAAAATGTGAACATTTATTTTGACAGATCTATGCATATGGAATATAAAACAAAGCCCAGACTATATGAAGGAAGACATCTAACAGGAAAATGTCCCACAATAAGTTACACTAAGGAATATACCTTCAGGGAAAAGGTATACAAGAAAAGGACTGACCTCCTTGCTGAGTTAAGGTCTAGTTTTAAAAGCCTGAATCCTTTAGGTAACCTGAAGCATTCAACAGTGTTTAATGTGGCTGAGGACAGGTAATGTCCCTAATGATGGACTAAAGCAATCAGAAATTCTCTTTAGAGAAAGGTCCTCTTTTATCATAGTCCTCAAATTATCCCTGCATGTAATATTTAAAGTGCAATGCTTAGCACATCAAAGATAGCCAGGTCCACAAAGGAAAAGCACACTAAAAGCATGAACCAACAAAAATCAAAGCAACAAAAGAAACAAACCCAGAAATATGTCCTCTTGGAATTATCAGATACAGGGGACAAAATAGCTCTATCCTTTCTGGGTCATTTATTTATTGAACAAATGCTTATCAAGCACATGCTAGATGCTCAGAACTCTTCTAGGCACTATAAATTCAGTGGTAGATGAAATAATCAATCATATCTTCCTTAAGGAGTTTACATTTTAGTGGGATAAGACAGACTAGAATTTATTTATTGTTTAGAAAATATTCCAAGCTCTCAGGTGAACAGCACTGGGCAGAGCTTGAATTCTAGCCCAGTTGAGTCAGACTCTAAAGTTTGTGCTCTTTTCATGATGTTACTCCATATCTAGGAGTTCATATAGGACCCAGCTGAGGCCAGAATGGCCATTAGAACCCAAGAGGTCAGGGCAGCAAAAATTAAGTGTCTTTGGTTAAAGATTTAAATCAAAAACAAAAGTTGAGTATATCTACAAGAACAGGAGGATATGAAAGAGTGACATTCCTGATGTGAAAAAGGATGTAAAGAATATATAGATCTCAAAAATTTAATAAGTAAAATGTAAAAAAAAAAAAAAAAAAAAGAGTAGACCGTATAGTAAATTACATACAGCAGAAAGGAAAGTTAATGAAGTTACAGAGAGTGAAGAAAAATAGTGCCTGGGACAGTGAGGGTTCAGTTAGGGAAGCAGAACCATTATGAGTACTAGAGAATAGGGTATTTGTTATCCCAGTAAAACTACGCAAGTATGGAACACACTGGGTAAGTAAGGGTCAGAATGGGTAAGGTAGAAGATTAAGAAAAGCAACAACAATAACACCAACAGAACAGCCTCCTCTCTGAAACACTGGCACAGGAGGACACATCAGAACTTGCCAGAGAGTCTCTGAAACTAGCTCTGGCTGACTGCCAGATGAGTCAGTGAGGGAGCCCTGGGGAGTCTGTAGCAGGGTGCTGTTAATGCATCTGGGTGGGCCTGAGGTCCCTGTTGGTCAACAACGCCAAAAAGCCAACGGAAGACAACTGTGAATGGAGAGTGAGGGGAAAGTGTGGTCAATGTTGAATCTCTTTCTTGGAGAGTTGCTGTTTCTATTTCTCACAGCTTACCCCCACAACAACCAACAGAGGTGACAGCTGTCGCTTCTTTCTACCTTCCGAATCGTGTACGATTCATCTTTCAGTCGGCTACAACTGGGAGGTCTACAGGGAGGCATACATTGGACGCGTATTTCTAGTTCAACCAAGTTTACACAGTGAAAAACCACCATAGGCATGGCAGAGAAAAAGATGGAAAGTACAAAAAAGGATAAAAAAAATATAGAGGACAGAGTGAGAAAATAGAACATGATTTAAATTGAAGTCCCAGAAGGAGAGAAGAGAAAGAATGGGTCAGAGATAATATTTGAAAGGATTACTGCTGATAATTTACAGAAATGTTCAGTGACACATCCACATAACCAAGGTTTATAAGTAATTTTAAGAAAAAGAAATTTGGGTGCATCTGGGTGGCTCAATTGGTTAAGCATCTGCCTTTGGCTCAGGTCATGATCCCGGGGTTCTGGGATCGAGTCCCACATCGGGCTCCCTGCTCCTCGGGGAGCCTGCTTCTCCCTCTTCCTCTTCTGCTCCCCCTGCTTGTGCTCTCTCTCTCTGTAAAATATATAAATAAAATGTTAAAAAAATTTAAATAAATCCATAACTTGGAGCATCATAATGAAACGGTAGCTCTTAAATGCACAATGAAAAGTCTTATTATCTTTTTAATAGCACAAAGGAAAATATTAAATTGAAAGGTGACTTGTCAATAGCATCAGTAAAAATTAGAAAGCAGAGAAATATTATGAACATGCTGAAACAAAAAAATAGGAAAACAGCAACAAAACTCTCAATATTGAATTGCATATGTCTTGAAAATATCCCTTGGGAATGACAATGCAGTAAAATACTTTCAGACAGACACAAAAGTAGCTGATCTTGCCTTTAATGGCAATTTGAACCATATACATAGTTCATAAATATCCTGTGTTATTAAAATCTTTCTAAAAAAAACACTAATTCTTATCCAGGAATTCTTGAAATTCATTTAGGGATGCTCTTATGAAAGCTATCACTATGAAAATGCAAATATAATAGAATATAATTTTAGGGGATTCCTGAGTGTTGAAGCCCTTTCATTACTGCTTCAACTGCTGAGATTTCATTAACGTTTCTTCCCAATATGACATTTGGGTTCATATATTTAAAATATAATGGAATGGGGAAAAGAATTATTCTATAAATAGCAATGTACTATTTTACCATTTGATCTTACACTTATTTTCATTTGCAGAATGTTTATATGTCAATCACTGTTAGGATTTTTGTTTGGTTTTGCTCTTTTTTTTTTATGGAAGGCTTTGAAGGAGTTTCTTAAAGTTATGCTGCCAATTTTGAAGGTTCATTACTGCTCCATTTGTTATTTCTCTCATTTATTACACAGACAAAAAATATCGAAGTACAGGTAAGGGAAGAATACTTGCTAGTTTAGAGGCAGGTGATCAGATTCTTCCACAAGACAAATTAATATGGACAGATGATGAGTGAAAAGAAGAAACTGAGCAAGACAAAACAATTTTCGTTAAACCTCCCTGGTTTTAGCCTTTTGTCTCATTCTCAGCTCTACTTGTGTACTCAAGTCTGAAACCTCTGCTTCATATCTGTTTAGCCAATAAAACGTTGATCTCAAAAACAAGTGAATCTCTACACTTGTGATAAGGATGAGTCCTGAGGAACAAAACCGATTCTGTGTTTTCAGAGTCCTGTTTCATCCCCTGCTTTCCAATGCAACTATTGCTTCCTGGTTCAGAGCGTTTCATGGTCCATTAGTTTGCGCTCTGAAGAATCCCAGGTGTCACCATCTTTGGCTCTGTTAAATGGTTACCACCCTCTACACTCACTTTAGATCTTCTAAGAATGTGTTGAAATGTCTCAATTGCTGTTGTCACAATTCTTTGAGTTTTCACGTTACTGTTATTACTTTGCCAGACTTTTATTGGGGCCTTGGGAAAAAAGAGAGATGCATTTAGCTAATCCATACTCACTATATGGAAGACGTGATTGAATGTTTTTTGAGTGAATAAACAAACATACACAGGTTGTTCTATCCTTTATAAATGGCTCTTCATGAGACGAACTAAGAAATAGACTCTTAATTATAGAGAGCAAACTGATAATTACTGGAGGGGAGGGGAATAGAGGGATGGGTTAAATAAGTGATGGGGATTAAGAGTGCACTTGTTGTGATGAGCACCGAGTGGTGAAGCAGAATCAGGATAACCACAATGAACATTCAGATATGAGAAGGAAAGGAGATACAAGGTCATTGGTCAGTAGCAATTCTGAAATCCAGTTGTGTAGAAGTTATGAGGGGCACTTAAACTGGAGCTGATGTGGGTTCCTTAAGTAGACCTTGATTCTACTTCTGGGAATTAGCAACCTAATACCTTGTTCTCTATGCTCCTTGGGTTTGACCTCTTGCGGTTCCCTAGTTTTCCATTTTTTTTTTTTTTTTTATGACATCAAAAGAAGAAATTTTGGATTTTTGCTTTCTGTGAAGGTTGTATAGTTTGTTTTTAAAGCCTTTTTCACATCCTCAGATAGTTGGGATCACTATAAATCTCAAAAGAGTCACAATCTCTTTTAGTTTAGAGAAATGGATCACTTAAGGGAACAACCTCCTTAAAGATTTAAGTCTTTTTTGTGATTCCAATAAGTTCTAGTTATCATACCTACTCTTCTTTTAATAGTATGACTTACCTTTTGATTCTGTTTTTGGTACCTTGAGCCCTCCAGGCTTCTAGAGAACAGCCTCACCACCATTCCCTTTTCACTAAGCCATTTATTCAACTAACCTACTCAGTAGTTTTCACAGTGAGTGTGACAGACACCCCCTTGATTTTATCTCTATTGTGGATCTGAATTTTAAGTGACTTTATTTGGTTAAATAATTTCACAATTTTATCTTCTACTGTTTGCAGTTAAAAGTTTCTTTGTCTGACATTACACATCCCTAAAATTCTAAACTATTCCATTATATTCCTGTTTAAAAATCAGTCAATACCTTTCTTTCTCATCTCTTTCTTGTAACACCATTACAAACACAATCATTACAAACTGGCTTTCCTAACTTGTTGTTTCTCCAACTTTATGGCCTAACACTACAAGCTCATTGGGATGTTTTCTGCTTTCCCAGATACCACAAGTGAGAGTTTTAGCAAATGTTTCACTGATGCATAATACAAGTTGCCATCCTTACAGTCTTTAATAAGAGTTCTCTTGTTGTTTGCTTATTGTTCAGCCCTCAAGTATATGCTATTCATTTTATTGTTGTTATTACAACAACACTAATGTCTTATAATATTTATTATTAGGATAAACTAAGGAAGGAAAGAAAGAAAGAAAGAAAAGAAAGAAAGAAAGAAGGAAAGAAAGAAGAAAGAAAGAAAGAAAGAAAGAAAGAAAGAAAGAAAGAAAGAAAGAAAGAAAGAAAGAAAGAAAGAAAAAGGAGAACAACTTGGAAATCTTTGTGATTTTTAACAAATATTTCCAGGTTGTTCTCCTTTTCCTTTCTTTTTTTTTTTTTTTACATTATATGTTTCATTTATTTCCTTTATATTATATGTTTATTGCCAGTCAGCTGGGGGCTCTGCTTTCATGAATCAATAAAGCACATAGAACAGTACTGAGCACATACATGGTCAATATGTACCTGTTTGTAGTGTTATTATTATTACCGCCATTATTGTTAACTTCACCTTTGGGCTGGGATATTTGTTATTGTTTCTTTATATTTATTATTTTCTAAATTAGTCATTCCTCACTTTTACTGAACTTGTGTCCTCAGAACTCCATACCTGTTCTGTAGCTTTAATGTACTCCTTATTCAGATCTATGTATTCCTCTAGCCTATGGTAGCTTTAGCCAAATACTTGGTTTCTATATTTAGAAGGGAAAAAGATTTAGAAAAAAAATAAGGGTTTTTTTTGTTTTATTTATTTTTATGGATACATAACTTTATTAATTTTATTTTTTAAACATACTTATTATTTACTTTGTTATTGAAGTGTAGCATACAGTTATATACTTTCAAGTGTACAGTACAATAAGGAAGTTGTAGTATATATATACAATGAAATATTACTGAACCATAAAAAAGAATGAACTCTTGCCATTTGCAACAACATAGATGGACTTAGAGGGTGTAATGCAAAGTGAAATAAGTCAGTCAGAGAAAGACAAATACCATATGATTTCACTCATACATGGAATTTAAGAAACAAAACAAATGAACAAAGGAAAAAGAGACAAACAAAAACACACTCTTCAATACAGAGAACAGACTAATAGTTGCCAGAGGGGAGGTGGGTGGGAGTATATGAAATAGATGAAGGGGATTTAGAGTAGCCTTATCTTGAGCACTGAGATAAGTATAGAATTGTGGAAACAGGAGTTCTTTTAAACATTGACTCAGTATATAGGGAGTAGATTGCAGTTATGCTTATTCAGTTTCTTCCTATATACACTCTTACTCTTGTTGAAGGGATGCATGTGAATTCTTTACAGTACTTGTCGAGGCTTCTGTACCTTCTAGACTTCCAAGTGATATGAGGTTACCAAATGAATATAGGAGACAAAAAAATAAAAACAAAAAAAGCAAAGAGTATGGTCTTGGCCTTAGGATGCAGTCAAACTCTAGGCAGCCACACTGTTTTAATTCCTAAAAGATGAGAAGGTCTGAGCCAGAAATAGATGTTCCAAAAGGATTTGAATCATTGTTTGACTTGCTGAGCAACATCTAATAGGACCAGAGAATCAGAAAGATCTTAGAACTTAAAAGTTTCTCAGAATTGAACAACTTGACTATAAGTACTTTGAGTGATAGCTTTAGGAGATATAAAATGCATACATGAGATGATACATATGAAACTCTCTTGGCCTAGCACACACTGTGCAGGTCTCAGTGATTTTGATCATGATTGCTTATAAGACAGCCAGCTGCTACCTGGAAGCTGCATTTGAGAAACCTGCATTAAAAGGTACTGAAATAATAATTTTAGAACATACCCAGGAAAGTTCAATAAATGTAAAATAGTTTTGGCAACTGAAAAATAGTATTACATTTGCAAATGAGTACTGCAAAGTAGAATTCCTAAGTGTAGTTTCAAATTGACAATTGTCACTTTTAACTTTCAGGATATACGTTAAGAACTTTCTTTTGAGAAAATTGTCTTGTTTGATAGTTTCAGAGTTAAATGGAAATCATTGTCAGCATAGTTTCAAATTTAAAACAAAATAGTGACATTCAAATAATGATGCAAATTCTTAATTTGCATATAAAGAGTTGCATTTAATTTTCAGAAACTTACCTCTAACTTTTCAAATCTTATTTACGAGGTAAACATAAAAATGTGAAATATGTGTGTTATAATTATATGAGAATATTTTACAACTTCTTTTTGCTTAAAATATGTAGTATTATATTAACATATTTACACCAGAGTTTTGATTTTGTTAACTGAGAAAAGACACAAAGTTATTAACATGTTTCTGTTTTCATATTCGAAGGATCTAAAAGAAAGCAATTAAAAAGTATAGAAATGTGTAATTGTCTGAATTCACCATTAGGCCTGTATGAGTTTTCTGTTGCTGCCACAACAAATTACCACAAATTTAGTGGCAAAAAACCCCCACAAATTTATTATCTCACTGTTTCAGTAGGTCAGAAGTTAGGTGGGCTCAGCTAGTTACTCTGCTCTGAGTCTCACCAGGGAAGTCAAGGTACTGGCTGGGGTATCTAAGAGAGGATCTGTTTCCTTCTGTTTTCTTGCTCTTTCAGATTGTTAGCAGACATTAATCTATTGTGTCTAAAGCTGAGGTCTCAATTTTCTTGCTGCCTATAGGCCTGGAGTCATTCTTAGCCTCTAGAGACTGCGGACATTCCTTGTCTCATGGCCATATCAAATGCCAAACCAGGCACTCTAAAATACAGTTTGGGTTTAAATTAAACATTATGTTACAATGATTGACAACAACTCTCAAAGGAATTTTCATTGCTTTTGTATGTATTTGAGATGTGTATATTGCCACCTGTCTTTTTTCTATGCTTAATATCATGATTTGATAAAAGAAGATTATCTCAAATCTTAAACTGTACTATGAGTTATTTAATTAGCCTTTTTTTTTAATTCAACTGCTATCTATATTAGAGTATCTGCCTATAGAATATCTATGTATCTGTTCTATCCCTGGTTTATCTGTGGGTTAATATCATAAAGATAATAAGCATTAATTCTTGTATGGAGAGCATACTTCCAAGTCATCACTCCCTTGCTTCCCAGTCAACATTAGCCCATGTTCAAAAAAGGTGAATTATGTAGCTTATACAAGAAGTGGACAAAGAAAGATAGATCTCCTTTATCCCATTCTACTCCAAAAGTAAACAGAATGTATATTCATTGTATATTTAATTGTCTGTGTGTGCTAGACATATTATAAGAGACTTATATGCATTCCTTTTAATTCAAACAAATATTTACACATTTGGTCAACAGTGAATTGAATGAGTGGACTCAAGATCCTAAATTGATTAAGTGGCAAAGCCAAGATTAAATTAGATATCTTTTTGGCACCAAAGCCCATTTTCTCTCCAATTCTTCTTTCAAAAGGTATTTACTGAATACCTATTATGTGTCAGACTCTCTCCAAGGCACAGCAGTGCTGTACTGAGAATCTGTAAGTGTCAATTCATAGAAGTTATGCTTATGAGTTAGGCTACCAAGACAAATGAATTTATTTTAAATAATTCTTGAAAAATTATCCAAATTATTTTGAGCTATGGAGGCACCTGAAAGATCTGCATTTATTTGAAGGTGACTAGTTTCAAGGGTTGAACATTAATTGACATATGGAGGATTTAAACATGAATATGATTGATCTTTAAATAATAATACTATAAAATATCTCTCATATTAGTTCCTCCTTAATGACTCAGCTGCCCCTTGCTTTCTATTAAGGTCCTATGAAAAGAAAAGACAGAGAATAATATAGCTAAGTTTTAGGATGTTATCCAGAGGGAAGATTGTAGATCAGCTGCACCAGCTCATGTGCCCAGAACTCAAACTCTTTTCTTTCCTCTCAGTTCTATAATCAGAAGTAAGTCCTACTGCTTGCCACAGTTAATCTCACAGTTAAGGTATTAGAACAGAACAGTGGTTCCTACTAGTAAGGGACACTCATTAAAAATGTAGTTAATTCCTGATTTACTCAAGATACCAATAAATCTGAAACATTCTCACAGTAGACATCTATTGAGTAATGTATTTTTCTCCAATACAGAGATTCAAACCAGGCATTTTAAATATTTATCATTACTATTCCAAAGAAAAGTAATTCTAACATCTCCATCTCATAAAAATGTTGTACTTAACCTAAATGAAAAAATATTACTACAATGAAATAATGTATATAAGGTATTTTAATAAACTTAAAAGAAATGCAGTCATTACTACTATTTTCATAATATAATAATAAAAGATATTCTATTTTTTAAAGATTTAATTATTTGAGAGAGAGAGTAGGGAGGGGCGGGGGTTGGGGCAGAGGCAGAGAATCTCAGGTACACTCGCGCTGAACACAGAGCCCAACGCGGGGCTGGATCTCAGGACCCTGAGATCATGACCTGAGTGGAAACCAAGAGCTGGGTGCTTAACTGACTGAGCCACCCAGGTGCCCCAGTAATAGAAGATATTCTTAAGGACAATTGAATATAATAGCAAAAGTAATTTCGAAATCTCTAAATCAGGAATGTAATGAAAAGCTGGTGTATTTCAAGATATTTTAAGTTGGAAACTTAATTTATAGGTAACTTAATGCAAGGCAACTGTATTCAGTCTTGCCTATAGGAACGGAGAAGAAAAAAAAAAGTCAAATAAACTATGAATTTCTCATCTCTAAAGGGATTCCTTTGGTTTCCAACCTTTTAGAAGAAAACAATAGACTAACCATCTGGGGGAAAGAGAGAGGCCCTCCTGATTGTTGACTAAGGACAAATGATTCTGCCTCATTCTTATCTCAATTTAGACATCTCTTTATTGCTGATATAAGCCTTAAAAGTTTTTCAGTTAAATTTATAGGCCTCTTTCTCTCTTGTGCTTAGAAGCTTAGGAACTACTTGCTTTTTTATATTCCTTCTACAACTTGCAGTAGTAGTTGCACGAGGGGAGATAAGTGGTAGTCTAACACCACAGCTTTATAAATACCTGGTGACTATCTCAGTGAGCCTCTCTGTGTAGAATGCTATAATTATCTATATTTTGGTGATTCATAATATTTGAACTCAATAAAGCAGACACATTTGAGGAAACATTTAAAAATGAAAATCCTAAAAAACAGCCTATGATCTTATATAGGATGTGCATTACTAATTTTATATAATTTAAATTCATATATCATTAAACATTTTTCCTATAGATATGTGCTAGGGATATTTCTTGAAAAATAACAAATCATTTTTTTCATTCCTTTTCATTCTGCATTCTGAATGTCATTAGCAAACTGAAATTTTTGAGCCCCTTGTAAAGAAATTAATATGTTCATTTTTAAATCCTTATGTTATATTATCAAACTGCTGGATTAATATCAAGTCTAAATCAGTGATAAAACAAATTCTTTTTCTCCAAGTCAACATTTCTGAGTCACAGAGAGTTTTCTAATGCTATTGATGTTCAATGAATATCTGTAGAATCAACCTCGTTAAAGTTACTCAAAATCACCTAAACTGAAGGCCGGAGCATAAAAATGCCTCTATTCATTAAAAAAGCCATATTCTAATATTAGAAGTCATTTCCTATAACTGTATATTAGTTTTTTGTTTGTTTTAATGTTTATGTACATGTTCAATATTGAATTATTATAAGTAGACCAATGAAATAATAGCATTTTTAGAAGCCTATATGCATTACTGAGTCATTGTGGTCAGAAACCATTTAGATTTAAAATATGAACTAAGGTAAATATATATTTCTTTTCCCTTAGTTTTATTAAGAAATGAAGGACTATTTGTTGAAACACAGAGGCAAGTAATGTTACATTAAAACTTCTGAATCTTAGTAAGATTAATCAAAATTGTTCTAACTTGTCGCTTCATTATTTGAAGCAAGCGAGGTTGATTAACACATCAATTGCCTTAAATACTGGGTCAATTATTTGCAAGAGTAATGAATTTCTAGAGAGTAAATAAATGAGTGAAGTAAAACAAAATCAAAGATGATGAAAACATAGGAATGAATTGACGAATAAACTCAGAATACAAACTTTTTTTTTAAAGATTTTATTTTTATTTATTTGAGAGAGAGAGAGAGAGAGCATGAGTAGGAGGAGGGGCAGAGGGAGAGAGAGAAGCAAACTCCCCACTTAACAGGGAGCCCAATGCAGGGCTTGAACTGGACCCTCAGCTGAAGGCAGATACTTAACTGACTGAGCAACCCAAGCGCCCCAAGAGTAGGAACATTTTATGTGATCATTACCACTGGAAAAATGCCATTGCATTATATTAGAAAAGTGAGGAAAACGTAGAGAGTAAAATATGACTTTTTAAGCTAGGTATTAACCTTCCATTATACTATGATACAATTTCATGAAATTGGCTATTTAAAAATGCAATGACTGTAAGTTAATCTTTTTTCTTTCAAATTTTTATTTAAATTCTAGCTGGTTAACATATAGCATAATATTGGTTTCAGGAGTAGAATTTAGTGAGTTCATCTCTTACATATAACACCCAGTGCTCAACACAGTTGCCCTCCTTAATACCCATCACCCATTTAGCCCATCCCCCGCCTACCTCCCCTCCATCAATTCTCAGTTTGTTCTCTATAGTCGAGTCTTTTATGGTTTGTTTACATCTCTCTCTTTTTTTTTCCCTTCCCCTATGTTCATCTGTTTTGTTTCTTAAATTCCACATATGAGTGAAATCATATGGTACTTATCTTTCTCTGACTTATTTCCCTTAGCATAATACAGTCTCGCTCCATCCACATTATTGCAAATGGCAAGATTTCATTATTTTTGACAGCTGAGTAGTATTCTATCTCATTCATATATATGCCACATCTTTATCTATTCATCGGTCAATGGACAGTTGGGCTCTTTCCATAATTTGGGTATTGTTGATAATGCTGCTATAAACATCATGGTGCAGGTGCCCCTTTGAATCAGTATTTTTGTATCCTTTGGGTAAATTGCATGACCCAGTGCAATTGCTGGGTCATGGAGTAGTTCTACTTTTAACTTTTTTAGGAACCTCCATATTTTCCAGAGTGACTACACCGGTTTGCATTCACAGTGCAAGAGGGTTCCCTTTTCTCTGCGTCCTCGCCAACATCTGTTGTTTTCTGTGTTGTCAACTTTAGCCATTCTGACAGGTGTGAGGTGGTATCTCATAGTGGTTTCAATTTGTATTTTCCTGATGATGAGTGATGTTGAGCATCTTTTCATGTGCCTGTTAGCCATCTAGATGTCATCTTTGGAAAAATGTCTGTTCGTGTCTTTTGCCCATTTCTTGACTAGATTATTTGTTTTTTGCGTGTTGAGTTTGGTAAGTTCTTTATAGATTTGGATACTAACCCTTTATCAGATATGTCATTTGCAAATATCTTCTCTCATTCCATAGGCTCCCTTTTAGTTTTGTTGATTGTTTCCTACACTGTGCAAAAGATTTTTATCTTGAAGTCCCACTAGTTCATTTTTGCTTTTGTTTCCCTTGCCTCTGAAGATGGGTCTAGTAAGAAGTTGCTACAGCCTAAGTCAGAGAGGTTGTTGCCCATGTCCTCCCTAGGATTTTGATGGTTTCCTGTCTCACATTTAGGTCTTTCATCTATTTTGAATTTATTTTTGTGTATGGTGTAAGAAAGTGGCCTAGTTTCATTCTTCTGCATGTTGCTGTCAAGTTTTTCCAACACTATTTGTTGAAGAGACTATCATTTTTCCAGTGGATATTCTTTCTTGCTTTGTTGAAGATTAGTTGACCATATAGTTGTGGGTCCACTTCCAGGTTTTCTATTCTGTTCCACCAATCTATGTATCTGTTTTTGTGCCAGTACCATACTGTTTTGGTGACTGCAGCTTTGTATATAGCTTGACATCTGGAAAAAAATTAATCTTTAATACTTGATGCTACTATATTAACATTGTCCTTTTTCTAACTCAAAGCAATTTTATGTCAAGGAATTAATGTGAAACTAATTTCTGTTCATACTATTTGGGGACATGTTTTCTCTAAATGATGATATCTGAGAAGTATTTGTAGGGATATCTTAGAAGAAAATTAGATTTAAAAAAAAGTAAATGAATATATCTGATCTATGGGAAACATTTAAAAAATCATTATTATCCAAAGGACAGTAAAAAATATGGCAGTGAAAACACTGTTTAACTTGTGTTTATGTGCAGAATATATATATTGAGAATATATATTCTCTAGAATTTTATCCCAAACTAAAAAAACATTATTCATTTAAATTAGTTAATACTTAATGAACAGTTACTACTTGCTAGTCCTGCTCAAGAAATGAAAACTAGATGGTAACCTACACCTTGTCTTGAAAACAGTGAATCGTGGATCACCACATCAAAAACTAATGACTAACATAACATAATAAAATTAAATTAAATTAAAATAAAGAAAGCTATTGATCAATAATGTAAAGAAAAATGAAAAGACAGTATTTTCCAGCATTTATTTAAAAATAATTAGTTGAATTCAGCAAAATATCTACTTGCAATCTAGTTACTAAGCAACACTTTTCAGGTTTTTGAAATAACTAGTAAGATGAATGAATTTCACCTTTAATATATTCTAGAGAGTTTTGTTTATGATTCCACACAGTACAGAGTTGATCTAGTGGCCTTGAATAAATAATGAGCAATCAGAAACATCATGCCTAATTCTCTTCTCTCTTTCAAGGACTGGTGTGAGTGTGTGTATGAGCATGTGTATTTGTATAAAACCTTACTGTACTATCTTTGAAAATTACTACAGAATACTTGATTACTGATTGTATTTAAAAGGCTGGTATATTAGTGTGTGCCATAAGTATTTTATTAACCATTTTCCACTAGAAGATTTTAGTTAATGACATTAAAAAAAAAATCTGCCATATTTGCTGCATTTAATATGGTCACTCTCTCTATCTCATAATATAAGTGTTTTTCTTCCTAGGTAGAGTAAAACTCATTTGGATCAATTTTAAGTACACTCAGTTCATTTTTACACATGTTATCACAGATAGACATTTGTACTAAGACAATGATGATCTATGATTTAACATAGCTTCTTGTGAGTCGTGACAATCATTGAACTTCAATAATTCCTATATGATTTGTAAGTACAAGTTATTCTGGGTCATCTCACAGGTATAGATATTGCCAGATGGCAATTTTTTCTGGAAATACTTGTAGACATTGTCATTTTCACAAACTATATAGCAATTAAGTGGATGCAGGCTTTTATTCCAGACAATAAGAGTCATTAATTAGACAGAAATTTTTAGATAGGCTTGTGTGTTTTAGTGAAGTAAGGTATAGCTAGAACAATTTATTTTTTATATTGTAGTCTAATTTTTTAGTATCTCACCATCTGTTTTTTAGGTCCAGATCTCCCAAAACAGTTCATAATACACATTTAGGTGGGTTTTCAAATAATGGTGAAAATGTTGGTAATGTCTATGAAATAAACCTAAAGACAATGGAAATTGAAACAAGTGATTTTTATTTAAAAAGTGTATCTCAATGTATATCCTATTAGACTAGCACTTCTAACAATTGGATTTGCACTAATCATGGACACCAAGTGACACCATCTTTAGTGACTAAATTGCTTTTTAAAATTGTCTACATCAAAAAGGTTCACAAAAGTTACTGACTTCACTAATTTAGGTTAATGTTAAATAATTTTTCTTAATAACCATAATCCATCTGAACAATATCAAAAAAATAAATTTGAAGATATAAAAGTAGGAAATCAAATTATAAGTGAAAATGTATTAATATGTTATGTCAGGGCCAAGGTAGTGCTTTTTTTTCAGTTTATAATGATCTGGAGAAAAAATCAGTACTGAATTAAGAAACAGGATTGCTAAGACCCTTACATTTCACTGTACATATACAGCTTACAGTCAAAGACAGGTTATCCAATATTTTATAGTGCCTGTAAAATACTTTCCTAAATCATGTGAACCTATTTACCTTGAACAGATTTAAATAAAGTCTATTGTCTAGCAATCAGATCAGTCATTTGAATTCCTGCTAATACTCATATACGGAATCTTCTTGGGTTTATTTTTTTCTCACTTTCCCACTTAAAAATGATCTCATCCAAGCACACCAGACTTAAAATGATGTTTCAAACACAAAGTTCCAACATCATGGATACTTTCTCTGTTTTAAATATTTATACTCACTATAGTGAACAGTCAGTCACTGACCAGATTACTTGGAAAATATTCAACCAGGTCCCCCAACCCCATCCATTGAGATGTCACCATGATATTAAATGAAATTAACTCATTCAATAAATACACCAATATTTGAATATCTATTATATGCCAGATGCTTCTAATTTATTATATTTATATTTATTCTTCACACTTAAGTAATATCTCACATGTACTATTATATTGATAATAAAGCTAAGAAATTGGAATTGATGAGAGAGAAGTAAATGGCTGATAGCCTAATGTCCTCAAAGCCAAATCTGTTCATAAACTGAACTGCCCACATATACTTATTTATTTATTTATTTATTTATTTATTTATTAAAGATTTTATTTATTTTTTCAAGAGAGAGACAGAGAGCGAGGGAGCATGAGCAGGGGGACAGGGAGAAGCAGACTCCCTCCAGAGTAGGGAGCCTGATGCGGCACTCAATCCCAGGACCCTGGGATCATGACCTGAGCCGAAGGCAGATGCTTAACGGACTGAGCCACCCAGGCACCCCTATATATTTCATTTAGAGAGACTGTTGGGATGTTTAGAAATAACTTCAGAGGGTGCCTGGGTGGCTCAGTTGATTAAAGCGACTGTCTTCGGCTCAGGTCCTGATCATGGAGTTCCAGGATTGAGTCCCACATCGGGCTCCCTGCATGGCAGGGAGTCTGCTTCTCCCTCTGACCCTCGCCCCTCTCATGCTCTCTCTCTCTCTCAAATAAATAAATAAAATCTTTAAAAAAAAAAAACTTCAGATTTTAAGATTGTTGTTTTCTTTACATATTGGGCTTGTTCACATCATAAAACGCAAGAAGAATTCTCATCTAAATATTTCTAATATTTGTGGTAAAATTGATAAACTTTTCTTCTAACAAGAAAACGTTGAGTAAAGAAAAGAATTTAAAAGGAAAGGAAATACAATGAACAATTGTTTTTCCCTACAAAAATAACAACTATTTTATGTGATATCATTTATATATCTTAAGTTCTAATGAATAATACACAAGAATTAAGATTAAGTACCTCCTGTAATATATATGAAAATAAAACATTTATGATTAATACTATAAAGATGATTGATTATGTAATATCATCACCCACAATATATGTTAATTAAATGATAACACATTGTGGAGTGTTTAGTTATTTCTTAGTTAACTCATCAATTCAATCATTTAAATTACAGTGTTATTTTTGCAGGGGGTCAGAGATTTGAGTGAAATATTTTCTTTCCACTACACAGTTATTAAATAAAGGTTAGTTTAAAGGGATCAATTCAGTCAGTGCATAATAAATTTTGGATTTTTCTGTTTTTCTTTTGAGTAGTAATCAGCTGGATGGACCATATAATTTGAATCAGTATCAAGGAAATTCAATTCAGCAGATTCCATGAGCTCTAAACTGTATTTTGATTCAAATTGTAGTGATCTAAGATTTATATATAACTGTATATAAGACTCTATATAACGATATTTCACATGCATGTCAACTATACTCAAAAAATTTAAAAAATAGGGGCTCCTGGGTGGCTCAGGTGGTTAAACGTCTGCCTTTTGGCTCAGGTCATGATCTTAGGGTCCTGGCATTGAGTCCTATGTCAGGCTCCCAGCTTAGCGGGGAGTCTGCTTCTCCCTCTACCTCCGCCTCTCTCCCTGCTTGTGCTCTCTCTGTCTCTGTCTCTCTGTCTCTCAAATAAATAAATAAAATCTTTTTTAAAAAATAAAAATAAATAAACTGAGGTAGCAAAAACATAAACAAATATATATGCATACACACATACACCTAAGTGTAGTCATATACATATGCACATGGTTTAAGCAACATTCAGAAAGGCAGGCCAATCCAGGCACAGTGACATTCTATTATTTTATCATTCTATTAGCTGTTTATAATACTGGAAAGATATACTTAAATAATTCTATATATTTTATAGTATGAATGTTCTTTTTGCTTTCATTAGTGAAATTATTAAGATAGTTAGCTTTGCCAGGGCCTTTATCAAGTGCTTCATATATGATTATTAGATTTTCTGCATCAGTACAATGAATTATGATAAATGTGACAAGTTTAAAAGAAATGTCTAGTTTTCATTTGTTTAGACTATAGTCCTCTCTTCATATACTTCCTGAGATATTTCCCACTGTGGTTCTTGGCTACACATTAGAACCATTTGGGGAATCTCTGATAATTCTGATGAATAGGCAACATTTTAAGCAAATCAGAATTATTGGGTATGAGGGTCCATGCATTAATATTTTCTAAAGATCTATGTAATTTCTGTGTGCAGCTGATGTGGAGAAACACTGGAGGTGATAGAGATCATGCTGTCATGAACTTCTTTGTCTTAATAAGGAATTTAGAGGTTTTTTGTTGTTGTTGTTGTTCATTTTTTATTGTATTGAGAATATAGTATTTACTGTTTCTGATCAATGTCATTTTTACAAAAAAAAATAGGTTGTTTTGTTATTGTTTTTGTTATTCTGAATCTTTTAAAACAGTATTTCTCTGCTTACCCTGACTTAGGACTTTAAGGAATTATCTGATATAAAGAAAAATTAACATAAAAATAACAAAATATTTCATGAGAAAATTAGAAATAGTTGTTAATGTATACATGTTATAGTCAACATTTGGAGGTTGAAAATTGATATGACTTTCAAATAATCCATTTAATATTTTATATTAGGAAGAGTTTCATCAAAACTGGTTGGAAACATGATCCTTAAAGTGTTAATTTGCAATTATACAGAAAATGGACTTATATAGAGTGAATCATCTCAATTCTTGATCATAATAAATGAAGGATATCTATCTGTATCTATCTATCTACCTACCTATCGAGAGAGAGTAGCCAAGAAGAAAGGAAGGTTTTAATTTTTTTTTTCAAAATTCTTATTATACCCACACAACTATTTGATTCAAAAGAGAACAGGGAAAACTTTTCAATAAAAATGTGTGCATTATTTCCTGGGCATTAATGTATTAAATTATCAAGCTAGAGACTAACAGTGCCCTTTGGGTCAATAGGCCACTTAAGCATTTAGTTAAATTTATATGAGTACATTGCTTGAAAGATAATTATAATGATATAAAATGATTCAGTTCAATGATTCCAGTGTGGCTTAAAGATAATGAATCTTTTGTATCATTCATCTAGGGAATATTAACATTATTGAGTCCCATGACTGCTAATGAGCTTTTTGCTAGGAAAAAAAAAAGAATAAATTACACAGGGAGATATTTTGGTTATTATAAGCATTATATTTAAAAAAGTAATTACTATGCTTGTGAGTAAATAGCAAGATTGGAATTGACTTTGATCATGAGGAAGCTGAATACTGCAGCCATCAAAATATTTTTTGTGAAAATTAATCCTTTAATAAAGCTAGAACAGTTATAGAGGTTTCAAATAAAATACAGTTAGGAAGATTTTAAGATATTGTCAGTAACAGGGGAGATGGAAGGATTTCCTTTATATATACAGTAGTCTTCTCTATTTAATAGCATGTAGGTTAGGAAACTTACAATGGAAAAAGACCACTTGATAGAAGAAAGTAGAAGGTCTGGGGATTTATAGTTCTAGAAACTTTTTAAATTTTCATAACAAGAAAACATAAACATGAAAATGTAACTAAATTATTGAGCACAGTTTGTGTCTTTCTGTGTCCTCCTCACTTTAGATTGCATTGGTATCAGTACTAATGTAGGTAAATAATCCCTGTACATACATGTGTTTGGAAAAATGAAGTCATTCCTGCAAATCTGAGTGCATACATTCTGATGTATGAAGAAAAATAGGCTCTGGGTTTCTTGGAAATTGGAATGGTGCCTGTTTAACTCATGCTGAACCTTAGGATTTAGCGTAGTCTCTGACACAGAGTAGACAATTAGTAAATAAATATGAAGTTAATTCAAAAAACTAAATATTAAGAACTGAACTTGATTTTAGTTAAAAGTGACAACTAAGTATCAATTTTATATAGGATTGTTTATCCACTTATTCATAGCCCAGATGAAATTTACTGAAGTCAAACTGTAAGAATAATTTTATTCATAAAGATGAATAAGGAGAAAGAAACAGCGTGTCATAGCTGTACAAAACAGGGTGAAAAAAATTGGAAGCTTAAATTTATGGGTGTAGAATGTTTTAATATTTGGAAATTTGAGCTTTCTGGATTCCTGTGGGTCAACTCTAGGACATAAAATATATCTAGAAAATGAGAAAGATGTAGCGGATATGTTTGGTACCTCTACCACATTCCCTGGCCTTCTGTGGATTTTTCACTTTGGTAGACACATTTGTGTGAGGTTAGACTTACTTTGGCTTTTCCTTCTTCCCTATTTCACTCATCTTCTCTCTATGATAACTCTCAATAAACTACTGCAGCCTAGTCTTATCACAGCTTATGCTTTGTGGAGTGGGGAGGGACAAAATTCAAATCAACAGGCAACTTTGGCCATCTTCCCATTAAAAACAAATGGCTTCTTAAAAAAAAAAAGAAGAAGAAGAAGAAGGAGATAGCAGGAGGGGAAGAATGAAGGGGGGGAAATCAGAGGCGGAGACGAACCATGAGAGACGATGGACTCTGAAAAAGAAACTGAGGATTCTAGAGGGATGGGGGTGGGAGGATGGGTTAGCCTGGTGATGAATGTTGAAGGGGGCACGTTCTGCATGGAGCACTGGGTGTTATACGCAAACAATGAATCATGGAACACTACATCAAAAACTAATGATGTAATGTATGGTGATTAACATAACATAATAATAAAAAAATAGTTTACAAAACAAACAAACAAACAAAAAATGGCTTCTTAGACAGACAGACAGTCCTGGTTTGGAGCCCTGAATCCATTTTGAGAAAAGTCATTTATTCTTTCAGAAGCTAGTTATGGAGCACTTACTATCTTTTATGCGGTGGGACACTGTAGTGAGTAAGAGTAAGGAAACAAACTACATACTGACCAAGGTGTTTTGTAGGAAAGTACAAAGCCCTGAGATAATGTTTTTGGTGTGTATGAGGAAAAGATGGACCAGTGTTACTGGAAGCATAAAACTGATAGTAGTGGGAAGTGAGGTGTAACCATTGACCTGTATGCTTTAATCTTTTGGCTACTTTGTCTCTCCTTACTGCATTTTAGATCCTTATATTGGCTGAGCTTCTTCCTCTCTGTTTCAAAATATCCTTTGTTGTCTCAACTCTTCCCTCAAACAAAACAAAACAAAAGCTACCCACCAGATACCATGTTTGTACTATTTTCCATAGCCTCGACAACATTTTCTGTAAAAATATCTATCTTTAAGAATCCAGTATACAAATTTTCAAGTTAAAATTTCATTCTTTAATCTCCATTCTTTTTAAAACATAAAGCATATAGTTTAAAATCAATATCTTTACCTATATCCCTACTATCAAATATTGAATGATTTGGGGAAAAATATAATTTAATCATAAGAAAATTTACACTAGAGAATTTTCATAAGAATTTGCTATGGTAATGTTAGCCATAACATTTTGTAAAAGCCAAACAACTATAGAAATTAACATTAATGCAGATTTTGTGGTGAATGTATATATTTAATAAAACACAGAAATGTTAAGAGGTGTTATATGTTGGCTAATTGAATTTAAATTAAAAAGAGAAAAAAATGAGGTGTTAACAGTTTTGTGTTTTTTAAGATATGAATCTATTTTTGTGTATAATTGTGTGAACTTACATCTCAAAATTTGAAATGTAATTCATCAAAAAAGATGAATTTATATACATGATATGAGGCTTACATTTTTACTGGCATAACAGTTTAATTTTAAATAACTTATTTATGAACATTTAACATATTTATATTATGCATTTGATTCAGAAAAGTAAGATGTAGTTAGAATCTCCTCAGAGAAGCTGATTTCTTAAAGAAGTTTTTGACACCAGTGTTTTGGCTGCAAAGAAATATGAACTTGAATCGCCCTATTAGATATCTGATAAAGAGTGATTTTAAAATATAAATTATAACACTCTGCCAGGTGGCAATTCAGATCTTTCCAAGTGTGCGAGATAATGGAATAGATTAAGTGAAAGGTGATATTCAGTATAAATGAAATGATGTTATACTAAATGAGAACCTCATGTTAGAATGATAGGAAATTGGGATATTTTTTCCATGTGAAAAAAAGGAAACTCTGCTAGGACATTCAGAAGAATGTAGCAATATTCTTTATTTAAAGGATTCATATATTTTAAAATACAATTTTATATAATTCTTAGTATTTTGATATTAGATTTTATTAGTTATCTTGAATATACCTATCTTAAATATTATAAAATATGTTTCTCCCACAAAAGCAAGATTTTTTAAAGAATAGTATGATAAATTTTTAATATTTAAGGATGTAAATATAGAATATAAAATATGAATATGAAATAGCATTAATTTTATCTTGATTCTTTAACCTGAGAATATAAACAATAAAAGATACATTTTTGTATTTTATTCCAAATAGATTATCTCAGAGAAAAATGCATATTTTAGGATATGAAAAATAAAATAAACCTAAGATGAGTGTTGATTCATCTGACCTCTAAAATATCAAAATTTTAATTTTCAATAGGTGATAAAAAGGAATGCAAATAATATCGTGGGTGATTCTATTATTGTAGAAATCCCTGCATAAACAATCAGACAGAAAAAGTAGGGAGGAGTGAGGAAAGTTACAGAGGAATCTTAGTAGTTGTATCTGTTACAATGAAATTTGCAGAGTTGTCAAGAGCACAAAGGGTGAAAAAGTTGAGAAGGAATAAGTTTGGAAAGAAGTTAACTGTGGTTTCTGTCAGTTATGACAGTGTTTTAAAAAATGAATAGAAAAGAGAAGTAATGGAAATCAACTGTTTCACCTTAACAATTTTGTGCAAAGACTGCCAATTTTCATGAGAAACTAAAAATCTGGTACAAGGTGAAATCTCATAAATGAGATTCTGGAGGCAAGTTTGAACAGCTTTGTTGCCGGATAACTAATTAAACTGCAAGTGGTTGGGAGAGGTTTTAAATTTCCTGAAAACATTAATTTCAAAAGTTCCACCAGGAATTAAACCACAATATACTAAACAAATGAAAATCTAAAATAATTGCATTTGTTGAGATCCTTTTTATCAGCTATTCAGTTATCTGAATGAATCTTTCATACTTCACTCCTATTTTCAGAATGCTGTAAATTCCTGTTATTTCTGCTTTAACATTATATCCCATTATTATTTCTTCAATCATTTAAAATAATCAGTAGTTTCAAAATGGCTAAAAAAAAATACTTTAGGGACTCTTGATTCAACTCAGATATTAGAAACTAATAAACAGATAAACTTGTCTATTTTATACATGCATTTCTGTAGTTAGATTTCTAGCTTTTGTATCACTTTAACTCACATTGTTTAGGTATAGCTGGGCAGCATTAATAAGCTAATTAAAATTATGAGTCAATACTATCTTAAAATGCTATTCACTCAAAGCATCTTTAAATGCATTAAATCATTCAGAAACTGTACAGCCAGGGAGGGTGTTTATCTTAGAAATTCAATTTTTTTTTGTACTTTGAGTGGTATACCATACTGAATCTTAAGCACAATTAATTCTACTGTCCAGTGTCCAAAATTGATCTAATTGCTATAGAATTATAGAATAACTGCATTAAAAGGAGATTTAGTTTCTTTTTCAAACCAATAGATGGTATCATTTAAATGCTATTTATTATCTCTTTCACAACAATATTAAACCTCACACCTCACAGTTTGACTTTGGGAAAATAGTATTCTATTCATATAACTTGAACACTTCCTTTAGGCTATTATAACTGTTTTAAGTAATTTCAAATATACTTTGGAATAATAATATAAATATACATCAATAAATAATTTCCCTTCACTATCATTTTCATACTTACGACTTTAGAAAATTAATGTAACTTCTAGAGTGGTTCAGAATTTTTTTAAAAGATTTTATTTATTTATTTGAGACAGAGAGAGAGCACAAGAGCTGTGTGGCAGGGCGGGGATGGTGGGGCAGAGGGAGAAGTAGAAGCAGACTCCCTGCTGAGTAAAGAGCCAGAGGCAGGGCTCAATCCCAGGACCCTGAGATCATGACCTGAGCTGAATGCAGACACTTCACTGACTGAACCACCCAGGTGCCCCTAGAGTGGTTCAGAATTTTTTAAAAAACTGTTTTTGAATTCAGGTTTGAAGCAACTGCAAGACAAGAACTACATATTTCTTGCTCTTTGTTTCTTGTAGAACCTACCATTTTGTCATCTAAATAAATATTTTTAGAAAGTTAATTGATGTTAATAGTTTTTTCCTTGAATTGTAAGAACTCAGTATATATTTAGAATATTATTATCATAGTTTATGTGAAACATTTCCTCTGTTTCTGGTCTATAATGTTCATTTTTACTTTTCAAAATACTGAAATACATAAAAAGAAATGTAAAAAAAAAAAAAAAAGTAAACATTGCCAATCCTATAGCATTCCAGAGAGAGCAAATTTTATTTTACTCTAAATTTTCAGACATTTCTTTATGTGTGTGTGTGTGTATATATATATATATGTATATATATATATATATACTCATATACATACACATTTGTATATATGTTCAATATAATTTTTCTTAATTTGCTTTTTTCACACAAAAATAAGCATAGATATATTTTTATGTTAATGAATAGAAATAAATATCAATGCTATTAACAGGATTATAAACTTGAATTTTATTTATGTACACAATTTATTTATTTATTTATTTATTTATTTATTTATTTATTTGAGAAAGGGAGAGAGAGAAGGGAGGAGAGGCCGAGTGACAGGGATAGAGAGAGAATCTTAGGCAGGCTCCACACCGGACACAGGGCTGGATCTCACTACCCTGAGACCGTGACCTGAGCTGAAATCAAGAGTCAGATGCTTAACTGACTGAACCACCGAGGTGCACTCAAATTTATTCAATCAAACTCTTTTTGTTGAATATTTAGGATTTATACTTTCAGTTTGACAATCACAGATGCATGGATGCATATCTTCGTGTCCAATTTTTTTATTAAAGTGCATTTTTAAATTTTGAATTGCTGAATCATTATGTAATCTCATTATTTATATGACACATCAAAAAGGAGTATTTCTAAAAGGTTATTTCAATTTACATGTACACCAACATTATGTATAATTCCGACTACCCCCACCTTCACAAACACTGTGTATTATACTTAAAATTTTTTACTAGGATAGCAGAATAAATTAATATTTATTTTATTTTTTTTATTTTATACTTTTCTGATTAATAATGAAGTTGTATATTTTTTCACGTATTTATTCTCCATTGTGATTTTGTGTTGTTGGTTTGTTTTTTTTTTTCTTACTGGTGGTACCCTTCACCAATTTTATACTTGGGAATCAGTTATAATATTTATTAGAGATCATTATTTGGAATTTTTTCAACATTTATTATGAAAGTCTCAAATCCAATAAAGTTAAGGGTCTTTTACAATGAACAGTGTTGATCTACCACCTAGATTTTATCACTAATATTTTTCTAAATGTGCTGTAGCACAAATGAGTACATATAGTCTTTACCCTATCCATATGTTAATTTAAGTTACAATGTTAAGGGCACCTGGGTGGCTCAGTCCCTTAAGCATCTGTCTTTGGCTCAGGTCAAGATCTTGAGGTCCTGGGATTGAGCTGCACCTCTGGCTCCCAGCTCAGGGGGAGTCTGCTTCTCCCTCTCCCTCTCCCCCTCCCCCCTGCTTGTGCACGTGCTCTCTCTCTCTCACTTGCTCTCTCTCAAATGAATAAATAAAATCTTAAAAATAAATAAATAATTTACAATGTTAAAATTTGCAGTGAAATGTACAAATCTAAGTGTATTTTCTGAGTTTTGACAAATACATGCAAATCTATAACCAGAACCTAAGCAAGATTATAGTAATGACTTTAACCCTTTATATTTCATATGTCTTTACCTTTTTCTTTTCTCTTTTTAAATTCTTTAATATTTTGCTATATGAATTTTTTAAATGTAATTAGTTGAATGGATTTTTCCCTTTTATGTTTTCTGCCTTTTAAGTCTGCCCTAAAATGGTCTGTACAGCAAGACTGTAAAATTACTTATTTGTTTTCTGGTAACTATAATTCTAGTGTAATCATATGTTGAATAAGATTCTTCTTGTTTTATTGCTAAGCTGAAGGAAATAATAACTGCCATCAAAAACACCTACCAATTACCTAAAGAAAGTCCAAAAGAGACACTTTTTTTTTTTATAACTATTAACTAAAAGCAGAACAAGTCCCAATCAACCATTGGTATTTGTTGAAGAGGAAACTTAGTGCATTGACAGTCCAGTTTTTCCCTGTTTGTTGTTTAAAAAGCACAGTGTAAAAAGACTTCACACATAATTACCTCAACTTATAATTACTATAAATACCATGAACTTTATATTCATTCAGCTTTTAGATTTGTCCTTGTCTTGAGTGTCAGTTTTGGCATATAAAGTTTATGGGTAACATTATGTATGACAGCTTTTCAACCTGCTGTCTTTAATAAAATAAAATAAACACAGATTTTATTTTAAAAAGTGAAAAACAAAAATGTACTTCAAAACCAAAACACAGTTTGCTAACGTAATTGTATTCAACAAGCTGTGTTCACAAACTTCTTTGAAAACACTGAGACAAAAAAAGAAAAGTACAATCTAAAATGCATATGTCCTATTTGGAAGATTTTTAATGATGATCATAGAGAAACCTCTGGGGTTTACCAGAAACAGATAATAAAACTCAGGTTAATTTGAAATTAACACAGCATTATTTATATAGTAATTGATATTCTTCAGTATGATATATATTAAAGTGTTTCCAGGTTAATTCACAGAGCCCACATTATTTTATTTCAAAATAGATTACATTCTCAGGTTAAATGAGGTTCAAAGAAATGTTAATAGGTGATATTATGAAAATATTTGTCTACAGGAAAATATCCTGTAGGTGATTTATAAGAGAAATTATATTTTTTATTCACCAGTGTTAAGTACTCCTAAGCCTACAGAGATATCCCTGTTCCCAAATGACCATCACTTACTTCTAAATCCAAGATCTAGTGTCACTTTGTGAATCTTGTTATCCTCCATGGCTAGAACTGACCTCTCCTCCTTTTGTGGTCCACTTTCCCAATGACAATTACACTGGGATTCCTGTAACCCTAATTTGCATGCATGTCTTATACATATGCCCCTTTCTAATGGGCTGTAACCCTTGAAGCAGGAAGTGGTGGATCATTCTATTTGAATTTCGAATGTTATTTAATAATTTTAAATGGATAAATGGCTTAAACATTTAGACCAAAAGGAAAGTTCTTTACTGTATTTTTGTCATATCTATCTACATTCCTTGACCATGTCTGCTATCATCCTAGACCCAGTGAAAGTGATCCCTTGCCTAACCTATTTTAATGCTTCCAAATGATCTCCTGTTTCTCCCCCAAACATTCTTATTATTTGTTGAGTGGAACAGAGGATAATCAGACACAATGTCAACACACCAAATATAAAATGTAACTTTTCTGGGAAAACTGAACAGTGTGTCACATCACAGAGTTTTTACTTCAAAGAGGATTTCCTGTCTCTTCCCTACAATGGAACTATACCTGTTACTTTGTATCACATCCTTCTTTTCATTCAGATGATCCCAACCTGTGTTTACCCTGTTTACTATGTGTTGCCTAATTTATTGTCTCGCTCCCCATGGACTGTAAATTGCACAACAAAAGTGATCTTCCCTTTCTTGTTCAGTGTATTCAACCACATGAACATAAATACCACAGGGTCCAAAACTTCAGACTGTTTTTCTTTATTCATGCATTCTTCCTTCCTAAAACAGTGCCTGGCACATTGCAGAAACTCATCAAATATTTGTTGAAAGAATGAATGAATGTTTTTGCATAGCATGCATATGTTGGATATGCAGAAAATATTTGTTGCCTTATGAATTATTTAACTAATTAATGAAAATTTTTGCTTATAAAGACTTAGCTGATCAAATTTAGTAAAGAATTGGGGCGCCTGGGTGGCTCAGTCGTTAAGCGTCTGCCTTTGGCTCTGGTCATGATCTCAGGGTCCTGGAATCAAGCTCCTCATCGGGCTCTCTGCTGAGCAGGAAGCCTGCTTCTCCCTCTCCCACTCCCCCTGTTTGTGTTCCCTCTCTTGTTGTATCTCTCTCTGTCAAATAAATAAATAAAATCATTCAAAAATTTTAGTAAAGACTTAAAATGCATTTCATGAGCAGAATGCATGTTTCTATTATAACTTAATTTAATGATGGGTGTTTTCCAAACTATAGTGGTACTCTTTTACTTTGTACTAGTGGAAATACTTTTGTCCAAGTCTTTTTGAATTAGTGACTCGCCACTTAATTGTAAGTTTTAGGAGGAATGGAAAAATAAAGCAGTGACAAAATTTTAAAAATTGTTGAACTTCTCCATGAAAGATGTAATTATATCCTTTAAGAATATACATTTGATTTGATCCAAAATTATGCACCTACACAGCTAAAGACAGACTAGTGAAAGATTTGACATTTAGGTGCTCTTGCCATGTGTTGTTGCATAGGCTGTAAGAACAGAACTATTGCTATTTTCTTCATATTAGCATTATACAGCCTACAATGAAAGCAGAATACAACAAATAAATAGATATTTGTGTTTAATTAACCAGCTTTTTAAAAAAAGTAATGATATGTTTTGATATTTTTCTCACTGATATGACGAATTCTGAATCTCAGGAAACAAACTGAGGGTTGCTGGAGTGGTAGGGGGTGAGAGGGATGGGGTGGCTGGGTGATGGACACTGGGGAGGGCATGTGCTATGGTGAGCGCTGTGAATTGTGTAAGACTGTTGAATCACAGACCTGTACCTCTGACACAAATAATACATTATATGTTTAAGAAAAAAAAAAAAAGAAGAAGAAGATAGCAGGAGGGAAGAATGAAGGGGGGGGCTGGAGGGGGAGATGAACCTTGAGGAACTATGGACTCTGAGAAACAAACTGAGGGTCCTAGAGGGGAGGGGGCTGCGGGGATAGGTTCGCCTGATGATCAGTATTAAAGAGGGCACGTATTGAAGGGAGCACTGGGTGTTATATGCAAACACTGAATCATGGAACACTACATCAAAAACTAATGATGTGATGTATGGTGATTAACATAATAAAATTAAATTAAAAAAATAAAAATAATAAATTAGAAAGTTTAAAAACTGTCACTATTTCTCACACTATTGTTCTCAATGTTGACATGTTATTTCTCCTAATTGGTCAAGAAAGAATTGACGTTTAGCCACATGTTCACTTTTCAAAACCAGCAGCAGTTTTACAAATCTGTATTTCAAGGAAGAGTAACAACCAGTTCTATATTTATTTCATGGAGAAATTCATATCAAGCTATTATTCCATCTTAGATCTCACAAATTTGATAGACTCACAGTGAAAAAACGTTAATAATGTTTCTTGGATGGAATTACCATCTATCAAATACTTTGACAGGGCCCATTTCTTATTATTTTGAGTTATTAGCAAAACTCACAACAAGGGGTAAAACAAACTGTAATATTATTGGTACTACCAGTGTTTCTGTGGGGAAAAAAAAGAAGCGGAATTGACTGTAGCCGTGGGGATTTAGACAATTGTACAGAGATTGATAACAGTTTACTACATTGTTTTATATTACTGATATCATATATTTTCTTTGTAGAGATTATTAGTTTTTTTGTTGTTGCTATCGTTACAATTTTGCCAAGAGAAAAATGTACGGTTCAAGTATGCAGCCGTGGAATTAAAACTAATCATGAATTGATTTTAAGTTATTGAATCTTAGAGTATTTAGACTATGCTTTAGAGGTAAGCCATCATAAATTTGTTTCTGTGAAACCCTATAAATTATATTAGCTTTCCAATTTTAAATTGGGATGTGAATTTATAACTTCTGAATTACGTAACTTTATTATTCATGATAAGCAACTTGTGTTTAGACATGTTTTTATTACTATTACTTTATCTAAATGATAAGGTTTTGGAAGAAATCACTAATTTACATACACAGAAATGAAAATTAAGTGATATAAATTATATTGAAATCCCAGTGTCATTGTTTTCTTTGCAAAACAAAAATTCTGATGGCTTATCAAAAAGGAGAAATTCCATACAATAGTCTGTGAGGGTGGATAGCGATATGGATAGAATTTCCACTATTGTTTTGTTTAATATACTTCCTTTATATATCCTAAGTCTTACTTTAGGAACATACATAATGCAACTAATATAGTTATATAAATACCAATAAATCTTATTCTTTAATTTTAAAGTTAGAGGACAAGTTCATATGCAACATTTTAAAATGCTAGAGTCCAGGTACCCACCTCATTTCTTGGAGATTTGTTTATGATGGTAGATCTTCAAGTTGCCAGGAACTTGGCCTTCGCATACATGAGGGCGGTATGTGCTTTTATCATTTACATTTCTGAGCACATGCCTTGTGCTATTGCAGCACATCTGTTTGGGAATAGAGTTGGCATGGCATACTAAGTTACAAAGGGAATACAAATATGATGCTGGAGATAATACTTAATGGTTAACATTTTGTTCAGGACTAAATAAGAAGATAAGAGTCATTTATACCCATGAGATATGTTAGATACACTGAAGGATTAACACTGGGCAGAAAACTTGCCCAGAGTCCAAGAGTCTGGGATGAAGATCCCCTTGCAGGTTTACCTGAACAACTGGTGATGGGTATGGGGGTCAGCCATATTTACCTGGCAGGGCAACAGGGTTAGGCAGAAAAGGCATTAAGTGAATGTTTTTCTGAACTACCCTTGGTTCCAGAGTGAGTTAGGAGACAGAATTCATCAAGAGGCTTATGGGGACTTGTAGGAGGTCAGAGTTTCTTACACAAAATATTATGAAATAATCACCCACCCATTCCAGCTAGAGGAAAATAAGATCATAGCCAGATGACATAAGTGACAGTGGCAATAGTAGAAGCTGAGGTGAAGCCAAATAAGTCCATGATCACTTTTACACTCTTTCTAAGCTGAGAGATTTACACCTAATACAGAATCAGCAGTCATTGTTAGCAGATGTCAGCAAGACGTAACTGTCCTTGACATACAGTTTGAAACTGTAGGAAGCTGGGGACATAGCAAGCACTCAAGGACCTCCCTCCTTTTTTTTTTTTTTTTTAAATTTCTCCACCACCATGAGATCTCATAAGATAGGTTCTCCCCCATCCCCCTTTGAAGAGGTACTATTTTAGGGAGACAGACAGAAAGAAGAGAAGGGTGTTTGAGAGACTAAACATTTTTACTAAGAAGACACCGAACACCTACCTACAAAGGTTAAATAATTCATTCAAGGTAACAGAGTCAGTAAATGGCAGAGCTGAAATTTGAACCTAAGAAGTTCTGTTCCAGATACCATGTCCTAACTAGCATACTATTTATTTTGCTCCAGATCTTGGTTCAGTTGAGAATGTACTGGGTGGGAAGCCTATAAACTCATATACTGAACAGAAATTAGGAAGCAATTTGTAAAGGGAACTCCATGAAATAGCAAAGATATAATTCAAAATTTCTCTAGAATGAGGTATGCTGGCTAAAAGAGTAAACAAGGTGTATATTAATTATGTTTTAGTGAGTTAGGTAGATGGGTCTATTGCATGTAGGTAGCACATCTATGTAGATGTTATGTGACTACCTGGTTCATATTATCTTATTGGCCCAGACCCAGGGGATACTAGCTAGTATAAAGATTGGTTAGAAATCATTGAATTGTATTCTTCAGACATGTCTAATATTATTTTATCTCCTTGTCCTTTGAAAAAAATCCTAAATGTATTGAAAGTATTTTATCAGTTTTCCTGGAAGAGGAGAAAAGAAGAGATTCTTAAATACCAGGAGAGAACAGAGATTTTTGTCGTCTCCCAAATATCAGGAATCCGTGACCACCACCCTCTGACAAAACTAGTGGAGGTAGTAAAAGAGTTTCACACTTGGCTGCTGGGCCTTAGAGATTACACATGCCAGTCTTTATAATGATTTTAGTACCATGCACATGGAATGAAAGTTGTACAGACACCAGCTTTCAAGGAACCCAAAGATCTTGGTTAATGTTGCTAGTAGCAGCAATCATGACAGATTGTTCTAAAATACCCTTCCCTTGATCATGTGTGCTGTTACATGAGCCTCCAAGCTTAATGAAGTGACCTTGATATGGTTACTTCAGATGAGATGGTATATTGAAATGCTAGCAGAAAGATGGAGAGAGACCACAGTTGTCATTAATATGAAACTTCTCTGAGAAGTGATAGGATGGAAGCTAATAGGACTAAATCAGGACCCAGGGCCATTAGAAGTCCCTGAATTTTGACAGTTACTGAAGTAAGCTCCAATCAAATAACAATGTGCTTCTTGCTTCCCGGCATGTTGTGAGGGTCCATAGATATGATCCTGCAAGTGAGTGCAACTTCTCCTTGTGTCTGTAATTCCCAAGAGTATTATATTGTTATTCGAGCCCACATTCAGCTTTTAGCGATTCATTACAAATTTTAGCTGAGTTTTCTTGCCATGGCTTGTATGTTGGCCCTGTTTTTTTCTTGTGATCAGCCCACAAGATGAAATCAGAGCTTATGTTTCATCTCTCTTTGGAGGTCCCTGTCTTTTATTTAATTTTGGTCATATTAGTAGTCCTGTGAACTTAGCTTTCCAATAGATTCAATTAAAGCTTTAATTTTGTAGATTTTTCAGCTTTACTTAATATTGTTTAAGTGGGAGTGCTGATCTTTCCATTTTTCCATATCCTAATCAGAAGCTGGGAGACCTTTCATGTGCTTTGACATTAAAATAATTACATTATATATAATGAAGACCAAACTTAATGCTCTTCAAACATGAATAAAACATACATATTTTTTTTTTACCACTTTGCTCCTTAAAATTTGCTGTTTAAATAGAGTTGTTCAGATTTTTTCTGGATCTCAGAAAGTCCCTGTATTTGGTTTAAACATAAATAAGTTTAAAGGGTATTTTACATATTTTCTTGACATTTGAGACTATTAATTTCTTCTTCATCTGGAAGATTTTTGAAATGACAGAGTCATAATGTATATAGATAATAGTTAATAGATTCATACAAACTCACTTCTCATTATTAACTATATTCAACATTAAAATTGCTTTTGGTGAAAAGAATCATTTTTTGAAGTGAGACTACAATTGAAAATAATATGTGCTATGAAAATATCAAGTAGTTGATTTTTTTTGACCATTCAGGATTTTATTTAAATTTTAATTTCTAGTTGGATAAAACATTTCAGGATTTAAAGCAAGAAGGATTCTAGTTTGCATTTTGGAAAGGTCCCTCTGGCATCTGGGAAAATTGTCTGAGAAAGACAGTAGAGGTAGGGTGACTACTGAAGTACCCAGAGAAAGAAATTATACACAAAGTTAGCAGTGGAGGAAGTGGAAAAAAGTGAACAGATTTGGAGATAGTGATGAAGGAAAAACTGAACAGGATTAGGTAACTAAATTAGCTAAGGAGAGTGAGGAAGGTGTCAGACATCCAGATTTGTGGCTTGTCAAATCCTGGACATGGAAGAATTGATTTCCAGTTTAGACATGCTGACTTTGAAATAAATACCAACAGGCAATGGATGACTGTCATTCCAGAGACCAGTAGTTCAAGTGGTGAGAAACTATCAAGGGAAAAGGATGGAACAAGAATCCCCTGATGTCTTCTCAACAACTTGTATTGTTGTGTGCCCAATTTATATTGTTGGGTTATTTATCTACCCATCTATTCACTCAGTAATTCGCTAGTAAAGCTTCCTCTATTAGGTACTATGCTAGTGCGGGAGATAAAATGGAAGTGGATAAAGGTGATACATACCCTCTTATAGCATACCATGAATTTCTTAAAATATATAACAGCATTCCTAATGCACTGTTCTGTAGAATATTGTTCTGGGCAAGGCTAATTGTTTACCCTTCACATAAATTCTCAATGCTGAAATGAAGGGCGGGGAGTGCTGTTTTTTGGCTTCCTCTTGGAGATTAACTGTTTGTATTAGTAATTTAAAGCACTGGGGAGCCCTACTGTTAACAAATCTATCTAACCAGAATTTTTGAGCATGAACCAGTTTTTAAAAATATTATACCTATTTATATCTTATTAGGTTTAATACTAGTTTGGGATACAATGATTTCTAGTATAATGTTCATATGTGTTATTTCATTTTGAACTTCAGGTCCTTTGTGAATCTGTATCAAATTTAAACTGCTTCAATTTTCTGGCTTCTCTTTTGCTGAAAGCAGAAGCTCATCATTCTAATGAGTTCTTAAAGGACTATTATTTTCCTAATTAATGACTGTGTCCTATTAGAACTACTGAAACAAAAATCTTATCATCTCACTAAATAGAATAAGATCTTAACAATATTCTTTCATCCATATCAATTTTAAAATATGAAATAATTTAAATGAATATTTATAATTTTCTGAATAAAAAGGAAGAAAGTGAGGTACTCTGCTGAATTCTTGATTGAAAACCAGCTTACATATGTGGTATTTTCGGGAAAATTATCAGGTGTCTTTATAAAAATATTCCTGTTGCTATTCTGACTAGTCCTGGTGTATGCTTTGGAGAATTGCCCTTGTGAGGGTAACATCACTGCACATCAAAACCTGTCATTTGTAGAGCCTGTACTTATCTTTAATTTGGGAGTTTAGGTAGGTCACCATATTTGTTTGTTTAAACATATGAGATATTTATATAAAAATCAAGTCTTTTTCAATATTCAGTTATATAGGCCTTTGTTCTTCTTTGATTTTAGCAGTATAACTCCCTATTTGAAGTTTATCCTAAGTTCCAAAAATTAATTTTACATATATTATGTAGCCAAAATATAAATGAATAATTATCTATCGCTGGCCCTATACTAAGTGCCTTAACAAAAACAAACAGACAAACAAAGACCATTTATTATCTCACAGTCTGTAGGTATAGTTCATCTGGGTTCCTCTAGCTCAAGGTCTTTCATGAGGTTGGAGTGAATGTTTTAGCCTGGAATAACCCACTCCCAAGCTCACTAACAGTGCTTACAGTAGGCCTCAGAAGATGCTCTTTCAAACTTACTCATTTGACTGCAGGCAGGCCTCAGGTCCTCACTTGCTGTTGGTGACAGTTATCAGTTGCTTCTAACATGGGCCTCCTCACATGGCTGGTCTCAACATGGCTGCTTGCTTCTACTGAGGGAGGTGTTCCAGAGAGAGCCAGACTGAGCAGCCAAGACTAAAACCACAGTCTTTTTATAACCTATTCTCAGAAGTAAAAATCCTATCACTTCTGCCATATTCCATTCATTAAAAACAAGTCCTTGAAATTGTTGAATCACTATATTGTACACCTGAAAGTCATGTAACACTGTATGTTAACTATACTGAAATTCAAAAAATAAAGAAAAGGAAGTCTCTAAATCTAGCACAGATTCAAGGGGACAAAATTATACAACAATGTGAATATCAGGAGGCAGAGATCATTGGAGACCATCCTAGAAACTGCCTACCACACATATATTCCTTCTGTATCTGGTGAAAAGACAGGTTTCAATGCTAAATTGTTAACAAGGGAGAACAAGTTTTCTCTCTTACATTTTTCATGAGTGATTACTACCTGAGATTTGTTTTGATAACTTCAAGCTGAGATGTTAAGTCAAATTCAAAACAAATTCAAAAGGAAAGAAATGGAAAATAAATGTGCCTTTAAGTTCTATAAAGTGACATAATTAAATTTGAAACAGATACACAAATTCAGTTCAATTCAGTAGAACTTGTTTGAGAAACAGTACATTAAATCTTGCACAGGATACAAAATGAATAAGAAACAGCCCTTGAGGCTCATGTGCTTACTGGTTAGGTGAATGAAACAGGTTGTTTAGGATAACAAGTGTTCCCATCTCAAAGGGCTGCTGTGAGAATATAATTTTGTGATGATAAAATGAAGTAAACTATATACAACTATACAGCTATTAAAATTCATAGTACAGTACTTAGCACACTAGTAATCACATAATAACAGTGATAATGACAATCATGATGATAATAGCTAACAATAATCTAACACTTTCACTATGCTTGAAGTTGTTCTAAGGGTTATAAACTATTAATTGTATTTTCTTGTTATGAGTCAAGCACCTTAGTATTCAGAGGTTATATATCCAGGCTCTGCTACGTAACAGCTGAATTACTTGGGCCAAGTTATTTGACCTTCACTATGCCCCAAATTCTGCATTTGTAAAATGACAATACTAATAGTGCTCTAAAGAGACGGTATTTGTAAAACTGCTCAGGACACTGGTATATTCTAAATGTTTAATTTTTAATGTAAAATATTATTTCACCATAATTATAAAAGTAAAATAACTGTAAAATAACTATAACACCTGAAAAAAGCATTCCCCAAAGAGAAGGACAAAATATTATCAGGTTTCAAATGATCTCTTTCTAATGTCTGCAGGGAGAATCAGGAAATGGTCTCTTGGGGAACACATGGGGATTTCCTATACAGGAGTATGTAGATAAATGGGATTTTGATATGCAGAGATGGGAAGTGTATTTTAGAGAGGATGGCGAAATTAAAATCTTCAAGATAGGAAACACTGGCATGCTCATAACAGAAACATAAAGCTCTGAAGCATAACACTATGATGTTGTGCTTGGTGAGAGGAAACAGAATAAGATTTGCCAGATGGAATTTTAGTGGATATTAGCCTTGCTTGTCTGCCATCCATTTTCTCTTTCTTTTAAAACAACACTTAAATTTCCATCTAAGAAAAAGTTCACTTTCAGACCATATTGATAAGGTAGGACTGACTCATTTATCTCTCCCTGAACTGGATTCAGTCTATCTAAACAGAGTATTATATCTCATAGAACAAGGGTTTTCAAAGTGTGGTCTAGGGACCAACAGCATCAGCATCACCTGTGAATTTACCAATATACAAATTCTCAGGCCCCTTTACCAACCTACTGAACCAGAAATATTGGTGGGGTCCAGCAATTTGTGTTTTAACACTTCTTCCCAGTGATTCTAGTATATGCTAACATTTGAAATTACTGACCTAGAACATATTTGTTTTAAGGAAACTCAAGAAGTTGATGATTACTCAACTCTTAAGAGTATTTTTTTTAAAGATTTCATTTATTTATTTGAGAGCGAGAATGAGAGAGAGAGAGAGAGAGAGCACATGAGAGGCGGGAGGGTCAGAGGGAGAAGCAGACTCCCTGCCGAGCAGGGAGCCCGATGCGGGACTCGATCCAGTGACTCCAGGATCATGACCTGAGCCAAAGGCAGTCGCTTAACCAAATGAGCCACCCAGGTGCCCCAAGAGTACTTTTAATCAGAGTATGCATAATAGAAGCACATGACGAACTTTGCAAACTAAACACATCCTGGCCCCATCTAATTATGACTTAAATGTTCTGAAGTGAGGCCTCAGCCTTTCTGTATTTGCTAGCTTCCAGGTGATTCTAATATGTAGTAGCATTGAAAACCAGTGCCCTAAGATGTTGCTTCCCAACTCTTAGCTTATATGATTCAATTGGCGTGTAAGGAAGGAGAAAATTACTAGCTAGAGAAGTAGTAGAAGATTATAGAGAAGCAATGAGTCTCAATTTGGTCTTTTAAGATGGTCTCTGAAGATGTTGGAGGAGGTCATCAGGAGGTAATGACCACTGGTTGAAGGGTCCGCCTTACTCTGTTCTTGGCCTTGGAATATGTGCTTCTCTCACCATTTCCACATTTGGAGTCATTTGAAGGCTGTAGCCTTGAAAAAATAATGTGTTGTGAGGCCATCTGGACTGAGTACATGATTATCCCCTCTTAATCCCTTTGTATAATCTTTTACAATTCTGGCAGCTGGGTGTGGATATGTACTAGTCCACTGCTACCCAAGATAAGCCTTGTATGTAAGTTCTTTGCTTTTTAAACCTGCCACCTATCGATCTGGGGTGATCTGCCTCTTTCTTCCATCTTTCCTTGCCCTTCGTGCATGGAGACCAGTTTTGAATTTTCCTCAGGGAACTCCGAGGTTGCAAACCAACAGAATAATAGGGACTTACTTTTCTCCATTTATGTCTAACAAATAGCTATTACTACACAAATATTTGAAAATAGTTCACACAAATTTGGTTTTTTGAAACAACTAGTTTTTAAAAGGGTAGATGACATTAATCTCTTGAAACTTTACATATGGACTTCTTAATAAGGTACAAGTTTAATCGTTGTGCATTGGAAATCAAAAATAGAAATAGGATTTTCTGGACTGTGTTAAATTAACTCCTGTTCTTTCTTATTATACTTAGGGATTAATTTAAGTGCATTCATTTCTGATTCATTTGCATAATATCTCCACCATTGACTCTTATCTCTGGAATCACTGTAAATCAGTAGGATTAAGCCTCGGTCTTCATGCTATTGTGTTGTAATGTGCTGTGTGGTAGAGAAGAGTGATAAAGCCCATGCAAGGCTTCACTGATTTTACCTGTGAACATGTCATAGTCAATAACATTGAGAAAAGAGTTTTAATAAAAGTAAACAATCATTCTTCTTAGTTTTATTTCTCCTGGCTTCGTATATAAATTTCAAAAATATATGAATTTTAATTTGGGTTTAATTCAGTGAGGAAATGGTGCATCATGGAAAGACCTCAGTCATTTGAGTTTGGCCCTTTATTGAGTACTCAGTGCCTAATTAGAACTATCGTTTCCTCATGCATTTACTAACTGGGTTGTTGTAGGCATTAAATGAGATAATGAATGTCAAATGACTTCCCCATGCCTGCCAATGAGAAAGGTTCACTGTGCTTTTTGTTGCTGTTACTATCTTCACCTGAAGGTAACTGTATTTCAGGTAAATAATACGCATTAAAACAAGAAAATTAAGAAGGTGGTACTAAAATGTCTAGTTTCCTAAAAATTACCTCATCTAAAATATTAACTTGCACTCTTAAGTTTTAGAAAATGTACACATTTCAAAAAAAAAAAAAGAAAATGTACACATTTCACGTACACATCTGAGTGATAATTTATAAATAACTATAAATATAAAAAATTCAACCATAGACTGTGTTATGATTTGTCAGTCATCAACTTAATAAATCCAAAATTAATCAATTACATTGCATCACTTTTGACCCAAGTCCTTGAGTACTATTAGAATAGTTGATAATGCCTTTCCCCATCTATATTAAAATATAATTGACAAATCTTGTATTTATTTAATGTGAACAACTTGATATTTTGATATAAGATATATTTAAAGATTTTTTTTTTTTTTTTGAGACAGAATGAGAGAGACAGAGAGCACATGAGAGGGGGGAGGTTCAGAGGGAGAAGCAGGCTCCTTGCTGAGCAGGGAGCCCAATGCGGGACTCGATCCAGGGACTACAGGATCATGACCTGAGCTGAAGGCAGTCGCTTAACCAACTGAGCCACCCAGGCGCCCATAAGATATATTTATATTTATGCATTGTGAAATGATTGTCACAACCAAACCATCATATTTACAATTTCCTGTGTGTGTGTGTATCGGTGAACACTTAAGATCTACTGTCCTAGTGAATTTCAAGTATACAATACAATACTATTAACTATAGTCACATTGCTGCACATTACATCTCCAGAACTCATTAATCTTGCATAACTGAAATTTTGTATTCTTTGACCAAAATCTCCCCATTAACCCACTCCTCCCAGTCTGTGGTAACTGCCCTGCTGTTCTCTGGTTCAATGGGTTTGACACTGCACGTACAAGTATGATCATGCAGTATTTGTTTTTGTGTCTGGTTTATTTCACTTAAGATAATGTCCTCCAGGTTCATTCATGTTATTTCATGTGGCAAAATTTCTTCTTATAATGAATAATATCTCCTTGTATATATACACCATATTTTGTTTATCCATTCATTCATTGGGCATATAAGTTGTTTTCATATCTTGGCTATTGTGAATAAGGCTGCGATGAACACAGGAGTATAGATATCTCTTTGAAATACTGATTTTATTTCCTTTAGAAATATATACAGAAGTGGGATCACTGAATCACAAGGCAATGCTATTTTTAATTTTTTGAGTAACCTCCATAATGTTTTCCACAATGGTTGTGCCAGTTTACATTCCCACTAACATTTCTACATCCTTGCCAACCCTTGTTACCTATGTGTTTTTGATAATTGTTGTTCTAACAGATGTGAGGTGATATTTCACTGTGATTTTAATTTGCATTTTCCTTATGTTTAGTGATTAGCATCATCACTTATATCTGTTGGTCATTTGTATGTTTTCTTTGGAGAAATGGCTACTCAGGTCCTTTGTCCATTTTTTAATCGGGTTACTTGTTTTATGTATCAAGCTGTATGAGATCCTTATATATTTTGGATATTAACCCCTTATTGTATATATGGGTTGCAAATATTTTCTTACATTTCATATGTTGCATTTCACTTTATTGATTTTCTATGCTGTTCAGAAACTTATTAGTTTGATGCAACCCCCCTTGTCTATTTTTTTTTTACTTTTGTTACCTGTGGTGTTGTATCCAAAAAAAATTACTGGCCAGACCAATGGCAAGAAACTTTTTCCTTACATTTTATTCTAGTAATTTTACAGTTTCAGGTCTTACATTTAACTCTTCCATTCATTTTGAGTTGATTTTTGTATAGAGTATGAGATAAGAGTCCAGTTTCGTTCTTCTGAAAGTGGATATTCAATTTTCCGAGCATCATTTGCTGAAAAACTATACTTTCTCCATCATGTGTTAGTGGCGTCCTTGTCAAAGATCAGTTGACTGTAGATGGGTGAATTTATTTCTGGCTCTGTGTTTTGTTTCATTGGTCTGTATGTCTGTTTTTATATCAATAGCATATTGTTTTCATTACTGTGTCTCTACTGTATTTTGAAATAAGGAGGAGTGATGCCTCCATCTTTGTTCTTTCTCAAGATTACTTTGGCTATTGGGAGACTTTTGTTGTTAAATATTAATTTTAGAATTGTTTTTCTTCTATTTCTGTAAAGAATGTCAATGGGATTTTGATGGGTATTTATTGAATCTATAGATCACTTTGGGTACAATAGACATTTTGACAATATTGATTCTTCTAATCTATGATCATGAGCTGTCTTTCCATTTATCTAGAGTTTCTTTACATTTCCTTCAACAGTGTCTTCAATGTATAAGTTTTAGTCATCAGTGTATAATTTTCAGTGTATAAGTCTTTCACATCTTTAATTAAGCTTATTCTTAGGTATTCTTTTCATTGTTATTGTAAATGGGATTGTCTTCTTATGTTTTCAGTGGTTTGTATATAGAAATACCACTAATTTCTGTATGTTGATTTTTTGTATCTGCAACTTTACTGAATTTGTTTACTACCTTTAACAGGTTGTTGTTGTTGTTGTTGAATCTTTGTTTTTTTCTACGTTATGATCATGTTATCTCTAAACAGATACAATTTTATTTCTTTAAGTTATGAAAAGACTTTTCTTTTAGAAATTAAAAAAAAATTAATCCTAAAGGGGTACCTCACTGGCTCAGTCCCTGGAGCAAGTGATTCTTGATCACAAGGTTATGAGTTTGGGCCCATGTTGGAGGTGGAGATTACTTAAAAAAATAAAATCATAAAGAAAAATTAAAATAAAAATAAAAAATAAAATTAATCCTAAAAATTGAAAGCTATAGAATAGAATCTGTATTTTTGAAAAACAATGAGCAAAATTAGTAAGTAGCATGACTATGCAAATTGACACAGTCATGCTGGGTGTTATTATGATTAACATATAATTTTCAAAATTTTGAGTTTGAAGTACTATAATAATATATCACATGTTTACATGCACTTAATATGTGCTCATTATAGCATTGTGCTTGCTAGTGACTGGAGATATGTTAGTGACCATGAAACATGACATTAATTTTTATGTAACTTACAACTTAATGGTGGATACCAGAATTCCTTATAAAATACACAAAGAATTATATTTTCAATTGCGTTAAGTGTTAAGAATGCAGAATATGAGTATATAACTGCTAGATCAAACATAGATGGGATACAGGGAATTTTTCCACCCTAAAAGGATATTTCACGTTAGATCTAAAGAATGAGTAGTACATGGCCAGGCAAAAAACAAGGGGAAAAATTGTTTCAGACAGTAGGAACTGTATATGCATCTAATGTGTGAGACTATATAATCAAAGAGATTAAACTAGTTAATTCAAGAGAAAACTTTGCATTATTCAGAGTTTCAAAAAAGCTAATCAGAGCTTTAGAATAAAGAAGCAAAATAAATAAACATATAAAGCAAGAATGAGGGAGATGGAGATAGAGAGGGAAGAGGGAAAAAAGAAATATGGAATGGTTTGCATTCTTTCAATACTGTAAATGAGAGTAGCCAAGAGCACATAATAAATCTGATTTGTAGGTAAAGACCTTGATCAAAGATGTATTATACTCCTTCTAATTTTAGGGACCCTTCAGTATGATCCCCCACCTTATGGAAAGGCATTATAATGAGGAAAGCACACATGTGTACACACACACACGCAGATGAAGTAAATAGTCATTAGGAACAGGACCACATAGTTCCACTTTGTGGGAAAAACTGGGGGGGTGGGGAATGTGTGGGAAGGATGTGACATGGCAGAGAATGATGTCTGGAAAGGAAGAATTATGTCATAAGTACCCTGTCTTATAAAAGGGTAATCTTAAAAAAAATAAAAAATAAAAGGATGATCTTGATACTTGTTCTTACACTTAACTCTGTTCACATCAATGAAAGGAATAAGTTATATAGTTACCAAACCATTCTGTTTCTAGTGTTACTCTTTGAAAAGAAAGATGATTATTTCCAAAAATCTTGGATGCTCATTCTTTGTTGCATTATATGCAGTTCAGTGCAAATTAGGACCTCAGAGGGCTGGGCACTTAGAGGGAATAATTGATTAAGAGAAGATAATAGATTCAAGACAGATTTAGGAGGTACTCTTGACAAGACTGAGGGAAGAAAAAAAACTGTGATATGTCATTGTGTAAATCAAGATAGTCTTAAGTTTACTTGAGTAAAAACACAATAAAGGATTCTTTGCGACCATGCTCGTCTTTTGTAAGCAGGGTGGAGATTCTGCCTCAGGTTGATGCAGGTTCTGCCACATGCAGCACATTACTTCCTTGGTTGTTGTGGCAATAGACTAGACACCTAGAATGTTTTAGCCTTCTTTTTTGTTGCTTTTGCCTGAATTTGACACTTGTCTTGTTCACGTACAGCTCTTTGGTCAGAACCATTTTCATGAACCCACTTAACAGCAAAGTGGAAATGTAAGAGAAAAAATAGAACTCTGCCTCTACTCATGGTGACATAATTTTTTCTTTGTTATATACTTAAAAATTCCCAGCACACTTTTAGTTCATTTTACCATATGTTTTGTTCTCAGCCATATGCTTTTCAAATTTTCTGATGAGATATATTTAAAATAACTGACTCCAAAAGTGACATAAATTAAAAAAAAAAAAAAAAAAACCTCAAACCAAAGTTTAAAGATGGGCCATGATCATCAAAGAAAAATTTAACATGTTTCTCTGATACATTAGACATATTAACGTTACGTACTTTCAAAGATTTCATTTAAAAATTATAAATAGTATACAGCCTAGTTTAGTTTCTTAAGCATTCTAGAACAGTAGTAAATTCCTAAAAATAATAATGTGGGCTTCTAATATGACAATAAATCTACATTTAATTTGTAACTGGCTTTGGGAGAAAAATCTTGACTTTTTTTTTCAGAAACCAAGCAAATCCTTGATTTGTAAGTTTATATTAAGACCCATCAACAATAGAACAGAAATAGATGCCTAAACAAGAAAGAAAAAAAAAAAAGCTTTAACAGTTAAATAACTCTTATTGGGTTAATATTTCATTTTTAGTATTGTTAATAATTATATTGAAGGACACTGAGAGTGATATGTACTGAATATTTTCTCAAAAGTATTATAAATGTTAATTTAAAATATTGCAAATGATGATTAAAATTACTCCTAATGATATTTAAATACATAAGCACATGGCAGCTCAGTAAAACTACAGCTTGGTTTGTTTGCTTACAGAGTTTAAGGAGTTTTTCCATATCTTAGACATATATCAAAGTCAGATGCAAGAAAGTTTGTTAGCTCCAGTAGCTTGCTCACACAATAGATTACAGTTGGGGAGGGGAAGAAGTCAGAGGCAGCAATAACATGAGGTAGTCATGGGACTGGAACTCATATTCAAATTCTACATGATACATAAGTGCTGCCTGAGTAACCAAGACAGAGCAGGAAATTATCATGCAAGAAAATCCCTCAGTGCCTGCAGACATGGGATAATTCATAATGTTACTCAGAATGTGTCATGCTGTATGCTTTTGCTTATTGGGTGAATGCATTTTCATTCCCCAGTCAGAAACTAGAACTTTTTCCCCCCATGTGTACAGCTCAAATAGCATTTTTTAAAAAGCACATCATTGATTGAGACAAACACCCAGGCATTTGCCTAGAAAATACAGAGAGATAATACTGTTTGGGCCACATAAATAGAAAAACTATTCCCTAGTAATAAGCAAACTAAACTCCAATGGTATAAATTTTCATGGCAATTTGGAGGGAAACAAAGCCCCATAAACAATACAATTCCCAAACATTCTCTATTTAATCTGACCTTTGAGAAATTTCAGGAGAATTATACAGCCTTACAATTATTAAGACTTATGGCTCAGAAAATTAATATCCCATGCTAGACATGTTTGGGATGTTCTGATTGATCAAGAAGTGATCAACAGCACTAAATTCAAATAGTCTAAGAAAAATAAAATGGAGAGAGGGAGAGGGAAAGAAAGGCAGGGACCAAGGTGGGAGTTTGGAGGGGCATGAAAGAGACAGGGGCAGGAGGGAGGGGGGAGAGAAGGATGCTATCTGGATATAATGACAGAATAAATCCAATTAGACATCCCTTGCTAAAAGTTTCACCCACCATTCCTTATTTGGACAGAAAATTTAGTGATTATTGTTGGTAAAGTTAAGCAAGCAGCATACCTTACATGTAATTAACTTAAATAGCTCATTTCTATGAAATGATTCTATGTGTGATACCTTTTGCATATTTAAGAAATCATTTAAAAACAGTAACAGGTGTTAAGCAGTTGATATGTACTTTTTATAAAGACAACTAAAACAGGGGTGCCTGGATGGCTCAGTCAGTTAACTGTGTGCCTTCAGCTTCATGATCTCAGGGTCCTGGGATTGAGCCTGGTGTAGGGCTCCCTGCTCAGCAGGGAATATGTATAATATATGTAGCAAATATATTGTGTACACAATACATAACATATAATATGCACACATGCACATACATACGATAAATAAATAAATACATATACACTTTATAAGTACACAAATTTCTATGTGAGAATACAAGCAGAACTCAAGACAAGAATCAACTATTTTTTTGCCCAAAGATGTGATGTGTGCATACATATGTGTGGGTAGGTGTACCGGTGTGTGTACTTGAGTGTGTGAGAGGGCAAATGTCAAAGAGGAGAGTATTTAAAGTAGATACTGAAATAGAAGAATATCCAAATCTTTAAGTGTTAACTAGGAACCACATTTTTAGGTTGAATCCAGTATTCCTTTTATGTAAAGGAGGGATTTCCCTCCTTCATCTTTCCCTTCCTACTATCTGATTCTTCTTCTTCTTTTTTTTGTTTTTTGGTGGTATATATACACAATGGAAAATTTGCAGCCATCAAAAGGAATGAAATCTTGCCATTTGCAACGACGTGGTTGGAACTGGAGGGTATTATGTTGAGTGAAGTAAGTCAAACAGAGAAAGACATGTATCATATGATCTCACTGATATGAGGAATTCTTAATCGCAGGAAACAAACTGAGTGTTGTTGGAGTGGGGGGTGGGGTGGGAGGGATGGGGTGACTGGGTGATAGACACTGGGGAGGGTATGTGCTGTGGTGAGTGCTGTGAATTGTGTAAGACTGTTGAATCACAGACCTGTACCTCTGACACAAATAATGCATTATATGTTAAAAAAAAAAAAAAAAAAAGAAGAAGAAGAAGAAGAAGATAGCAAGAGGGGAAGAATGAAGGGGGGGGAATCGGATGGGGAGACGAACCATGAGAGACTATGGACTCCGAGAAACAAACTGAGGTTTCTAGAGGGGAGGGGGATGGGGTATGGGTTAGCCTGGTGATGGTTATTAAAGAGGTCATGTTCTGCATGGAGCACTGGGTGTTATATGCAAACAATGAATCGTGGAACACTACATCAAAAACTAATGATGTAATGTACGGTGATTAACATAACATAATAATAAATAAATAAATAAATAAATAAATAAATAAATAAATAAATAAAAGAATGCCACCATTTTTTAAAGAGAATTGAATAAACCTACCTGTTACAGGAGGGTTCTCTTAAAAATAGAAATAAATCCTGCTTGAGGCAAAATTGCCTTGGTCCCTATAGTACTATTGAAGTTAACATAAAATGTGGAGACTCCTGGTTCTATCCCATGACTCATGGGATCAGTAGGATACTGAATTTCCTACAAAGCAGTCAGTTAATTGTATTCACTCTTGTCTGTATGAAAACTGATGGTAATTGAACATTAGGTAAATGAGACGACTTTAATACTTGTAAGCTAGTAACCAATGCTTGAATTGGGAAACTGGTGGCCATCAGATAACCTTTTAAGTGTGAGGATAAAAAATTAAAGTTGGCTTTGATCAGAATTTTAAATACTTTATCCATGGTCTTTGTGACCATTATGAATCCACTACCCACTCTAAGGGGAAAAATAGGGTTGACTTTAAAAGTACATCTTTGCTCATTCCAAGTCCTAAGTCATCTTGGGTCAACCCCCTTATCCATTCCCATAGGCATTGAGAAAAGTCATGTAGTTGGTGTCAATACAAGTCTATAGTTTCCAATCTAATCCTTACATGTGTTATCCACAGTCATTTTTCTCATCCTTACTCAAACCCCTCAAAATCTTTGCCATTCCATAAACTTGCCAGCCAATCAATTGTACCACCTATTCTGTTTCCATTCTGTCTTCCAGTAGATGAGGTTTCTGTTTTCCAGGGTGAATTTGAGTGTGTAGGAAATACAGGAGAGGAATTGCCCCAATTTTAAGTTTGCTGACTTAATCCATGGTTTGATTTCAAAATCTAATTTCTGGTTTCCTTGAGCCAGTTTTTATTTTATTTTTTTCAGGGTTCATAGGCTCAGTTAAATGATTTTCAGAAAACTGGCTCAAAACCTCTTGAGACCTAAATTCCTTCCCACTCAAAAAGAGGTCCTAAACCATATATATATATTGTGTTAGAGGTTGTTCAACTAAATGAATAAATGTTCATTAAACTAAAAAAAAAAAAAAAAAAAAAAAGAAATGGGATTTCAACTAAAAGTGAAGAAGGAAGGAACAATTGCAGACTGAAGAAACAGTCTGAGAGCAGGCACTGAGAAGGACAGTGAGTCACAGGAGAGGAATTCAAAACAGTATTCTCTGTTCAGAGCACATTGTGGGAGAGAGTCTGGTGTGTTGAATGGTGGAAAAAGTGCACAATTTGCCTGGAATACCATGTAGAAGGATAAGGGATCAGTTTCTATACAGAGGTGGTCAGTATGAGCAAACCTTGCTAGAAGTCAAAGGGCATGAAGAACAAGAGGCCATTCCACTTAGCACTTAGGAGGTTACTGGAAATTGGAGTGATCTGAGAAAGGAGAAAATAAAGTTTATCAGGAAGTGAGGAAATGGAAGTAGAAACTTTTATAGGAGAATGAGTGTCATCTGAGAAGCTCACATGGTTGGAAAAAAAAGTTAATTTAGTGATTTTTAAAGTTACAAAGTAATTTACTACCACCCAGATCATATGTTTACTTTAAAAAGAAAGTTTAGTATATATACCCTATCAATGTATCAATAACATCAAAGTTATATAAGATCCCTCTTTAGTACTTTAACATGACATCTGCAGATTGTGAGGTTTAAGGGTTATAGAATACTGCAAAGGACACATAATTATAATAAATTCAGTTTTGTTTCTTTTTATACAAATGCGTCAATGTAGTTTTCAGAAAGCCTTCTTGGAAGAGCTTTTCACTTTGACAGAAATAGAGGAATGATCTTGCTTTGAGAAACAGAGTCTCATTATTTTCTCATCAACGGTTCATTCGTTCCTCCCTCTTCCTTCCTTCCTTCCTTCCTTCCTTCCTTCCTTCCTTCCTTCCCTCCCTCCCTCCCTCCCTCCCTCCCTCCCTCCTTCCTTCCTTCCTTCCTTCCTTCCTTCCTTCCTTCCTTCCTTCCTTCCTCTTTTTTTCATACAACCCTGAGTGTCTAATACTATGTTTTGAATACCAAGACACAGTACGGACAGGAGGAAGGTTCCAAAATAGCTTAAGAGAAATCAGTGAAGGAAAAGACTAGTGAGTGTGATTGAGGCCATTTTGCTAGGACCTCGAAGGCATAAAACTGCTTCTGCCCTCTCCACAACTCTGAGAGGCTCAGCAGATACCCTCTCAGCCAGAGGATGGGCCCAAATCTGGAGTTCTCTCTAAGGACAAAAGGCATCTTACATTAGCATCTTCACTTTTATACTATGTGGCACAATAAGAATAATGAATTGTGAGACAAAAAAGTGAAAATGTTAGATGAATTGTATAGAGATTTATGACATAAATGCAAAGAAAACCAAAACAAATGTGATAATACAAATTATGTACATTTTAGAGAAAATGAGGCTTGACTATTTGGCACATGGTATGTGATGATGCCATGATGGGAAATTTCATTATCTAATTTCATAACTTTAATTCCCTTCTGGATCAGGTTTTTCAATGTTTAATCATTATCCCAAAATTATTCCTCTGAACGTCTTTTTAATAGTGAATTTTAACACCATTTTCTCTGTCTTTTCTTGGGGAAAAAGTAAATAACCAGCTGGACACCACTCCCTGAATGAATTTCACTTCAAGTTTGAGATGGTTAAGTCATCATTCTGTCTTCTTTAATTTTGATGATGAAAGCTGAGTAATTTCAAATTTTGGAACTTTATCCACATCTCTTATTTTGTAAAAATGCAAATGTAATGGGTTAGTTATATCTGACACAAACTAATAGTGTACTTTAAAAATGTAATTGTTTGTAAAATTTGAAATATGCTCAGTTTTACCTTTGAATGGAGGTTTACAGTTAGGCTTCCTGTGTCTTCTTTTTATTTTTTATTTTTTTCTGTCTCAGTGTTATTTTATTATGTCCCTGGTGTAAAGAACTGTCAGATCCTAGGAGACCTCACCAACACACCCATGTTATAATAATTCATTGTTATCTTCCTTCTGGCGGCAACACCTTCACAAGTTTCCTTTAGATTTTTTGTTTTGTTTTGTTTTGTTTTTCCATTCAATACTTGCCCTCTTTAATACCCATCACCAGGCTAGCCCATCCTCCCACCCCCCTTCCTTCTAGAGCCCTCAGTTTGTTTCTCAGAGTCAATAGTCTCTCATGGTTTGTCTCCCCACTGGGATTCCCCTCCTTCATCTTTCCCTTCCTACTATCTTCTTCTTTTTTTTTTTTTTTGATGGTATATATACACAATGGAATATTATGCAGCCATCAAAATGAATGAAATCTTACCATTTGCAACGACGTGGATGGAACTGGAGTGTATTATGCTAAGCGAAATAAGTCGATCGGAGAAAGATATATATCATATGCTCTCACTGATATGAGGATTTCTTAATCTCAGGAAACAAACACAGTTGCTGGAGTTGCGGGAGGTGGGAGGGATGCGGTGGCTAGGTCACAGACCTGTACCTCTGTGTCTTCTTTTTAATTCTTAGTTCCATATAGTGTTGTCCCAACAGAAAGGCTTATTTTGGCCCTTTAAAACCATCACATTAAAATTCGTGTTAGAATTTTGGGGACACTCCAACAAATAATGAAATTAGCCCAAGGATTATTTCCAAGACAGAAGATTATGATAGTATAACACATAGCCACACATATTACCCTACAATGTAAATAAGCGGCAATGCTTAGTCTTACCAATTGTTGCTCTCGGAATCATCCTCTCAATAGTAATCTATAATGTAGAATATTATCTGTAAACTTCAATCTATTTTGTACTTAAACACTTCAATTCTAATAATCATTTCTTGTAAGCTTTGAAAAAAAAAAACAGAAAAGCAAGTATTTAGAATCAAGTAATTCAGAACTTGAATTTTAAAAGAGACTTTTTTTTAAAGATTGATTGATTGATTGATTGATTTTTTGACAGAGACAGCTAGAGAGAGAGCACAAGCAGGGGGAACAGTAGAGAGAGAGGGAGGAGCAGGCTCCCTGCAGGGAGCCCTATGCAGGGCTCTGTCCCAGGAACCTGGGATCATGACCTGAGCCAAAGGCAGACACTTAACAGATGAGCCATCCAGGTGCCCCAAAAGATACTTATTATATAAGGAAAAAATGTACTAAATTGCCAAAGTGTTTTATTAGAAAATAAAATGCATCTTCACTAAAGAAAAACCTGCCTATATTAGAAATTGTAATGCCTCAATTTAGGCTTTTGTATAATAAAATTTGACAGGAGATGTACACAGGGATACCCAATATGTCAGTTGATCTATCTTTTATGTTAAAAGTTCTTTATTCCCCTTAGTAAGACATATTTTCCTCTCAAAATTATATTTCCTGAACTTTTTAAATGCACTTCTTATCTATAGAAGGAATAACCATACTTCCCTACACATTTTCTTCAGTTATTTTAACCTATCACTGTAAAGTGTGCATTTCTGCCCAAATGTACGACAGTTCTTTTAAATCACTTTTACCTCTGATAAGAACAGCAAGTTAAAAAATGCAGTTATATTCTCCATTGAAGAATACTCTTTTTATTGTACATTGGCTGTGTTGCTTAAGACAGAACATCCTTATCTCTAGTATTTCAAAAGTTGGCTCTTGTGGTTATGAAATTATAAAATTTAATAACAAATTTTATTTTTAATGCTTGTTTTGTATTACTTTACCAAGAGATCAGTGTAACAGCAGAGCATAACATTATATTAAATTCTCGACAATTTTTTGTTGTTCTATAAATGTATTTAGTCAAACTCTTCTTCAGAGTTTCAGAATGTATACAGTTGTAGGAAGAATTGTTTGGATTAAAGCAGGATAGGGACCCTGCATCCAACCAAACTCTCCTAATTCTTTCTAATGCAGGCCCTCCTGAAGAGTCACCAAGGAACTCTAGATCTTCCCAAAATAGAGCCTGAAAAAAACAAAAATAAAAACAACAACAACAAAAAAAAACCCAAAAATGGATTGGCAGCATAACACTAAATTATTAATTAAATATTGATTTTCCTTCTAAAAGAATATTTTAGTAAGGGGCTAATTCATATTGAGTAGTTATTAAATCTTTTAACATTTTCCCCTGTAAGTGAAGTACAAAATAAAAATAAGCTTTTATTTTAGTTATTGGAACAAAAATTGTATTAAGATTCTTATATAAGTTTAGTATTATTAAAATCTCCCTGTATAATAAAGTATTTTTTTCTAGGTAACATACATTCATCATTGAAATAATATACAGTCATGTGAATGTAGTCTCTATGCAAGATAATCTTAATGTTCTGAAAAAATTTTTAAATTGTCCTCTCATTATGAGAAAGAATATGGTAATATTTCTGCTTCAAAGAGTACATTAAAAACTGTAATTGAAATAATACTCAATTTCATTGTATTATGTACTTCTATAATTAACATTAGTTTTATTAACTTCAAATTCTTTACATGAAGAATAATTCTGCTTATTTTGTAAATATTCTAATGTACATTGTTTATTATTAACATTATCAATCTATTTTTATACAACCTACATTCATGAACTGAGGATTTTTGAAGCAAGTCCTAAATTCCTTCAGTCATCCATGAAAATGAGCCAGTCCGTGTTATTTCCTTTATTCATCATTTAAATAAATAATTGTGCTCTGTCAGAGATGAATAAATTAGTAATAATCATTCAAAAGAGCTATAATCCCAGTAAATACAGAAAATGATCAAATGCAGTGGCTTACTTAAGTGTGTATACATTTATTTCCCGCTGTGAGCCATTTCATGTACTTACATTTTGGCAATCTTGAATTATGAAAGTAATGTTTTATTCTAAACATTTGCTAAGAAATTAGAGGCATTTTTTTCCCTTTTCCTGATGGTCTTTAGACTATTTCAAATTTAGAATTTCAGTAAAGGAAATAGCAACAGGCAACATTTCCATTTTATAAAATATTCTGTAAGAGCTGCGAACAGATACATGAAATACAAATATAATTTGAATAAAATTGTATTTTTATTGAAATTATAAATCTACATATTTTGGGGACAGAGGTAAAGGAATGAAATCAAATATTGTGTGTATGTGTATAAAATCTCCACAAAGGGATATTGATAGGTCAGTATATCTTAACAGATATAGTTTCATATTTTACATATGTATACACAGATATGCATATGTATATCTTTCTACAGTGCTTAATTCTTAATATATATTTATAAATAAGTGGTATTTGTGTGTATGTGTATGTGAAAGATATACATATTATTCACACTTTAGAAATAATTTGAAGCAGATTATAAAAAATACATATAATACATATTATCCATAATATTCATATTATACTTCTGTGGTAATATGAGATACATTTTTTGTAAGACTGAATAAATATCATAAAAATTAAAAAAGAATACAACCTTCCACAAAAATCCACACTGGAAAGTGGAAGATTAGCCTTAAGATAGTACTTTCAAAGAATAATTAACTTGAAGCTAATTTATACAGATTCTGGCAAAAAGTTTTGATCCTAAAGTCACTGATTTTTAAGGAGGGCATGTGAAGTGATGAGCATCACATCGTTGTTACATGCAACTGATAAATTATTGAACACTACATCTGAAATTAATGATGTACAATATGTTGGCTAATTTAAATTTAAAAAAAGAAGAAAACTTTGGTTTGACAAAACAACCACCAATAAAAACACAGCTAATTGGTAAAGAGTCATGCCAGCCCTTTGCTGTACCCTCTGTTGCAGAATTTAAGGAATCCAGCCTAAAATCATTGATACAGGGATCATAAATACCATCTAAACCAGAGTCTCTCAATCTCAGAACAGCAGACTGGATAATTCTTTTTTGTGTGAGGCTATCCTGAGTGTATAGAACCTTTAGCAGCATCTCTAGCCCTTACCTCCCACCCCACTCCCACCCCAGCCCTTTTGTGATACCAAAAAAAAAAAAAAAGTCTTTAGACATTGCCAGATGTCCCATGGGGGCAAAATTGTTCTAGTAAAGAACGAAAGATCTAAAACCACCACCTTATATTCCAGGTGGTAGGACTGTAATGCAGAGATATTGTGTGAGTTATTTAAATCCACATCGCTAATTAGAGACAGAGTAGTCAACAGAAGTGGCTGGTATTCCTCTATTAGTCTTCTCTCTATTTGAGCAGCTGGCTGAAATACACCTCCTACTTTTAGTATGTAAGCAAGATCAAGAAGTTTTCTGTCCCATTTCTATCTTCTGCAGTCTGAAATTACACTTTTCTTCTAAGTATTATACTCACAAGATATTAATAATCCCTCAAAATTATCTTTTGTGTAAAACATAAAACCAAGTATAATATTGTTAACTTGTGTGGTTGACTATGAATAGAAATCTACTTGTATCTTAACAGTAAGTAACTCCATCAGTTAAAGGCAAGAATAGGAAAACCCAATTGCATTAATTATTGAACAGACTGACCACTTAAGGCCATTATAGCAGTGGGTTCATGTTATTAATATACCGGTGGTTGATTTGTTGGCAGTTGAAGTTCCACTTTTTTTGTGTGTGGTTATTAATCTTAAATTGTGGAGAGATTAATATAAATAGGACTCCAAAGTTATTCAAGTGAAACAGCAGTCAAGGAACTAATGAGGCTTTATAGGTGAACACTGGATCAGAATTGCCTTTTTCCTTTGGTTTTTGAATCCTTTAGGTGACTGTGACACAACAGCCAAGCATTGACCATTAGTAGAAAACAATCAATACTGAAGGAGAAGCATAGTAGTTGCCTTGCTGCAAATATAACATAAATATATCACAAATGTAAACTATCCCTTAGACTTTCATATTTAATACTCCTTTATAGAATTGCTCTTATGGCAAATTAGTGTAAGAGAAAATAATGTTAAAATAAATAGACTTGAGCCTCCACTTTACATCTAGAGTATTTTAACCTAGATTTTCCTCTAGAAGGGAAGCAAAAAAGAATGAAAATGATTGTAGGTAGTATGCCATAACAAACAATCACTTTTGAGTTAGAGACCTTAGATTCTATTTTTTTTTTTTGTCACTTAAAAGCTGTGTAAACTTGGGGTACCTGGGTGGTTCAGTTGGTCAAGCATCTGACTTTGGCTCAGGTCATGATCTCAGGGTCCTACCCCTCCCCACCCCCCCGCCCGGCTTCGGCTCTCTCTCAAATAATCAATTAATTTTTAAAAAAGCTATGTAAACTCAGTATTCTTTCATTTTTGTAACTCTAACATGGGGATCAATAATACCGTCCTTTACCCATTATTATGTTTAAATGAAGTAGTACACTATTGCTAAATTAGCTGTTGTTACTATAATTTGAGTGTCCAGGTTAAATAGCCAGGAGTACACATTTTTATGTAATTGTATCATCAAAAAGCAAAAAAGAGAAAGAAATTTTCCATAAATGTAAAATTTCCTAGATGTTTTTTTCCTTCCATTTATTCCAGATGTAATCTGCTTTGTTTGCATAGGAGTCTTCCAAATTCCTTGGTTGTGATATTCCAACTATGAGAAATTACTTTGTTGGAATAGCCTAAATGGGGTCCTTTCTTTCTGCAATAATCATGCTGGTATGTTGATGGTGCTGGAAGAGTGAGTTTGCATTTGTTGAGGGAGGAGAAAGATCATTTTTAATATTCTTTTCAATGATAGGGAAGAATCATTTAGCTCTCTCAGTTTAAAGTGAGATTAGTTTCACACATTTCCATAGCACAAATTGGTATGCAGAAATGAATACAGTTATCATGAGATTTGGTTTTTATTCTTTGAAAGCTAAGCTACTTAAGCTCTATAAACTACTAAAGGAGAATTTAAAAATTTATTGGAGAATCTTAAAACTGAGGTGCTGTTAATTATTAAGTTCCCTGGTAGGCATTATTAGCAAAGTCTTAATATGTAATTCCACAAGTCTGTGAGATAACAAAGTATTTGTACAAATAAAGTAATTTCATAGCTACTTTCCATTGAAATACTAGTAAAAGATCAAGTATTCTCAAGCTTTTGGATTTTGAAAGCCTTATGAAAAAAAATCACCAAGAGGAAGCATAGATAGTGCATTAAAAGCCTGATATACCATATACACAATAATAGCTATATGACTAGTTTGTTTGGCTAATAAAAGTATTTTAACACATTTTATCTTATTTTTAATAAACATTTAACATTTACTAACTTTACTAATAAGAGCATAATATGTACAGAGTCTTTAAGTGAAAATAATTGTTATTTGCTTGTATAAATAAAAAAATAATAATTTTGGTTAATAGGAGCATCCCTAAAGAACCAAGTTCACAGAATTTATTCAAAGTAATTAACAATAATATTAAAGATTCCAAGAAAGCTCTGTGAAACATTGTGTTTCCATCGTTGACTGGCACAACTAGCATTGGAGGTTGATAATTATCTTTCCTTGGCAGAAATTTTACTCTGACATTTCTGACACCTACTAAGAATAATTCTGACCAATATAGTTTAAAGATCTTTATTTATTCAATTTTTTGTTGGAGAGAAACAGGACTAATATGGCCTTGATTTTTGTTTGAATTGGTTAAGTTGTAAGTAGCTAATAGTAAAATAATTGCAGTAAACTCAGAGATTCTCCTTTTGTGTCTTTCTTTCTGTAGCACCTTTTCAATCACATGTCCCTAAAACTCTTCCTGAAATCAGTCAGTCCTAGTTCACATGAGCTACTTCATATATTTGAAGGATGGGGTGGGAGAAGGCAGTGGCTAAATGAAATATTGTTGATTAGACCCACAGTGAAGTTGCAGAGAAGTCCCGTATCGATTTACTATCCTTTTGATTAAGCTATTAATAACATATATTAATTTATAATTATGTTGTTAGATAATTCCTTAAGTAATCTATCATGAAAAAATTACTTTTTAAAAATTTGGAATAAAGTACCAAAATTACTCAATTGCAATTGAATAGATTAAAATATATCCAATTATATTTAACCACAAAATTCATTAGATGACATTTTAATGCTTACAGGTTGAAATATTGGGATATTAATATATTATCTGTAGTTCAGGCTTACCTCAGGATAAAATGATCTCTAATATCTCTATTGGGGAGAGACATGACACTTAAAATCTTAGGCTGAATTATTTAATACTATAAATTCCTGGTTAGCGCATTAGCTATATTAATTTGAAATATATATGTAATGGAATCAAGGTTAATTTTGTATTTGGTCATTTGTTATACATTTTTGTATGGACTGTCACATTTAGCTTTAGTTTTATATAAAACTGTAACATTCAAACAACAGAACAGGATCAGATTTTGTTTGATTGCTTTAGAGAATACAATGTGAAGACTTTAGAAACACTATTTAAAATTTTTTCTACCACTATATGGTTTCATTTTTAAAATTTTATAGAATTAGGCTTTCAAAGAAAAGATGATTTCTTACATTCATTATCTTAAATCTTACGAGTCTCTTAATGACTTTTATAATTTTTATAATTTTTTCCATAAATTCCATTGACCTCAGACTAGTACAGTTAATAGACACAGTAAGTTTTGTTTGGATACTAAGTCTTTAAAAAGTGCATTCTCAGCCATATTTTATACCACTGCATAATATTTATGGTGTTCTTTGGGGTCTAATTCATTTTTATTTCATACCCATATTTTTCCCCAAATAGAGTATTTGAAGTGTTACTACATACATTCCACATTTGCTGAATTAATATTGGGATTTACTTGTTGGCTTTCAAATAATCTCCTATTGGACTGTTTTTTCCTGAGGATATAGATTTTCTAGTGTGCTTGATTCTCCAGGACCTATGCAAGTTAGATACATCCGCCTTATGTGCGTGAGATGAACTTACTGAATTAATTATATTCTGGCTTATTTGTAAAATATCATAGTGATAGCTATATGTAATATTTACATGGTTGTATATATACAAAAATCCTTTTAATTTTATGTAGCTTTACCTTTTTGAGTGAACTCTGCATTCACATGGAAAAGAAATAAAAGTTGCAGAAGAGTAAAGAGTGAGAACTTCCTTCTTTGTCTCTTGGCTATGCAGATTCTCTCCTGGGAGACAGGAACTGTTTCTGGATATCTTTCCAGGGACATATTATGAATATATGTATTAATTTTCTGTGCAAACACACTGTTTTCCATTCCCTGTTTTCTCCTGCTAAAATTGTACTTTGGAAAGCTTTTTAATGCATATAAATTTGTCTTATATTTATTTCAAGTTGCTAGAATGATTATATCTCTCTGGAGATGCTTATAACTGACCTATTCTTTTTTTAAAAAGTAAGTACTCGTGGGGCACCTGGATGGCTCAGTTGGTTAAGCGTCTGTCTTCAGATCAGGTCATGATCCTAGAGTCCTGGGATCGAGCCCCACATACAGCTCCCTGCTCAACAGGAAGTCTGCTTCTCCCTCTTCCTTTGCCCCTTTCCCTACTCGTGCTCTCTCAAATAAATAAATGAAATATTTAAAAAGAAAAAAAGAAAAGAAAAGAAAAACCATTAAGTACTCACTATATTTGTCTTCTTGGGCTGTCATAACAAAATACCATACGTTGGGTATCTTAAACAATAGGAGGTTATTTTTTACAATTCTGGAAGCTGGGAAGTTCAAGATCAATGTGTCAGCTAATTCTGTGCCTAGTCAGGACTCTTCCTAGCTTCCAGATGGCTTCCTTTTCACTATGTCCTCACATGTGACAGAGAGAGCTCTGGTGTTTCTTCCCCTTATTACAAGAGCACCAGCCCTTTTGGATTAGGGGCTTCAACCTTATGACCTTATTTAAATTTTATCATCTTCTCACAGGCCCTATCTCCAATTACACTCACTTTGGGGATTGGAACTTCAACATGAGTTTTGGACATAAACATTTAGTACATAGAACTTATTGTGTTTAAGTGGGTAAAGGAAGGTGCAACAAGAAACAACATATATAATCCAAGAATAATGGCCCCCAAATTCTGATTAGTCAAGTTTGAGTTTGTCATGATCCAGTTAGTTTAGTATAAGAGAAACTGAAGTTATAAGTTTATTGTATTGGACTTATTTTTACATAGCTTTAGAAAATTATTTGAAATATAGACATAATAGTTTAATCAGTCAGCTGAATGCTGTATGAACAAAGGAAAATGAGATATGTTGAAGTATGTTGAAGTATGTTTGCTTTTTTAATGACAAGCATGGGCAATATGCAAGAAGATCCCATAGAGGATTAAATATACTCTTAAATTTATAATGAGCTTATGTTGTTAGAAAAGTCAAATAAATGTGTAGGATTTGAATCTAATTTCTTGATCCTTAATGCCTATGTTAAAACAACCTTAAGAATAAGTTGCATGTGTGCCAGGAACACACATATTGAATCTTCAAGGGCTCACACGAACTTCTCTCCTCAGCTTATTGAATAAATTCTCCATTGCTTTGCCAACACCTACGAAAAGAGTAGTTATGAGTTCCCTGGAGAAAAATGCAGATTTTAATTTTTTTATGGACCATACATGGATACCATTTTTGAAATGCCTCTTCATGTACTTTGCCAATTTTTCCATAGAATTTTGTGTATAAAACTTAAAACTAATAGGTGATAAGTAAATAAATATATATTTTAATTTCCTTATTCCCCACACATAAGACTAAATAAATTAAAATAAATATAGTTTGTCCTCCCCCTCTCCCATTGGTTATATGTGAATAAAAAGTATCTTCTACCAATTTGACAACTGCCATTTAATTTTCTCTAGCTGTGCCTTGATTTTTATGCATTGCAGCATAACAACTTTGCTTTTTATTCTTTTTGGTTATTGTGTTTTTTTAAAGAAATATTATGCTATCTAGAACCAAGACCCATGTTTCAAAGATGTTTAACTTATTGCATTTCACATGTACATATTTAATTTACCAAGAATCGATTTTTGAATGTGAAACACTTCTATATCATTTTATATCTCTGTGTGGATACACAATTATCCCAACATGACTTATTAAATATTCTGTAATTTTCCTACTAATCCGCCCATCCATATTCATTCAGTAATAGAGCTGTGTTCTGTTCCTAGTTCTTTAAAAAGAAACTCCTGAAGTAATATCACAGTATCTTACACAGATAGCTTTTTTTTTTTTTTTTTTTTTTTTTTATGTTTTGATATTTGCTGGGACATATTTTCCTTGTTCATCTCAGGTAATGTATTTTTTAAAAAATCATTTTTTCTAGTCTTGAGTGTTTGCCTTTCCATATATATTTCATTACATGCTTTTCAAATTCTACAAAATACCTATTGAAAATTTCATTGGAATTTTTTAGAATTGATATATCAACTTAAAGATAATTTTTATTTTTAATATAATGAGTCTTCCAATCATTTAGTGTGCATATATTTCCATTGATTTAGGTCTTCTTTACTGTTTCCGTTAGTTTTTATTTTTCCATAAAAGTCTTGTACACATTTGTATTTATACATTCTTCTCAAGAATGTGAAAATTTCTGCTACCCAGCTATTCTTGATGTGTAGAAAGGCAATTGGTCTTAGCATGTTGAATTGTACTAAGAACGCTAACCAAACTCCTTTAGCTATAATACTATATATGTATAAATATACTATAATACTATTTATGTGTGTGTGTGTGTGTGTGTATTTACTTCCTTGGTGTTTTATATAGAGGATCATATCATATGCTTTCCTGAAAGTCCTCAAAACTTTCTTCTCTCATTCTCTTTATAATTGGATTGGTCATGAAATAAAATTTTGAAGTGAAGTGATGGTAGCAATTTCTGTTATATTATTCCTAATTTAATGTTACCATTTTGAAATATTTCACCATGTAAAGTGATACTGCTGTGGGATTCTTGCCGATAACCTTTATCCAGTTAAGAGATTTCCCTTCTATTCCCGTATTACCCAGATTTACACATATAACATATAGAATTATATATTATTTAATAGATGCTAAGCTCTAAAAATAAGTGCTTTTTGTCTTTATAGTAATACTAATATTATTTTGCATCAAAAATAAGGTGTTTTTTTTTCAATTATGCCTCAATAAAACTGGAAACAAAAAATGACAGAGAAGAAAACAGGTCTGCTAAAAAGATCCTATTAGTAAGAGCAACTTCCTAAAGCTGGAAGGATATAGGATTGATGTTTTTAACCATGAAACTTCAAATTGTTGGAAGTTTGCAAATAAAAGATATAATAAAAGCAAAAAAATAATTTTCCAGTGTTAAACCAGGTCAGTATTAGTGACCTAAACCTATTTCATGGTAATCTATTTTGCTTTATTCTCTTGGACTTACATTTTGTTTAGAATTTTGCATCAGTATGTGTAGTTTAGTTTTTAAATTTTCTTATACTGTCCTCATTACTTTTAGAATCAAGTTTATGCAAGCTTTATAAAATGAGTTAGAGCATGTCCCTGACAATTGGAAAACTTACGTAAAAGTGGTTTTTATGACTATGATATTATTTTATGGGACATAGAATATGAAACTACTGGTTCAATTTATTTTGAACATTATAAGATCACTTGGGTTTTTGTTGTTGCTTTTTAATTTCTTACTGAGCAAATTTTGTAGCTTTTAATTTTTGCATAAAATATAATTTTTATATATGATTTTCCCTTTCCTTCTCTGAATATATAATTAGTCCCCCTTTAAGTTTGTAATATTTTTATGCGTTTTAAATCAAACTTGGCAAATCATCTTAATTCTGTTGTGCTATCAAAATTTTCCATTACTATTTTGAGTTTTCAGTTTTCTGGCGGGTCATTTATTTTGCTTTATATATTGAAGGCTGCTTTGTGATATTTGGAGATGGTGAACTGTAAATACCTGCAATTCAAGCAATTAGAACTTTTCAGGAGGCAATTGGTTATAGTGATCAGGAATTTAGAAATAAAATTTGTGTTAGAGAATTAGATTTGATAGTCACAAAAGTATATGGATAATAACTGAACCCATGGGAGTAAGCAGGATCACCCAAAGTAAATTTGTCAAATGAGAACAGCAGTGGGATAGGGCCTAAATCTAGGAAACCTCAATGTTTAAAAAAGAAGTGGACAAAGTGAAGCCTGGAAATGCTGAGTGAGAAGTAGCAGGCAAATTAGTAGGCGAAAGTTCAGGAGAATGTGTCTTGGCAGGTAACAGAACATTCGCAAATAAGTGGATGAACAATGGAGAGAATATTGTAGAAAGATCAGTTAAGGATAAAGAAATAAGCATTGAATTTAGAGCAGAAAGGTAAAAATGGCATTGGCATGAAAAGTGCCAAATTGTTGGTGCAGCACTGTTAAAGAGAAGCAGATGGTAAATCAGAAGACTCTTTCAAGATATTTAATCATGAAGTAAAGAAGACAGCTATAGTGAAATATGAGGTCAAAACAGGATCTGCAAGGATATAAGAGACATGAGCATGTGTAAATGTTGAGGATGGGAAGAGAGCAAGAATTATTGGAAAAGTGACGTTACTGGGGCAGAACAAGCACTTGGGATTCAGAGGATACTTCTTCACTATAATAAAGATGCACGAGGAGACGAGTGAATATTGGTCTTTGGTGGCATCATCTGATGGTTTCTATTTTCTCTGTGAGGTAGAAGAGGAGACCATCTACTGGGGATTTGGGGAAAATATGAAACATATTTTTTAAGTGTGGAAAAGGCATGAACAAAATGGAACTTCCTCGCATCAAGCATTGGGTATTTGGAATTTTAGGCTCCATATCCAAGTTAGAATTGCCTTTTCTTGCCACAGGACATGTGAGAAGTCATTCCACAGCCACAGACAGGATAGAAACTGCAGAAAAATGCCAACAAAGGACACACTGAAAATTGATGCATCATATAGCAAACTTATTAACTGGCAAGATCACCAGTTCAAATATTTCAAAATTTACTTCAAGGGAACACATTCTTCTATACAAGTCAATCTTCAGGATGTATTAATTAAGCTAACTCTTCTATATTGTTCTAAAAACAAGGTAATAGTAGTCAAATCTACTTCATAATTACACAGTAAGAGCAAACTTTCAGATAAGAGTCTCATGATACATCAGGACTATAAATGGGTACAATGAAATCTTAGGAGGTGATCGATCAATTATGGAGAAAAAAACTTTCTTGTGATTTTCTGTCATGTTCTTTGAGCAATAGCTAATTAGCCTACCAAAGTCCCTATTTTTAGAATGAAATGTTGATTAATCTGAATGTGAAAATCTTTTAAAATATGAAAAATGAGGGCTCACATGAATCTTCAAGCCGAAAATATTTTCTTTCTGTGTTAAAGCTGTTATCAGTGCCAGTATTAAAGATTATAGATCATGAAAAAATATTGTCAGTATCTAAATCTAAGCCACAGTGCAAATCAGGAATAAATAACATATGTAAAATATTTGCATTTTCTTTAGTATATAATTGTTTTATAGTCAATATAATATATTTAAATGTTTGAAATAATTTTATATATGACCTATTCTTCCAAACTTATTTTCTGTATAAGGTCTTATATTATATATGTATAAGTTATATACATACATAACATTATTCTGAGAAGATCTTATTATGTAATCTTTGGACATCATAGCATAAGCATAATCTAGGCACCTGTTATCCCTCCTATGTTTAGAGAATTCATAGTATTATTTAAGATAATCTATTCAAAGACCACATTAACATACATATCATTATTAAATAAAGTAGTATTTTAAGATGATATTCAACATAACAATATTTTAAATAAAAGCTGTTATTATGAATTTTTTCCATCTATTTTAAGAAGAATACTATTTCACCTGTCAATTCCCTGGTTAGCTGCATCCCTGATAACTAAAGCCTTTTTACAGAACAAGATATGATTTAAAATACTTATGACCCATTAACGATTTTTACTAAGAATATTATTGTCTTTGGATTAGTTCTATATTTGTTAAAATTTTCACCTTAGGAATAATGATTATTCCATTGTGAGGGAATTTAGCTCACTTAAGGAAAAGCATAAAGACAGAACAATCATTGTAAGTTTGACACGTTGTAACTGACTTAGAAGAAAATAATTGCTACCTGTGATTTCTTGCTGAAATTGAAAAAAATCTTATATTTTAAAGCTTGACTTAAATTTTATATATACTATATACTGTATATTAGCTTCTGCCTTGAAACAAAGTAATAACAAAGCTTTCACATGTAACATTTGATTATGATGTTTATCATGATGCTAATTCTGAATAGATGCCATTGAACTGACTTAAATAAAACAGTGAAGCAGAATTATATAATATTTTGGTCTATTTGAAGTCCCAAAGACATCTGTGGCAGAAGTAGTCCCTCACAGCAAAGAAGGCAGTGCCTCAAATGCAAATTTTGTTTTCCACTCTAAAATACAGAAATAGTTTAAAAATCCTAATAGTAGGTACTTAAAAACAGTATTATTTCCTGTTTTCATTTATAAAGCCTATATTTGACTGAATAATTTCAATTTCTTTTTCAGAAAGTGATATGATCATGCTCTGCTGAAATTCATTTGACTATCTTCCCTTATAAAATGTCATTCAGTTTCATAACTTTTTAGATGGTTGGATATTAAAATAGTCTTTATTTTTGTGTTTTCAGGATACAGTCCCATTTATTTTAAAACATCAATATCATATGTTATTGAAGGCTCTACTTGTATACCCTTCAACTCCCCTTTAAGAGAGTAGCAGTGACTTTTGCTGTTTGGATTGGGTTCTACACATGTACTTCATTCCTCCTCTTCCCAAAGATATTGCATGTCTGCTCATGCCAGTGTTGTTTCACTTTTCATAGCAGATAAGGCCAGGGCGGCCGCCTGGGTGGCTCAGTCGTTAAGCTTCTGCCTTCGGCTCAGGTCATGATCCCAGGGTCCTGGGATCGAGTCCCACATTGGGTTCCCTCCTCGGCGGGAGGCCTGCTCTCCCTCTCCCACTCCCGGGGCTTGTGTTCCTGCTCTCGCTATCTCTGTCTCTGTCAAATAAATAAATAAAATCTTAAAAAAAAAAAAAAATAAGGCCAGGGCTCTTCACTGAAAACTATATAATATTGCTTAGAGAAATTAAGAAAGAGTTAAATTATTTGTCCACCATGTATATGGATTGGAATACTCAAATTCTTTAGAGGTCAGTTCTCCCCACATTGATCTATATGGAACCCCAATCTAAATTTCAAGGAATTTTTTAAGACATTGATAAACTATTTCTAAATTTATATGATTAAAAAAACTTGGAATAGACATAAAAACTTCAAAAAATAATATCAAATTGGTCTTATATTATCTAGTTTCAAGACTATTATTACATTCAATTTTTGACAAAAGTGCCAGGACTATTGAATGGAGTGTTTTGGCTTTGTTAGATTAACATTTGTTAAGAAGAATCCTTGGGTATAGGATGTTGAGTTGATGGTATGGTGAAACTTCATTCAATGAAGGGCCACAAGGATATCTGAAATAGAGGTTTTTTACTCACAGATCCTGAAGTATGTACAAAGCAGACCTTGAATGGCCACATAAGGAGGTCAAGGAACGGTGCAGGTAGAGAGAATGTGGCAGGACCTAAAGCACACATTTTTATTAGGGTTCATGGGTGGAGTGCTTTGGGATTCCCAGACTAAGGTCAGATTTGTCAATTCAAACAAAAAACAAAACAAAACAGGGTTTTGGTAAGCTTTGAGGGAGTCCTACCTAAGGAGCATACAAGGAGAAGGCACTGGAAGGGGTGCTGATTATCACAAGGAACGTTGAGAGGGTCATATCAAGAACTTATATTTGCTTGTGAATCTGTGGGCTGTTTTCTAGGGCATGTGATTGTGGAAACAGATCCAAACAGATATAAACAAAATTAATAGTCAAGGCCCCTGCAGGTGTCTTTTCCACACAAAAAGGATGCTGAGGCAGCAGTGTTATGGAGTAGTTTCATTAAACTCTCAACATGAGGATAGCACACACATACACTCTGTCACACACACACACACACACAGAGTCATCTTCAGTAGTATGTTTTCTTCCAATAATGTACAGAGTTATGCTGTATCTGGAACCTCTTCCCATATATGATAAAATTTTTAGCTTGTTTTTATGCCCTCATCCAGCTCTTTTTTCTCTACTACAACCTCTCTTTTTATAATTTTCTAGAATTTTACTTTGTAAATAATTTTGACAAATATTTTAAAAATATGACTCCAAGATCATAAACTTTAAAAAAATCCTTTTTAAAAAATAAAAACAAAACTCTTGCTCTTCAGAAGAGTGTAACTAAAAACAAAAGGCAAGCCAAATACTTGGAGAATATATTTGCATAAAACATCTTGGAGTTGATGACCCAAATGTAAAGCTAAAAAATTCCCATAATTTCTCCTTTTATGTATCTTGATATCAATTTGTCTGAAATGTATATCTGAATTATTACCACAGTTTAAAAGGTAGGAATTACCTAAAGTTCCATTCAGATCCAGGCAACAAAATGATCTCATATGCAGCTATTCATAAAACTAGTCAAAATCCTAAATCTAGGAGACCAATATAAAAACTTGTTAATGAAAGACTAGTTTTGCTGATAAGAGTATCTCTAGTGTATTAGTGTGCTTTGAACTCTACTTATCTCACAAATGCAAAATTATTTCTTCTATTTCTCATGTTAATTAACAAACTGATATTTAACAGAACTAAATATAGCCACAACACTTGTAATAATCACGTTTGGATTATGGGATTTGACATGAGTTTTTAAAATGCTATCCAAGCAACCTTGGATTTTGTATTCTCAATTACAGCACTGCCATATGATGTAGAGTAAAACTCTTCTCTCTGTCTCTCTCATACCACCCCCACACACACATACTGCTGTCTATGCTGCAGAATTTTAAATTGAATTACAGACAATCTAGCCATCATTTTGATAGGTATTGTGTCCAGAGATTCATATGGCATCTTCCCTGACCTTAGGTAATTCACATTCTAGGAAGGGAAACAATATTATTTCAGAGTTGCTGCTGTTAGTGTGTGTATATATTTTTTTTTTCTAGACCATCTAGACAAACTATAGTTAATCCTCATTATTTGCAGATTCCTCATTTGCAAATTTGCCAACTTGCTAAAGTTTATTTGTAACCCCTAAATCAATAATTGTGGTGCTTTCATGGTCATTTGCTGAGATGCATAGAGCAATGAAAAAATGAGCAGCCCTATCTGCACATTCCCAGCTGAAGCTGAACAAGGTGCCACTCTGCCTTCTTGTTTCAGTTCTCATGCAGAGATGACCAGGGGAGGGAGATACAGTGGGCAGCAGCTCTGTGTGGTACAAGGAGCTCTGGTTGGCACCACTGGGTAGGGTATGAATCCCAATCTTTGTACCTCTCAGTGGGGCAGCCTCAGGCACGTTAACACTTCTGAAAACTCGTTTTCTCTTGTAAAATAAAGAAATTATAACCTAACAGGATGAGTTGTTTTTAGGATTTATAATATATAATCTATTTACAATCTATGATTTTTTTTAATTTTTATGACCTATTTATATATACTCCCTGCCAAGAGCAGTTTTCAGTATTTATTAATGCAGTGTATGTAGCAGTTTTATAGAATATAACAGCTGTGAATGAGAATCAACTGTATATGTGTAATTGGTTCCTTAAAATGTGTTGTCTCCAGAGCAAATTTTAGAGTATAAGCAAAGAAACAAGTAAAAAATATATCCTAAACATCTTCAATTACCTTCTAGTAATCTAGAAGACATTCATTATTAAAATGCAGTGATTACTATAGATTCCTGAGGCTTAAGTTTCCAGTGGCCATCTAAACAATAATATGAAAGGAAAGGAAATAAAACAAACAGAACTCTTCTCTATCATACTTGAGACCTTATTTTTCAGCTTCCATTTCTGGCTATATTAAAGGAAAGAGTCCATCTCTGTTTATCTTCAAAGTTAACGGCTATTACTTCTTGCCAGTTTTAACAGACCCACTTAGAAGAACCTGACTGCATTGCTCTGTGACAGTATCATCAGGAGTTCTCACCCCCAGCTCAAGCAATCTATAAACCCAGCATGAGAGATCATGATAAAATCAGTTGTAAAGCTCATACAATGGGTGAAATAGGTAGTAAGTCTGCATTTTTCATGAATTTTGAGGGGAGAAGTAGCACAGCAGTTAATCACAGCATGATAACTTTGAAATGACTTGCTGATGAGTTCCCAAAAAAAGGCCCTAGTAAATCATTGAGGGGTATGGAAAAACTATTTGCTAAGCATAATTTAGCATGCTTTCTGCATAGATCATTTATAAAGCATCATGCCAGTTCATTGTCACTTTCAAGAAAGGTCTAGATTCTGTTCATTTGTTCCATATTTCATTTAGCTGGTAGAGAAATTATTCAATAATCTCGACTATATATGCAGAATTGGAGAAGAAAACCCATCCTCTTAAATCCGTTTTAGTTTTTTTCCTTAAGAAAAACAACTTTTTTTTTTTTCAGTGATTAAAACATACCATGCATTGAGGTTGGAATAATATTTGACCCTTAGAATATTTGAATCTATGTTCCGTTTCTGACTCCCCTTGCCTCTCCCAAATGTCTTTGTCCTCCCACATCCAAAGCCAAAGTTTTATATTCATATGTTTGTCTTTAATTCTTCAACTCAGTATTCTTGAGATGAATCATCAACTAACTTTTATCAAGCTTAAGAAATATGATCAACAATGAGAAAACATTGTGGGAAATATACAACACTTTTTCTCAACCTCTTTCCTTAGAAAAAAAAATAGATGAGCCATGTGTAAAATAAAAGCAACTTAGAAGATATGACCACATATAAATTAGCCTACCCAATTTTGCCATTGAAAGATCATGCTCAACTTTGTTGCTGTTGTTGTTGTCATCTTCTATATTTTTCCAAAGTATAAATATTCAAAAATTTAAAACATTAACTTGTCAAAGAGTTTATTCTATTCATTAATTAATGAGGAAACCAGCTAGGTAGTTCTGAGATCACTTGAGGGACCACAAATTTATGGATAATATTCAAAAAGAATATTAGAATAAGATAGCTAGGTTAGATGTTAAAGCCCTGTAGAACATTATGCCACCTCCGGGGCATCTTTTTTAGTGAATAGGATTCATTTTAATTTGTTCCAAATCTAGAAGTTAAGAACTTCACCGAGTCTGAGGCCTCAGTAAATAGAAAATACCAAATCAAACAAAAATATGTCTCCCAGAAACTTAAATAAATGGTCCTTTTATTTATTTATTTATTTATTTATTTATTTATTTATTTATTTATTTTTAAAGTTTTCATTTTATTATTTGACACAGAGAGAGAGAGAGAGCATAAGTGCACAAGCAGGGAGAGTGGCAGGAAAGAGAGAGGGGGAAGCAGCTCCCTGCTGAGCAGGGAGCCAGATGGGGTGCAGGGGCTCGATCCCAGGGTCCTGAGATCACGACCTGAGCTGAAGGCTCAACTGACTGAGCCAACTACGTGCCCCTAAATGGTCCTTTTAATAAGCAGTGTTTCAGTAGAATATAGGAAAACATGCAGCTATCCTTTGGCCTTATTTTAAATGGTACATAATTTAATAACAGTTATTACTTATCTTTTTTCCATACTAATTTTAAAGTTTAAATGGGATATTGGCTAATTCATACACATATATTTAAGAAACATCTATTTAAAGTTTAAAGTGTTTATACTTTCACTTTATTATATTCTACTTATTATTTATTCTATTTACTAAATTCTTCAATCAAAAGACATAGAGTAGCTAAGGGGATAAAAAATAAGATGTGTCAATAAGCTGACAACAAAGGACTCATTTTAGATATAAAGACACACAGAGACTGAAAGTGAAGGGATGAAAAAAGATGTCCCTTGCAAATGAAAACCAAAAAAAAAAAAAAAAGACTGGAGTAGCTATACTTTACACAAGCAAAATAGACTTTAAAACAAAAAGTGTAATAAGAGACAAAGTTGGATGTTAATGGTGTTAGAGGGATCAATCCAACCAGAGAATATAATATTAGTAAATATTTATGCACCCAACATAGGATCACATACATATATGAAGCAAATATTAACAGACCTAAAGGGGAAAACAGAGAGCAATACAGTAATAGTGGTGGAATTTAATACCCCTCTGACATCAATGGATAGATAATTCAGAGAGAAAATCAGTAAGAAAACATGGGCCTTAAATGACACATTAGACCAGGTGGACTTAACAGAACATCCCATCAAAATATATAGGACATTCCATCAAAAATCAGTAGAATATGCCTTCTGCTCAAGTGCACAACAAACATTTTCCAGGTTAGATCATACATTAGGCCATAAAGCAGGTCTTAATAAAATTTAAGAGAATTGAAATAATATTAAGCATCTTTTCCAACTATAGTGGTATGAAACTAGAAATTGATTGCATAAAGAAAACTAGAAAATGACAAATATATGGAGGTTAAACAGCATGCTACTGAACAAGCAATGGGTTAAAGAAGAAAGCAAAAGAAAAATAAAAAAATACCTTGAGTCAAAAAATTGAGTTCCAAAAATTTGGAAATATACCAAAATTTGTTGGATGCAGCAATAGCAGTTTTAAGAAGGAGGTTCATAGTGGTAAATGCCTACCTGAAGAAACAAATCTCAGATAAACAATCTAACTTACATCTAAAAGAACTAGAAAAGGAAGAAGAAATGTGAGGATGTGGAGAAAAGGGACCCCTGTGAGTTGTTGGTGAGAATGAGAGTTGGTACAGACACCGTGGAAAACAATGTGGAGGTTCTTCAAAGAATTAAACAGAATTACCGTGTGATCCAGCAATTCCACTTCTGGATATTTATCTGAAGAAAATGAAAACACTAACTTGAAACGATACACACACCCTCATTTTCATTGCTGCATTATTTTACAAAGGCCAAGAGATGGAAACCACCTAAGTGTTCTTCAGTGGATGAATGGATAAAGAATTTGTGGTAGATATATTCAGTGGACTATTAGACATAAAAAGTAATGATATTTTGCCATTTACAACAACACAGATGGACCTTGAGTGTAAGTGAAATAAATCAGAGAAAGACTAATACCATATGACCTCTTATATATGTGAAATCATAAAAAAAATTTAAAAAGAAAACCAGAAAAAAACAAAAAACAAAAAAACGAAACCCAGCTCATGGATACTGAGAACAAATTGGTGGTTGCCAGGGGCAGGAGAGGGTGGTAGGAGAAATGGATGAAGGGATTAAAAACAAAAACAAAAACAATAAACAGACAAATAAGAAGTACAAAAAAATGAACTTTATTTTGTTTGGTTTACCATTTTAGCAAATGTATGCTGAATCATGATTTACTCCATGTTTCCATGTTAAACTAACTTTGTAAAAGATAAAAAATATATATACCCATCCTGTCATTTCTAAAGTAAGTGTTCCCCTTTACTTTAGAAATAAGATTTCTAAAGTAAATCTGTGGATATGATCTTTTAATGTATTAAATCATATAAATTTAGAAAAGAAGGAAATTCTGGAATCATTATGTATAATTCTCTCTTTTGGGGGAATAATGAAATTTAAACCCCAACAGCTTAAGTAGTGTCTTAGGATTATAGAACTAGTCTGTGATAACCTAAAACCTGGAGGTCATTTTTAAAATAGTCTGTTCTTTCTAATTTGCCAAGCTTGAATCTGATTCACAATTTTATTTATTTATTTATTTATTTATGTATTTATTTATTTATTTATTTTTTAAGATTTTATTTATTTATCTGAGACAGAGAGAATGAGAGAGACAGAGAGCACATGAAAGGGGGGAGGGTCAGAGGGAGAAGCAGGCTCCCTGCCGAGCAGGGAGCCCAATGCGGGACTCAATCCAGGGACTCGATCCAGGGACTCCAGGATCATGACCTGAGCCGAAGGCAGTTGCTTAACCAACTGAGCCACCCAGGCGCCCTCCCCTGATTCACAATTTTAGATGGTATGTATTAATTAACTTAATTTCCATATTCCTCATGTACACTGTTATCATGGACATCTACTTAAAAATAGTATTTTCTTTGGAGGAGATTAATTTTTTGAGATAGTCTTCATTTTGTTGCATATTTCAAAAAGAGATACTTTTGCTTTATGAAGTATTCCTAAAACCAAATGATCTATAAGAAATAAATTTTGAGTCATACATGAAAATGAAGTTGACATTTAAATCATTACAGTTAGGGGCGCCTGGGTGGCTCAGTTGGTTAAGCATCTGCCTTCGGCTCAGGTCATGATCCTGGGGTCCTGGGATTGAGTCCCACATCAGGCTCCCTGCTCAATGGGGAGTCTGCTTCTCCCTCTCCCTCTGTCCCTCCCCCCTGATCGTGTGCTCTCTCTCTCTCTAATAAATAAATAAAATCTTTAAAAATAAATAAATAAATCATTACATTTATTGAAAAAAGGAAATATTCATAATTTTCAAATAACCTTTTTCCTACAAATACTCTATCATTTAACTATATATTTAGTGAATGAATGAATAATTACTTATTGGATATTCTATTGAGTTTCTGAGATATAAAGCATTTTCCAAATAAGATTACTACAGTACTATTTTATAGATTCAATTCTGTCCAGTGGTAAAGTTAGTAATGAATTACTGGTATTTTTTTCCACTGAATCTTAGGCGGTATTTTGTGATGAAAGAAGTATGGATTAAACCAGTAAGCTGGAGACATAAATTCAATTCCCTCTCACAAGCTAGGGCTTGTTATAGTAATGCTTGAACAAGTTATTCAAATTCTCCAGACCACAGTTTCTTTATCAATAAAATAAAGGAGGTGGATAAAGGATATTTAAAGTCCTTTCAGAACTAACATAGTAAGACTTTCATAAGTGTTGCCAAAATAGTGGTACTACATGGTTCGTTTGCTTAGAATTCATTCAGAGAAACAACAATAACAACAAACAAAAACCAGTATCATTTTATTAAGCTTGATGAAGCATCAATGATCAGCATAAGCTTCAAACCACCCACAGATATTACAATTGCCTTTGCAATCTTAGCCAATTAATATCATATTTTTACAAAATTAAGTATTTAAACTCTACTTGATGCAGAGGATTGTTAAATTCACAACACATTTTATTTTTAACAGTTACCAAAGGAAACTTTTATAACTGACTATAGAAATAAGAGTAATTTAATTAACGTAGTATTTATTCCATCTCATTTCATTCAAATTATGCCTTAAATCATATCTGCTGAGAGTTCTCTGTCCCTTGAAATTTAAAAATAAAATAGGCCCAAACTTCAGACATATATATAAATTGAGAAATTGAGCACCCCAATCAAATATTTCCAGATAGTCTTTCTATAGGGATGTGAGGAAGTATAGTGTGCTTAATTCAGGATTCCCATTATCTACTGAATTTTGGATATTTCTAATATATCAGTTCTTCCAGTTATTTCATCCTTTTCACTTTGCCTTTACGTTCAGTAAGAATTTTAGACAACAGTATGGAATGTGCTGCAATAAGTTACAGGTAACAATTAAAATATATTAACTCTTCCTCTTTGAAATCTTTGGCTATGACCCCCAAGGGGTCATATTTTATTCTACTATGGGATGTACTGTCAAGCTGCCTTATTCCGATTCAACATTTTCTCTTCTCTTGCTAGCTCACTTTCACAGATCCTGTTCATTTCTGATGTTCACTGAGAACTTGGTACAAATAAAAATGTCAAAGAAATTATCTATTGAACAAACATAGGTTCTTCCAAGGGGAATCAGTGGTCAGTAAGTAGACTAATAATTCTTTTGTCTCAACTAAACATGCATGCAGGGGCACCTGGGTGGCTCAGTAGATTAAGCATCTGCCTTTGGCTCAGGTCATGATCTCAGGATCCTGGGATTGAGCCACGTGTTGGGCTTCCTGCTTGGAGGGAAGTCTGCTTCTCTCTCTTTCTGCCTCTGCCCCTCCCCACTGCTTGTTCTCTCTCTTAAATAAATAAATAAAATCTTAAAAAAATAAAAAATAAAAAAATAAACATGCATGCAGATGTATATAGTTATTTTTTGTATATTTGCTGAAAGGATTTAATGTGCCTCAGAAAAGCATAGAAAAAAAATACAATGAGAAATTTCGGTTAGAAAACCAGGGCAATGTGAAGCATTTATGTAAAAAAACCTCTATTTTTCATGGTTATTTTAATAAATAATTTGAGAAATTATTTTCTATGAAAATGGTACCAAAACATTATGTAAAATTCTGTTTACTAATGCTTGGTAAAGCAAGGTACTTTGAGGAGAAAGCTGGGAAGTTTCTGTTTCTCTTTTGATAGTATCAGTCTGAAATAGTAGAATGATTTTTTGGGTGATGAAACTGATCTGGAATTAGGGCTAATGGTTGCACAACATTGTGATATATTTAAAACCACTGAATTGTATACTCCAAAATGGTGAATTTCATGGTATGTGAATTATATCTCAATACAACTGTTAAAATAAAATGAAAAAAGTAAGTAGTATTTATGGTATGAATTAGCACTTTGAAGATTACAAAAACATGCATTTTAGTAGATTTAAAATAGAATTAGGGTAGACATCTTTTGTTTTTGCATTTCTAACCTCCAGAAGTATTTTGAAAGCTATGCATAACCCCGCACAGTTCCAAGATGCCATCCAAAGTTTCTTACTAGATTAAATATTTGAAAGGTAAATAATTTCCAAAATATTGTGAACATTGAGACTTTAAAATAAAACTTACATTATCTTTTAAACATCAAAAACATAATCATTTAATTCATACCATTATACATTTAGAAATACAAAACAAGTCGAATGGGAGGTAACATCTGGATCAACAAGTATGTAAGAAATAATGAAGATATGAACTAAGTGACAAAATAAGGAAAGGGGAATATACTAGAGATACTTTAGGAATAAATTGATAAAGGAAACTGTGAAAGAGAATAAAATAGTGAATCAAGAAATCTCTTTAGTAAGTTGGGAACATTAAAGGTTTATTAGTGAATGGGGATAGTTTGCCTACGCAAACTTTGGATTATAGACTGTACAGTGTTAATAATACAATTTACATAAAAATATCCAATATACAGTTATAAATGATCTTTGCCTGTGGGTGGGAATCTAAGCTGCCTGTTGGCTCTAACTTGCCTTTGGGAAATGCTGAAGGTGACAGAAGATGATCAGTGACCTTAACAGCAAAGAATATTGATGCTGTAGGCCTTTCTCAAAACTTTTTGATTAATATTGTCTGCAAGACTAACAGTGAATCCCACAGTAAAAATAACTTCTAATCTGAGGCTGTTTATGAATTGTCTAAGTTAGCAACCATCCAAATGAGAGACAGTAGTAACAACAATAATAATAACCCAAAAGGGCTAATAGATTTTTTAAGAAGAATCCTCAGGCTTGAATACTGTACTAGACCTGTTCTTCTCAAATCTGACTGCACTTAGAATCATGTGGATGCTTTGAAGAATGCAATAACAAGAATACACACCCCAAATCAGAATGAACTAGATAGGGGACCCCAAATTATATATATATATATGTGTGTGTGTGTGTGTGTTTATATATTCATTTTATGCCCTTTTGCCATAATGTAGGTTTTCAGATTCTTGAGACTGAGAAATGTGAAAAAGATAAAGAATTATAACTTTCAGTGCACGTTGAACAGTATCCTCTATACAATGGGTAAAATGTTTTATTTAAATACACACATACACCCCTAAAGTGGAAATTATAAAACCATGGACACAAAGAAGAGTCTAACATCTTTTTTGGTTCCTACAAACATATACATGTTACAATTTCCTGTGATTATCAAAAGTGTTATGGTAGTGATTAATAATATCTTTGGAAGAATTACACTGAATTCAGATTACAGTTTATCTTTCAAAGTTTTTGATAACTTTAGGTATAACATAGGATATTATCATTATAAATAATTTGGTAAAACATAAATTCTTTGATGTTATTTGATAAAATGCCATCAAAGTGTTTGAAATGTTTTAGAGAAGGCCTTTTAAAAGGTTTAAAGGTTTAAAAGGTTTAAAAAAGGTTAAAAGGTTTAAAAAAAATTTAAAGGTTTCAAGAGTGACATGATTATGTATGTCAAGAGTGACATACATAAAACAATGTAGCACAAAAGGTGCAAGCTAAAATTACATTTAAAAGTTAGACATAAAGTAATTTGGGGTATCATAAATTTAAAAATTGGAAACAATTATTAAAAAAGTTTAAAACTATTTTGTCTATCAAAGTATGTGGAGATAAATTTCACAAAGTAATTACACATGGTGTTTAAATTGCTCAAATGTATACTTTATTTGATTGTATAAAACACTAAAACCAGGGTACCTGGGTGGTGCAGTCTGTTAAGCATCCAACTCTTGGTTTTGGCTCAAGTTGTGATCTCGGTATTCTGGGATTGAGCCCTAAATCGGGCTCCTTGCTTAGAGGGGAGTCTGCTTGAGATTCTTCCTCTCCCTCTGCTCCTCCTACTTGTTCTCTCTCTCAAATAAATAAATCTTTAAAAAAAATACTAAAACCATAAAAATAATTTGTTTGGTCAACAGTCAAATGTGATTGAGTTCTTCCTCTGTTTGGAAATGAGATATTAAGGTACAGAGATGAAAAACTATATGGACAAAATGCCTTACAGCCTAGTCTTGGAGTGACAACGTGGCCATCATTTTCATATCCATAGAAAATGTGATCCAGTTGTTCAGTGGAAAATCTTTTGGGAGTGGCTGGAAAGGGAAAAGATTGCTTTTATGCCTAGGGTTTTATTTATTACTCCTTTCCCCTTTACTCTATTTCAAGTATTCTGGACTTTGTTTAATATTAGCTTTTGATGTTCCTTAACAGATTTGGAAAAATTATGACATTTGTAGAATTGGAAGATCCTTAACTATACATAAGAAGAATTTGGTATAGTGAAGTTGTGACTTTTCTAGAATTATGGAGCAAAACACAGTAGTAGTGTAACCTAGATTTGATATCTCTAGAATTATCTTCCATCTGTTCTTCAAACATAGGACAGCTTGATGCATTTTCAAGAAGAATGACCAGGCAGTGCATCTGGTGGTCAAATAGAAAGATAATCTCTTTCAGTCCCATTCTTTGTGCTAAATCTGGTTATTTTTGTTCTTGTTATAAATTACTTTGGGACCTTACCATTCATCGTAATGAGAATTGTTCTATCCGTATATTTTTAGCAACTAAAATCTCTTTGGATTGCGGGGCGCCTGGGTGGCTCAGTCGTTAAGCGTCTGCCTTCGGCTGGTGTCATGATCTCAGGGTCCTGGGATGGAGCCCCACATCGGGCTCCCTGCTCCACGGGAAGCCTGCTTCTCCCTCTCCCCCTCCCCTTGCTTGTGTTCCCTCTCTCGCTGTGTCTCTCTCTGTCAAATAAATAAATAAAATCTTTAAAAAAAAAAATCTCTTTGGATTGATTCCAAGACAGGTCATGGTGTATAGAAGACAGATATATGGCATTTATTGTTACCACATATTGTTATAGTAGTAAAATGTACTGTTTCTATTTTGCTTTCATTATCCAAATCATCTTCCCAATTCCTTAAATAAGCATATGTAATATTAGACACAAATTTAAAACACTCTAAAGATTTACATTTATTGTTATACAGAATTCATATAAAAATAGAATAAGAATATAAAAGGTCAAAATAGCAGTAGCCTCAAGTGATTTTTGCCAAAATAGGTTAAGAAATATCTGATAAAATTAGAGAGATAGTAAAAGGAAATTTGGTAGTATTGAAATGTGTAATGACAAAGGGATTATTATTACTAAGATTTTTTTCAGAAAGTGTTTATTTTATTATAGTTATTTTTATTTTATTATAATGCAATATAGAGATTTTCTCAGTTAAAAATGTTTTACACACTTGGGGCGCCTGGGTGGCTCAGTTGGTTAAGCGACTGCCTTCGGCTCAGGTCATGATTCTGGAGTCCCTGGATCGAGTCCCGCATCGGGCTCCCTGCTCGGCAGGGAGTCTGCTTCTTCCTCTGACCCTCCCGACCCTCCCCCCTCTCATGTGCTCTCTCTCTCAGTCTTTCTCTTTCAAATAAATAAATGAAATCTTTAAAAAAAAAAGTTTTACACAAACATTACAAAAATATGAAACAGTTTTTAATTTAATAAAAGTTGGCAAGACAATAAAATATTACTATTTTAAGATTAAATAGGAAATATTTGAACAGCTTCTGTAGATAATCACAAGTTCAAAGGTTAACTACTTTAAATTATAATGTAGGTCCTTTTAATAAAAATATCAAATGTAGTTTTAACTAAAGTGAAAATTAAATATATAAACATCATTTGTTTTTGAATTAATTATTTATGAGAATGGGAAATATATTGCTAATTGATATAAATTAATGTATTATTAAAGACTTTTACAAAATAAACAGACAAAACATTTAAGCAATAATAGGCATGGCAAGATAAGAGAAGAAATAAAACCTTAGGTGGTAAATTTATTTCTGAATACATATTCAGGAATGTTATTTGGCAATTTATAAATCTATTAAAGTGGAATTGCTAGTGATGGTGTGTGAAATAAATTCAGTTTATTCCATAAAGTAGAATGAATTAGTTTATTTCATGGTCATTTTAGGTGTACCGTAAAGATAATGAAAACATAAATTTTACAATTCAGTCAGGAATTACTTTTATTACTTTTGATTGATAGTGACTATAACCATCAAATTCTATTTTCTGATGACTATGTTGGGCTAGTGCTCTGAAATTTGCTCTGTACCTGTCTTTGGAATATAATTACACTAGATGAAATTTGAATTTAATCTTTTGTTTTGTTTTGTTTCATTTTGTTTTTTGCAAAGTTAGAAATCAAAATCAATATTTTTAGGACCAAGCAGAAATGGAAAACAACATATTAATGCATAAGTGTGCAAATTAGAAAGGTTTAATGTGACATATTTGCCAGAATCAGGACTGATACTGGACAAAACTGGAATATTTCCAAGTTTGACTATAATGTTCTCTCAGTTGTCTTTAAAGTCTTCTGTTTCTTTCCAGCTTATATTGCTTTCTGTATTTAGCCTTTATACCATTTTATAAATCAGGTAACAGTCAACTCTTACCTACTTGATTATCTTTTAGGTAGGAGATTGCTGTTTTAACTAGGAACTTCATACATTTGTTCAACAGGTAACTGGGTAACACCAATAGGCCAGGTCAGGTACTGAGTTAAGTCCCAGAGATAATATGGTGAATAGGACAGAGAAGATGAAAAGAACACAGTAATTACAAAGGAAGACAGATGGATAAATAGGAAAATATGACATCATGTGGCAAAGCTGTGGAAGCTGTAATAGAGGGAGTGTGCAGGAAAGGCATTCACCCAAACTAGATGAGTTGGGGAAAGATCCCCAAAGGAAAAGGGGCACATCTTGGCTGATTTTAGGTAGGCTGAGAAATAAAGAAATGGAGTTAAGAGGGAGTTAAGAGTTAAGTAAGTTTGGATTGTTGAATTGCACGTTCAAAAATGCAATGGTAAAGATATAGTAAAATAATTCCTAGGTTGGGGGCAAAGATTTTACTGATACCCTTTGGATACTGAATCATGTGGGGAAGAAAAGAGTAGGTATCTCTCCATCAACATATGTTTTTCAATGTTTTATGTATTTTCATTAATTTATATGGGTTTTTAATAACAATTTACTTTGTATAACCTAAATATTAAAATCAGTTTAAGCTTTGGACATTATCAGTTTCTCAAAGGAAGGGAATATCACCTGTGCTAATCCATTGACAGAAGTCAACTACACATAATTCATCATTACTAACTCATAAATGCTGATTACAACATTTTAGAGAGATTTTTGTTTTGTTTTAATTTGCTTTTAAAAGCAAGATTCATGGGGCGCCTGGGTGGCTCAGTTGGTTAAGCGACTGCCTTCGGCTCAGGTCATGATCCTGGAGTCCCGGGATGGAGTCCCGCATTGGGCTCCCTGCTCAGCGGGGAGTCTGCTTCTGCCTCTGACCCTCCTCCCTCTCATGCTCTCTGTCTTTCATTCTCTCTCTCTCAAATAATAAATAAATAAAATCTTTAAAAAAAAAAAGCAAGATTCACAATGCATAAATCTAGTTAATGAAGGAAATAGGTAAATTTTTATCAATCAAATGCTACAAAAACTTACAGGTAAACTATGTTTTCCATTAATATGATTTTTCTCAATAGTTTAGTATCATTTCAAGATATAAAGCATTGAAATGTCTAGCTTCATTTTAGACAAAAACACTGACATGAGTCTAGTCCAGATTCTTGTTTTAGATACCCTCCCATTCAACACTTAGCTTTCATGATTCTGTACTATTTTAAAGTTTCTATTCATAGAGCAAAACATTATGATCTATCTAGTACCCCATGAAAAAAAAACTCAAAGTAATCTATTTCTCTTGCTTTTTATTACTTCAGTGACATTTCTAAACTGTTTCTGATTACTGAATCCCTTTCATACTACTTATATATTGTTTCAGATGAATTCATTTAGTAAAAAAATACCTATCAGGTATTTTTGGGGAAGGTATCATTTGGGGAAGATAGGACTATAGGAATGATTTTACATTTTTCTAGTGATTCCTGTCAGAATGTCTTCAGTAGAGCTGTGGACACAGAATCTTAAAAACAATTAATTTATCTCTCCTCACTTGCATTACACAAATTCAGATGAGATTCTAATTCCAGTGCTACATTTCTCAAGCCAAAGGGCTGGCTTGAGTTAATTCTTTGTTTAAAACAAACAAAAAACGTGGGAATATTTTTATTAGTGCAGCTTCCTCAATATCTGACTTCATTTCCTTAAATAAGCACCTTACAATTGAAAGGACTTTTTCCCTATTAAATTTGTGGCTCAGAAATCCTGGCTATTCTGTATCTTATGAATATACTTGCTTAGCAATTTTGGTTACTGCTTTTATTTTCAATGTTAGATAAGATACAAAAGATAATTATATTAGTTATTGCAGTTTGGGAATAATTTAAATTAAACAAATGTTTGAACTCCATATGAGAAAGAAAGAGAAACCCCTTATGAAAATAACTTAAATTAAAAAAAAATGTTTGAACCCCTTATGAGAAAGAACCCCTAAATTCCAATTTATATGACACTTAACAATCTCCTAGATTCTATCCAACACTTCTAGAATGTTAAATTAAGTTGCCTATTGAATGTGTCTGCCTGTGATTAATGAATTAAAAATTTCAGACTATTTATTCAGCGTCATCTTTGTGTATGGTTTTATTTTGGATATATGAGAAAGTCTGCAAACCTTTAGATGTTACCTACTACATTGATACTTCACATAGAGTTTGAAAAGAAAATTGCAGTTAAAATTATTTATAAGGTAATATGAATCATCAAGCCAATTTTTCTTTTATGTGAAGTATAATTATTAGATGACTTAAAAAGAAATTAGCTGTTAAAATGTTTTAATGACTTAAGAGAACAATGTAAATTCTTAAATTTATGCTTAACGGAGTTTTACTTTTCACAATATTAGGGCCCTTTTACTTAGGGCTACTGAAAAAGTTCCCCCAAATTGTAAAAACACTCTTTTTTTTTTTTTAGATTTTATTTATTTATTTGAGAGAGAGAGACAGAGATAGAGAGAGCACAAGTGGGGAGGAGAGGGAGAAGCAGGCTCCCCACAGCCTGATGAGGGACTCGATCCCAGGACCCCCGGATCATGACCTGAGCCGAAGGCAGACGCTTAACCGACTGAGCCACCCAGGTGCCCTAAAAAAAAAAAAAAAAAAAGAATACTCAACTATGCCTTTGTCACAAAAGCAACCGGAGACTACAGTAAATGAATGAAGCAAGTATGTACTCTGATAAAACTTATTTACCAGAACATACAGGGGGCCAGATTTGGTCTCAGGTTGCCATTTGCCATATATAGAGCACAACAAAGTAAAGTAAAAATATTTTTAAATATTTTATAATGGAAACTCTCAGGATCTTCAGCTTTCTCCATGGCATTTTGTGATGTGGCTTTACTTCTCTGAACCAGGTTAAGTTAATAACTTCCCTCCTATAACATCATTAGGCCCAGGTTATTATTTTAAGGTTTATTAGTCCAGGAATATCTGCTACAGAACATTAAGAGTACTTCCTTTCTCAGGCATAAAACTGTATTTGTCTTTGAGCAGGGTTTAAGAGGACTGGCTGTGTATTTGTGTCCAGAGCAAATTCTAAGGCAAAGTGGCAGAGAGTTGGTTTAATGCTCAAGAAATCCTATACTATACAGCAGCTGCAGAAAATTAAAGTGAGATCCGTGCAGAAAAGCATAGATTTGAATCATCATGTCCAAACTGTCAGGAGTAGAATCGTGGACAAGAGGTAGAGCCAAGAGCCTGGAATCAAACAGATACTACATTTTTGGGTAATGGATTAGGGACAGAGGTACAGATTGTAGAGTTGTGGGGACTTCCCCTGAAGAGTTTCCTATCACCATAACAACTTAAATATAAAAATCTACATTATCTTTTCAAGAGGTACTGTGCTGAGTTTATGGTTAATATAAAATGACTTAGCTCCATTAAAAGTTTTGACTAGCTCGTTTTTCATATTCCCATAATATTGATAATTGCAGAAAATATCATATTTGATAACTTAATTCAGTAAAACAAGTTTATAGAATTTAGCTTCAAATTAGCTACATAGAACCTGTGGTAGATAACCACGAGTGATGAAAGGATTTCATTTCTTTCTATAAGTAGCTTTTGTCAATAAATTCTGAATTCAGTGTGATCATACTACATTAGTTATTTGTAGAATATTTTTTAGAATACTATTATTTTTTGTAGCTTAATAGTAAATAGCAACAGTATTTTTATAATTTAAAATAAGAATACTATACAATAGAGAATATGAGATCCTTTAAGATGGAATCGATGATTAGATAATAAGTATGATATTATTTGCATATCTAAACTAATCATCAAATACATTTATTTAACTTCATACTTCAAAAGTATAGACCTCACATTTTCTCATCCTATTTGGAATATAACAGACAAAAGTTAATAATTAGTAACTTTTGCATTTTCTAAATATTTTTATACATTATTTATCTGATGGTGTTCTATGTATATATAAATCATAATAAAATGTGTAATAAAAATATTTGTATTTACATTTTTATTTTATACAATAAGTTTTATTTAAATTTTTTTAAATTATTTCAATAAAATAATATAAAAATATAAATATTGTGAACAAAATAATTCAGAACAACTACAGAACAATTAAACTTTTTATTGTTTGGTAAATTCTTTGTTAAAGAATTAGTCATTAGCCACTCAGTACTTTTCTTTGTCTACACTCTTTGGCATGAACAGGAGTGTTAAATAACACAAATTCAGCCCAGTAAATTTTAAAGATCTAATTGGCTTTATTAACTAATTCATGAATAAGGCAGTATCTCATCTATCAAGTAGAGGGGAACTCTAGAGTTGTACAAAATGAAAGGATTTTATAGGCAGAAACAGGGCAGGATAATTAGCAAACAAAGCAAAGGGTTATTTCAAGCAAGGTTATCTTCCTTTAGGGGTAAGAACAGGGGGTTTTAGAGGTCTTAGGTGAATTACCTCATCTTCCTTTTTTTGTTTTTTAGAGATGGGGGGAAGGTAGAAAATCTTAAACAGGCTCCATGCTCAGCCCAGAGCCCCGCACTGGGCTCAATATCACCACCCTGAGATCATGACCTGAGCTGAAATCAAGAGTTGGAGGCTTAACCAATTGAACCACCCATGCGCCTCTACCTCATCTTCCTTCAGAGACTGGAGAGGGCCCCTGTGGCAGATTACCTCACTGGTGTTGACCAGAAACTTCCTGACTGACTTGTTAGGACTCATTTCTGGGGGAGGTTGAAATGGCAATTCGTTTAGAATTATTACTCTTTGGAATAAGGATTATTTTGAGCTGATTATTAAAAAAAAAAAAACGAAAAACCAGCAGACAGGGGAGTTCTGTAAACTAAGAAGTTACCCTTTTGTAAGAGACATATATATTTATTAGGAAAATCTCCATTTGTAAAGGTGTCTCCCTAGCTGTACCAGGATGAGGAAAATAACTAAATCTCTAGAAATTTGTCAGTGCTTTCCTTGGTAACCTCCTATAACTGGCCTCCCCTCCCGGACATCTTTTGTCTTTAGCTGAGATGGTATTTAAGAGGTGGTGGCTTGGGCCATTTCGCGGAGTTACTCAGTTTTCCTGGGTATTTCCCATATATATAGGAGGTATACATGCTGATAAACTTTTGTTTTTATCTTGTTAATCTGCCTTTTATTACAAAGGGATTTCAGCTAAGAACCTAAAATGGTAGAGGACAAAGTGCTTTCCCTCCCCTACAATAATTTGTCTAGTAGTAACTTCCCCTGAGTAATATTTTGTTTCTCCTATTAGATTTTAATCTCCTTATATCTGTATTTACTACTAGCCCCTGACCCTCACCCCAGCCCCTCACTGCCATGAAGCCCTGCATATTTCTTACTGCCTCTCACAGTATAAATCTGTGATTTCTACATAGGCCCTAATGAGTAAAAGGAGATTGCACTTTCCTTCTATGTCTCTCTCCCTAATTCACTGCCACACAAACAAAATTATGTGACTGAATCAGACTTCACTGAGATACTTCATAAACATAGTTTCCACTTAAGAAAGAAAAAGAGTTGGGCGCCTGGGTGGCTCAGTTGGTTGAGCGACTGCCTTCAGCTCAGGTCATGATGCTGGAGTCCCGGGATCGAGTCCCGCATCGGGCTACCTGCTCAGCGGGGAGTAGGCTTCTCCCTCTGACCCTCCCCCTCTCATGTGCTCTCTCTCTCTCTCTCTCTCTCTCTCTCTCTCTCTCTCTCTCTCTCAAATAAATAAAATCTTAAAAAAAAAAAAAAGAAAGAAAAAGAGTTAACAATCAATTACACATTTCTCTGCATAGGTCCTTTGTTCATTACTGGAAAGTTCTAACCACCTTTGCTTTCAAATGTGTTTTTGAAGCCTCTGCTTCAAATTCTAATTTCCTGCTGCCTCCTTTCCTTTCTCTCCAAAACCCCCAATTCTTAAAAACACCTGTTAGAGCTCTTACCTACACTTTGTTAACTTGGTTTCCACATTTCTGTCCAGAAAAGTTCCACACCTGACTGAGCTGTTTTTTAAACAATAATAGTTTTACCAAAATAAAGGAGAAAACAGAAATAAGATAATGTCTGTTAGAAAAGAGGATTCCATTATGTTCACATAATAGCCTATGCAGTATACAGAAAAATACCCAGAAGCAAAGCCAAAAACAAAATACCAGAAAGGGTATTCAAAAATTACTTGTAATAAATATTGTCAAGTAAACAAATCCCCCTTTGGTAAGGAGGTATTTTATTCAGAAAGGGTATTGCAATAAGGAGAGGGAGGGCTATTGCAATTGGAGGAATGGGACTCTTGCAATAGGGAGAATTCTCTAACCATAAGATCAGTACATTTCTCAAAGGCAGGGAGAAAATGGCTTTCTTTTATAGGGCTAGTAAATAGAGTTAGAATGACTGTGTGGGTAGATGGGATGACCAGCTGGCAAGATAGAATAGTTGATGGTTGATAAGAGGATGCTTTTGACTGAACCTAGTTCTAACTAAATGTTTATTCATATATATGATTATCTAATATTCATTTATATATTTATGTATAAGCTTAGCATACCTTTTAAACAAAAATATTAACTTTTATAACACAATTTATGAAAATTCTCTTTCTGTTCACTCTAAGGTATTTATTTAGATTTCTTTATGAATTAAAAATTATCTAAACCTTTAATATTCTTAAAATTATTCAATTTTGAGATAACTGCTATGTGATTTCATCTATCAAATCAAATTCTGTAAAATGATTTTTAAAAAATAAACATGTAAAAAATTTAGTTAATATCTAAATATGAATTTGAAATATATACTGGCATGCCCAATCCCTATTAACAGCCAGCCATATATTCCAACTAAACAGCACTTTAATACTTAGAGATAACTTTTTTCTTCCCAATATCTTCAACTTTATGCATATAACCCTACCCCAATTTTTTTCCAATAAAATATTTTTTTCTTATAATTTCTCAGGTAAAATTAGATTCAGTGTCTAAGCAGCCTCCTTAATACCTTTTAAGTAAAATAGTAGTTTTTCTTATGCAACTTGCAAAAGTTATTAATAAATAATTTGCCTATAATTATCAGCTGTTTTAAATTATCCTGTAAAGAAGGTTTTTGAAAACTTATACTTCAGTTAGAAAAATGTACGGTTGACCATTGAACAGCACAATTTTGAACTGCATGGGTCTACTTACATGCATATTTTTTCTATAAATACAGTATAGTACTATAAGTGTATTTTCTCTTTTTTATGATTTCTTAATAACATTTTCTTTTCTTTAGCTTTCATTGTTGTAAGAATACAGTATATAACACATATAACATACAAAGTATGTGTTAATTGACTGATTATTGGTAAGGCTTCCAGGTAAAGGTAGGCTATTAGTAGTTAAGATTTTGGGGAGTCAAAAGTTAAACGTGAATTTCCAACTGTGCAGGGGGTCAGCGTTCCTAACCACTGTGTTGTTCAAGGTCACTATATTATGTAAAAATTACATTTTGCTAAGGTAATCATCTATTAGCTATTTTTTTGCCTCAGTGAGGCACCAAGACAGAAATTTCTTAAAACTAATTGGATTATTTGCACTTGAACTTTCTTAAACTAATTGGATCACCTCACAATTGAAAGTTTGATTGTTTTCCTGTTTTGCTGTACATGAAATCTTTACTCAGAATATACAATGGTCTGGTACTCTAAAAATAATTTGAGCCAAGTTACCTACCAAGTGCAACTCTTAAATTGGGAAATACGCATTATAAACCGATGTTCTGCAAATGTAGAGTTAAGTGAAGAAAATAATTTCTGTAAGAACTCACATGTCCTCATGAATAAACCACTTGCATAAGCTACTGCCATAAAATATAATGTGCAGCATCAAACCATATCCAGTTTCCAAAGGCCACGCATGTAGCCATGAAAGAGTTAAATGGAAAACAATAACAACTCTCAGCCCCTCCTTCAAGTAGGATCTATCAGTGAGTCATTTCCCAGTCTCCGCTCTGCCAATAAGGAATGGGAAAGTTTGATTTAGTGCTCACAATGACATTTTTCACTCCCTACCTGAAGCTAAGGCCGTCACTGTTATGGCCCCATATCCCTCACTCTAATTGTGGCAGAGAAAGTAGACCATTTACTACTTGATGCCGCAGACAACTTTTACAGGGCCAAGGTTGTTCTTCTCAAACTCATCTGGTATTTTGGTCTAGAAAGCAGCAAATTGCGGGTCACAATATTAAAGCAAAAAAAAGAAGTACATACAGTTATGACTCTACATAAATATGAGCTTTAAGCAGATTCCATTGGGGTCAGTGCTGACTATGCTCTTGCATGAGATGGAGAAGATTAATGAGTAACACAGAATAAATTGATTAAAAGAAAACAAAATCTTGAAAAGATCTGGATGAAGGATTCCCTTTGCCAGAAACAAATGTTTTATCAATTCCCAGTGAGGCAAACCTAATATGAGAAGGATAATGTAATTACACATATACACACATACCATCTGAAACACACTAAACTAGATACATATTATATAAATCTAACAAACTAAACTAAGGTGCAAAACATAACTAAATAGAAAAATATCAATGCAAAACAATATAAAATATTGGCAAACTGTGATCAGGTTCTAATTATATAAATGACTGCCCAATCTACCTTTCTGTGTAATAAGTGTAATTAGTTCAGAAAAGGGAGAGGTCAGTGTGTGTTTTGGCATTTGTGTTCATATTTCCAAAATAACACTAGAAGAGATCAATCTCTTGTGTACAATATATTTGAGTGCTAAAATATGTATCCCTTTTCAAAAATAAATGCCACTGATAGATTTATTCATAATCATTTACCATCATCATTTTTAATGTTACCAATGTCAAGGTTTATTAAGTAGTAGGTAGTTAGGTCACTGCAATGCAGTTGGGGATACAAACTGTGAAAGATTTTTCACCTTCCCTTAGGTAATTTAAAACTTGTAGTCTTCTTAAAATGTAATAATGAAAAATAGACTATAGAATACTATAAGGGGTATTGTCAAAACCAATTATTCTTCATTTTTTCATATAATACACATGTGATCAGGGTTGAAAGATATACTGAGTATTTTAAAACATGATTACACATACACACATGTGCACACATACACGGTCTGTTGCTATCCTTAACTACAGTTTGTGAGAATTCTCAATGTGAATGACTATTTGGAAAATAATATTAAGTATTTTAAAATTAGATAGAGTCCAACAATTGTAAGAACTTTACTCAAGTATGAATGCAATGATATATTTTAAAATAATTTGGAATTTATTAAGTCTGAGTCAAATGATAGTTATCATGGGCAGACAGATATCTTTTCTATATCTAGTTGCTTTTATGAAAAATTGTTGCAATTCGGGCGCCTGGGTGGCTCAGTTGGTTAAGCGACTGCCTTCGGCTCAGGTCATAATCCTGGAGTCCCAGGATCGAGTCCCATGTCGGGCTCCCTGCTCGGCAGGGAGTCTGCTTCTCCCTCTGACCCCCCCCCCCCATGGTCTCTCTCTCTCTCAAATAAATAAATAAAATCTTAAAAAAAAAAAAAGAAAAATTGTTGCAATTCATTTAAAAGCAACTGGGAACAAAGAAGTATCTGGATATAATCAGATGTTTGGAAGTAATTTTAGTATTCATAAACTATTTACTCAAAGCAACTAAAGAAAGCCAAATCTGTCTATATTTAGAATAAAGTTAAATACAGGTAAAGTGTGTGATACAGATTCGAACACATAAATATATTTATATCAAGGAAATTCATATCAAATGGAAATATTGTTTATTTGATTTGTATTAACTTTGTTCAAGCCTTCCAGCCATGTTGATCTCTCAGATTTTATGGTCTGCCAGCCTTCTAGCTCATTAGAAAATCAAGCACCTTTATTTCTAGGTTCCAGGGAAATTGCATTCCATTATCTACAATAGTGGGCACTTGGCCTGTTTGAAATCTTGTGGGTTTTTTGAATGTTGTGTGGGTAGTCATCAAAGGGATCTTTTGTGGATACACTTTCGTTTTGAGAAAGGAGATAATTTATGTATCTCATTGAAGCAGTGTTGTTGGGCTGCAACCAAACTCTGACTACAATAATTTCTAGTAAATGCACTACTGTCCTCACAGGCAAGGCCAGAATCATTTGTAAGACAGCTTAAATCAACTCTTGGGGAAAATGTAAAACGTTATGCATCTGGTATTTAAATCTTGGAAATGCTGATAGGGTTTTTTGATAGGAAAGTCAATATTTAAAGTTCAAAGTAAATGTGCAATTAAGTTGAAAGATGTATTAAAATATAGTATGAGATACAGCAAAATAATAGGTAACTTAGTTGTGATTTTAAAATGCAAAAGATTCAGAATCAGTTATCTCACCCCAAAATTCAGCTTGATTATCTTGTAAAGATTACAGATTGTATCATGGTTAAATCTTATTCATCAACAACTGTCAGTAAATTTCAATAATCTTTGAGAATCAAACCTGTTTACTCAAAAAAGGATTTTACCTAAGGTTATACACTTGTTAGTGGCAATTTTATGTTAATTTAGAATTTCTGATTGTATATACATTCATACATACATATATATATGTATACACACATACATTTATTAAATGAATGAGACATAATTTGTACCATTCAATGTGTGTATGATCACTCAACTTTCAAGGATATACTCCTGGAAAATTTGCAGAAAAGAAACATGAGGATACAGGGAGTGACCGGGAGATTGAGGCTGCGAATAAATTCATGCAAGCTGTGTAAGTAATTATATTTACTAACATGAAAGAATAAATAAATGTACTAAATAAAAATATTACTAATAAAACATCTTTTGTAGTACTAGGGATTTTAATTTTTTTTTTCATTTTTAAAAGAGTATTGCTGTCTCCTATATAATAATATGTGCTCACTTATTAATTTAGCTTTGCTACTAGTAACATGCATATTTAGAAGAATTTTACCTATATTTGGCACCAGTTTAAAAAGTTAATTTTATTCTAATATTATCTTATTCAGGTCAGTGGACTTTATGAGTCTCAATTCTAGAAGCACAAATTAGCTTGAGTATTTGACGTTTTAGATGACTTTTATTTAACAAATATAGTATAGCTTAAGAAGGTATTAAAACATCAGCTCTAAAGTTTAAAACCTCCCTTCCTATCGCCCTTCTTAGTTCATTCTTCTTACTACCCACAGAGAATTTATACCACTGAAACTAGACATTGCGGCAGCTTAGAGTTTATTCTGTTCCTTTAATACACAATCAATTTGGTCTTATTATTGGAACAATGGTTTAATGGAGAAAATAGTGAGTTGGGGGCCAGAAAACTTCATTTAGACCTAATTCTGTTCTTGTGTTCCTTCTGGTCTAAGATGTGGTAAGACTGTTTAAAAACGACATAGGACTCCCCTTATTACAAATGTAAACATTCAGCACGTGTAAAGACGTAGGAACATATCAATCTGAACTTTCTTTCCTTTGCAAAGATAAATACCCACTGAAGCAATAATATTAAAATAAGGCTTCACAGATGGCTGCATGCTATAGTGGCAGCAAAGCTTTCATCAGGGTTCTCCCTTTGGTTTTCATGCATTTGAGATTACACATCTGGTTGGATCAAATGCGTGACAGAAGGTGTTTGAAGAACTGTACTTCAGAGAGAATTGAATCAATAGATAGTTCATGAATACTGTTAATACTTTCAAGAATTAAATTTTAACTCAAGTCAATTTTATCTCAAAGAACATAGTTTTCATCTTAATTTTTTTTTACAGCAAACTGCTGTATTTTTATTGACAGTGAAGTTTTCTCAGACAATGAAGTGGCATCAGACAATGATTAAATTTTCAAACATTAGTTTTATGTTGTTCTTAATAACTAGAGACCCTTACATGTGATAACACATATTGCTACATATAAGTACCATTGTAAGATTTATACCTGCCTATATAAGTCAACATGGTAATTTGAAATAGTATTATAATATACTGATTTGCAAATATGATTCATTATAAACTATTTCATATTTTACTATTTTGTTAGATTACAGTCATCATTCTTTGTAATTCAGTTCATTATATCTGTGTTGCATATTATATTTTTCAAAGTACTTTTACATGCATCATCTTACTTAGTCCTCTTACATCCTCTTTTTGCAAAAACCCTTTGTGGTAGGAAGAAGATATGTTATTATTATACTGGTGAAGAATCAGTTTAGAGTGGTCAAAACACCTGGTCAAGGACACCCAGTTAACAATTGGCTGACCAGAATTCCAGGACAAAAAATTGCCCTGTGTACCCAAATTCTCAAAATGTAAACACCCTAGATTTGTATAGTGTTTCACTATGCTTTCATATGGGTTCTCATTTTGATTTTGGAAGGTACAACTCTAAAATGGGAAATGTATTTGTTTTTGTGTGTCTGGACAAAAGTATAGATTAAATGCACACAAATTAGATAGACAGTTGAAAGAAAGAATTGGCAAAGGCTTGAGACACATGGCATATATTCATGGACAGAACACAAGAGATCGAGACCTTCCATTTGGCCAAGTGCTTCAATTCTCTAAGCCTGTTTCCTTATCTGTAACATAAGATGTTTGGACTATGTGAGTGCTAATGCATCTTCCAACTCTAGGTGTCTTCATACCTGACTCTATCTATGTTAAGGATGGATAAATGACCATAAACAGACAATCAAAATTTGTCTTAATCTTCCCTGACCTAAATTATAGCACATCATTTCATTTAAACTCTTATTAATAAAGAGTAAACCAAAATTTTATAGCATAGTTAATTTAATGCCAGAATTCTCTTTGCTGTCACATGGGTGTTTGCACTGACCTTTCCGGATTTGATTACTATAGTACCTAAATGATTCACCCTTTAATAAGTATTGTTTGACACTAAAACCTCAGTGTGCCAATTTTTTTTTTTTTTTCCTGTAGCAGCCATCTAGTCTGAGTAGATTAAAAGTTTCAAAATGATTATCGAACTAAATGTCATTGATTGGTCAGTTTCCATCTAGACATTATCTAATCTGCAGAATATATATTCTGCAGTGTAATAGAATAATGAAGGAAACTTTAAATACAATGGAGAGCAATTTAACTGAAAGAGCATTACTTTAATAACTTCTCTATTTCTTTCCATTAATTTCCATTTAGTTCACTTATTGTTTAAACCACATTATCCATTTTGCCAGAATTATAAAAGAAGCTATATTTTCTCTCCTTGACATTGGAACATATTCTTGTAATATTCAAGGTGTAGCAAGATTCTTGTATGACTGGAGTGCAGTGAGAAAGGGCTATGAGATCAGAGACCTAGCAGGATGCTAGATCATGTAGGGCCTTTTAAGCTTTATTAAGGTATGAGATTTTGAACACGAGAAGAGGTCATATGAGGGTTTGGAAAAAAATAAAAAATAAAAAAAGTGATACAATCTCTTTATACTTTGAAAGGGTTGCCATTGACAGTTGTGTCATGAATAGATCACAGCTATGTTTTAATGTTCGAATGGATGATGAAGAGTCCGCTGCTTAAGAACATACTTTTGGGGGGGGATTACAGCAAATGTTATAATACTGGGTAAAGGTAAAGCTGGACTTACTTGCTTTTTATATAACAATTTGTTTTGAGAATTAAATGAGGTAATGCTTGTGAAACACTTAACAACAGTACCTGGTACAAAAGGAATGCTAAATATAAGTGTGTATTAGATACTTGTAAATCATTTTTTCAAATATGTAAGTAAAGAGATAAAATACCCAGAGAGTTTACTAGAGATCCGCAATTGCCAATTTTTAATGCACTTTTGTAATTGTCCAACAATCAAATCATTTTCTCTATTATTCTTATTCTCTTTTATTCTTCAACTGCTTTTCTTGTTTTCTTAATTCTCCTAAAATGTTTAGTTTTTCAATCATCTGATAACCTTCCCACATATTTCTTGGGGGAGGGGAGGATTGTAATAATTTCTAAGCCATATTAAACACTTATTGTGCTAGGGACTGTTCAAAGTACATTTCATTAGTCTTCTTAACAATCCTCTAAATTAGATTCTATTTTTATTGCTACCTAACAAATGAGGAAATTGACACACAGAGAGGTGTAAGTAACTTTCCCAGGGTCACACAGCTAGTAAGAGGCAAAGGAGGAAATTCACACTCAGGCAGTCTGACCCAAAAGCCCTGCTCTGTTAATCATTCTCTTCTCAGTACAAATTTGAAAATCTATCAGCATCAGCACATTCTGCAGGATTCCTGCTCCCAGCAAAGTCCAATACCTCCTCACATTTCCTGGATCCATTATTCATCTTCTGTTTCTTCAGCTCTCCCTCTCCAATGACTTATTCCCATCAATATTTAAGCGTGTCCTAGTATTTTGCATATCTGTAAATCTTTCCAGTTAAACAGACTTTTTTTTTCCTTCCTTCCTACCTTCCTTTCCTTCCTTCCTTCCTTTTTCTTTTTCTTTCTTTCTTTCTCTTTCTTTCTTCCTTTCTTTCTTTCTTTCTTTCTTTCTTTCTTTCTTTCTTTCTTTCTTCTTTCCTTTCCTTCCTTCCTTCCTTCCTTCCTTCCTTCCTTCCTTCCTTCCTTCCTTCCTTCCTTCCTTCCTTCCTTC